>NC_141877.1:240652376-240969876 GCF_056163025.1 Triticum urartu | reverse complement strand
GGACACAAACGAAGTACGCGAATTTGCAGCTATGGCAAACTTCTAATCTAAACAAAACCCGCGGTCTAAACGACGCCCTAAGGGCTGTATATATGGAGGAAGAGGGGGAATTTCGTGGCCCTTGGAGGAGGGGTCCGAAACCAACCCTAACTCTTGTTTCCCCACACTTACGGACTCTAAAAACAGCCTATACTTAAGTATTTCGAAAATACATGGGCCTGGCCCAATAATAAGGTGATGCAGCACGTAGAATAGCCTCTGGACGAAATTTATCAAGTGGCATGTTGTATATTTCGTCCAAGGCTTCATGCACTCCTTATGGTGGCTGCAAAGTCCTGAATTCATCACTTGTAACTCCGTTCTTGATCCCCTTGCGCATGCCATCATCTCCAGTCCTCTACTTGCTCCAAGGTTCATCTTTCTTGTCCAAACTAGGCCCTTCATTTGTAAGCAAAACAAATGTATCTAATTTAGGCAGCATCATATTCTCATGAACATTAGAATCGTTACCAAGAAACGAAAGTACCTGATAATTCAATTGGCGTGCGCGAGCTCTAGTAATTGGTCCAGTATGTATAGCAGCAGAGGCTGTGGGTGTAACAATGGTATTGATGTCCTCATCAACCAAGGTATCAATCCAGTAAGAGGCCACACGCAAGTCCCTCATACCTACACAAACAAATAAGAAACTCGCAACCAGCGCGATAAAACAGGTTGTCAATCCCTTCAGGGTCACTTATGAGAGTGAGATCTGATAGAAATAATAATGACAAGATAATTTTTTTTGGTATTTTTATGATATAGATTGAAAGTAAAGATTGCAAAATAAAATAAATTGGAAACTTATATGATGCAGAATAGACCCAGGGGGCATAGGTTTCACTAGTGGCTTCTCTCAAGATAGCATAAGTATTACGGTGGGTGAACGAATTACTGTCGAGCAATTGATAGAAAAGCGAATAATTATGAGAATATCTAGGCATGGTCATGTATATAGGCATGACGTCTGTGACAAGTAGACCGACTCCTGCCTGCATCAACTACTATTACTCCACACATCGACCGCTATCCAACATGCATCTATTAAGTTCATAAGAACAGAGTAACGCATTAGGTAAAATGACATGATGTAGAGGGATAAACTCAAGCAATATGATATAAACCCCATCTTTTTATCCTCGATGGCAACAATACAATATGTGTCGTTTCCCTTTCTGTCACTAGGATCGAGCACCGCAAGATTGAACCCAAAGCTAAGCACTTCTTCCATTGCAAGAAAGATCAATCTAGTAGGACAAACCAAACTGATAATTCGAAGAGACTTGCAAAGATAACCAATCATTCATAAAAGATTTCAGAGAAGAATCAAATATTGTTCATAGATAGACTTGATCATACACCCACAATTCATTGGATCTCGACAAACACACCGCAAAAAGAGTTACATCGAATAGATCTCCAAGAAGATCAAGGAGAACTTTGTATTGAGATCCAAAGAGAGAGAAGAAGCCATCTAGCTACTTGCTATGGACTCGAAGGTCTGAAGTAAACTACTCACACATCATTAGAGGGGCCATGGAGTTGATGTAGAGGCCCTCCATGATCAATGCCCCCTCTGGTGGAGCTCCGGAAAAGGCCCCAAGATGGGATCTCTTGGGTACAGAAGGTTGCGGCGGTGGAAATAGGGTTTCATGGTGCTCCCGGATGTTTTTGGGGTATGTGAACATATATAGGAGGAAGAAGTAGGTCGGTTGAGCCACGAGGGGGAGGGCGCACCCAGGGGGTATGCGCGCCCCCTGCCTCGCGGACTCCTTGTTGGTTGCTTGACGTCCACTCCAAGTCCTCTGGATCACGTTTGTTCCAAAAATCACGCTCCCGAAGGTTTCATTATTCCGTTTGGACTCCGTTTGATATTCCTTTTCTGTGAAACACTAAAATAGGAAAAAAAACAGCAATTTGCACTCGGCCTTGGGTTAATAGGCTAGTCCCAAAAATAATATAAAAGTGTAAAATAAAGCCCATTAACATCCAAAACAGATAATATAATAGCATGGAATAATAAAAAATTATAGATACGTTGGAGACGTGTCAACGTCGGCATCGGCTTCCTCCTCCAGCAGCGCGGCGAGCACCTCCTTGTCGTCCGAGTCCATTGTCGAGCAGGAAAATCGCCGAACACCTTGACGGTGGTGGAGAGGCTGCCGTGGCGAAACCTCCTCTCTTTTCCTGTGGGGAATGGCCTATCTAGCGGTGGTGGGCGGTGGGTGACGCTGGGATCGGCAGGTGGTGGCCGAGCATGCGGGGGTGGGAGGCGAATCTGGACCATTGGCTTGACTTTTCGCCTAACAGTGTGGCCCAGGCGTGTTTTTCCCTTGCGTCGGAGCCCCCAAGCGCCCCCTAGTGCATCGGGTTCGGCTTGCGATCGCCGGGCCCAAAAACAGGCCGAGCCGGCGGATTTCGGGGTATTGGGTTTTTTTCGGCGCCGGCGCGTAAAAAGGCGCTTGGGAGAGCCTGCTGGAGATGCTCTAAGACCCACCTTAACATGCAATCATGCATAGAGAAAGACCACCACAATATTCAACTATACATGAAAAAATATTTTCCATTCAAGTATTCTACTTATGTTCAAATATTTCCCATTCAAGTATTCCACTTATGTTCAACTATTTCCCATTCAAGTATTCCAGTTATGTTCAACTATTTCCCATTCAAGTATTCCAGTTATGTTCAAATATAATAAGTAATATGTATTTTCAACTTTGGTTCTCATGCTATCAACCCAAAATTAACCAATTCCCACGGCAATGCACGAGGCATCCTCTAGTTACTTGAATGCCCACAATCACAACAACTAAATCCAAATTTGTCTAAAATACTGAAATAACAAATCATAGAGAAGAAGTCACAGAACACACAAAGTGAAGAAGTGTTCAGACATGGTTTTATTTAGTGATTTGTGGAGCTTTTAGTTGAACTGCCCATTGCCAAGTCAAAGTACTACGAATTAACTAGAAAAACAATGCACTCAGGTTTGCTAATAACCATCACTGTGATGTTTAAAGACCAGAGATCGTTCAGTCCAAAAAATATATACTTAACAATTCAAACTCGTCACCAACTCATAACCTACCATAGACTATGGCACTATACAATGATCACCTGTATACTGACATCCACAAACTAAGAAAATGTCAGACTCCATCCAGAACTTATCTAACCTAACAAAACCAACTGCTTTCTTTTGATTCACATTCACTTTGCATTGGCGAGCAGCCTCAAGACGTTGCCATCTTCGGCCGAGCATCGGGAGAGAAAGTAACACATGAGAGCGCAATATTGAGGACCGACGGCATCTGGCTGTGAACACCAAGTGAAGTTCTTGAGACCCTGGTGTCAAGGACCTGCTCCTTTTTCTCAGGCCTAGCTGAAATACTGAGAGCCCACTTGGCTAGCTCCATGCCATCACTGACAGATGGTTTCCCTGTTAAGAGCTCTAGTAAAATGACTCCAAAGCTATAAACGTTCCCAGCCATCGTCAACCTCATAGTGTATGCATACTCTGCAATCAAAATTCGGTGATATTGGTGTTAGTACATATGAACTTTTCTGAATTACTGAAATATAACTGAACCAAAAATTGCAAGATTGTCGTGGGGGCTTGGGCACCGGTTGAGAAGCTAGTTTGCCTCGGAGCAGTTATCTGTTTGAACTATTATTTTCCCTGCTGAGACCCTTTAGTTTGGATGGCAGCTTTCAACATAACACTATAAAGCATGGGCTTGAGTGTCTAAATTAAGCGAGTGAAAGAGGAAGCATTCCATTGGAACACTTCAGGAAACAAGATGATAGTTCAAGTGCTGAACAATGGGGAAGATGGAATTTGGTGCTAATATTCACGCATATTTGCAGTCAAGCACATTAAGAAAAATTTCTGCAAACAAGAAACAGATGACATGAAGTGTTTGTAAATGAAAAATAGCAGAAAATATTCATTTCTCAAAAAAATCAACAAGTTGACTATTGCTGCTCAAACTGAATCAGAATATGAGGATTCGTGTTTTACCTGGTGGAATATAGCCAACTATGCCAGCAATGGTTGAAAGGCTCCCACTACTTTTAGAAGGATCGATAATTTTGTAAAGCTCAATATCTCCAATCTGAGGCTCATTTGTTGACTTCAAGTGGATAGTCCTCGTCGACAGATTAAGAAGCAGAACCGGCTAAGTGCGCCCATGAAGAAGGTCAGCCCTTGGGCCACCCCCAAAGCAATGCTATACCATGTTGTCCAGTCCAGAACATGTGACCTCCCATCATGCAGTAAGTCGAACACCGTGCCCTTGTACACATGCTCATAGAGGAGGTACACATTGTCTTCTGTCAAGACATAAGCCAATGGCACCATGACACTGGAATTGCTTAGCTTGCCAAGAACCTCAAGCTCATGGCCGAATTTCTCTTGGCTACCAACCTGGAATATCTTGTCACTCCAATCAAGCTTTTTCACAGAGTAGATTGATCCATTTGGCATCATGGCCTTGTAGTAGGTGCAAAAATCTTGTCTTCGGGAATATGTTGTTGGGATTGGAGACTGCTTTCATTGCATACGTAAAGTCAATTCCGGAGGTGTGCACACTGCTCATTGTTATGAAGTGGCCGTCAATGACTTGACACACACCCACTTCAGTTGATGGTCCTTCGTCTTCCACACGATAAATCCTCTTGGACAATGCGAGCATAATAATAGCAGCCAGCAAACAGAGTCCAACAAGAGAACTGACAATAGGAACAATAATCACAACAGTATGTGTCCTTGTCTTCCCACTAGTAGGAGCGTCATTACTGTTTTCCCTGTCATTTGTAAGATCAGGATTTCCACTGCTATCAATAGTCATGCTAGAACGGAATGCAGGAAGGGGCCCAGATAGGTGATTATAAGATAGCACCAACTGTGTCAAGCTCTGCAGACCTTCAAGTGAGGATGGCACTGGACCAGACAAGTTGTTGTATGAAAGGTCAAGGATCTCTAAATCTTTTAAAATACCGATATTTGAAGGAATAGATCCACTAAGATGGTTTTGACTAAGATTGAGAACTGCGCTCAAGCTGGTCGGCATTGTTGGGATGGTACCAGTGAGGGAATTATTTGCCAGATTGAGTTCAATTAGAGACTGCAATGAACTGACTGAAACTGGAATGGCACTGCTGATCTTGTTCCCTTGAAAATTCAAGTTGGAAAGCTTTGGAAGGTTGAAAATTCCCATTGGTATCTCTCCAGTGAATAAATTCATACTAAGATTCAAGGTGCTCAGATTTGTTAAATCAAAAAATGTACTTGGGATAGGTCCCCTGAGATTGTTCATTTGAAGCTTCAGAACTACGAGCTTGTCAAGGTTACTGATTGCATCAGGTTCTTGCCCCTGAAGATTGTTTGATGCCCGATTCAACAAGGACAAGTTCCTGCATCTTCCAAGCTCTGAAGAGATATTTCCCATCAAGTGATTGTTGTCCAATTCAAGATAAGCCAAGGCCAAGGCATCACCGATGGTGTCCGGGATGGTCCCTTTGAGCTTGTTATCACCAAGCCTCAAGCGGTAGAGCTTTGAAGATAAGTTCCTAGGAATTGGTCCTTGAAGGTAATTGCTGGAGAGATCAACAGTATCCAATCCTACAGGAGCGAGGAGATCAGAGGGTATCTCCCCACTCAGACCATTGTAACTCAAATCCAACATCTTCACATGCTTTGTAATACCACTGGGTATAGAACCAGTAAAATTGTTCTAATTAGTCGCAAACCGAGTGAGCATCGCGACATTCGACAAGCTCGCCGGTATTATTCCAGTCAGGTTATTACCAGAAAGGATTAAGGTCCTGAGCTTGGGCAGCTTCCGGAACTCATCAACGACATCACCGGTGAGACTGTTCTGACTAAGATCCAACAGAGTGAGGTTTGAATAACTGAACAGGCTGCTTGGAATTGAATCATTGAAACTATTACGAGACAACACTAACTCCTCCATAGAGCTAGCCATTCTTAGAGGGATAGCACCAACCAAATGATTGGAGCTGAGGTTCAGGCTCCACAACCTAGGCATAACAATCAAATGGGTGGTCACAGTTCCAGTGAAGGAATTGAAGGAGAGATCAAGAACCTCGAGATGAGAGAAATCGGAGAGACCGCTTAGTCGCCCAACTAGACGGTTGCTGCTGAAATTCAGCACCCGTAACCCGGCAGTCATGGGGTAACGAGAGAAATGGACCGTCAAATTGGTGAAGTAATTCTTGGAGAGATCGAGGGACTGTAAGGTGTCGAGAGAGCATAAGGAGGCAAAGAGCGTGGGGTTGGATATGGAGCAGCCAGATAAATCGACTTCGGTCACCACCGAGAAGGAATTGGAGTTAGAAGGGGAGAAACCGATTCCTCTCCATAGGCATGGATTGGAGACGGTTGTGTTCCACCCGGCTGAGCCCACAGAGCGCGAGAGATCCCTCATGAGGGATTCCTACGTGTTGTTTAGAGGAAGGCACGGGTTGCCGGCGGCGGTAGCGGCGGCGGACACATGGAGGAACAAGAAGGTGAAGAAGGAGAAGAGCGGTAGCGGCCCCGAGAAGCCATGGGTAGAGGAGCAGGAACAGTACCTCTTCCTGTCCCCCATGGACGGCGATCCTCGGCCTTTTCTCTTGATTCAGTTGGCTCCCTGCTGATCTTGGCCAGTTGGAGCAATAGGAAAAAGGGACTCCTCTAGGTTTCGGGTTTCTCGGCGGCCATGGCTGTGTGATGCTCCTGCCCTCGGGTTTTGGTCGGCATTTAAGGATTCGAGACGAGTGTTGTAGAGAGGGAAAGGGAAGACTGCAGTTGTCCAGTCTTGCGAGAATGGAATGGGAGGTCTGTGGGATCTTCTCTGTTTGGGTCCAGAGTTGACTGACTGACTGACTGGCGTATTTGGTGGGGTGACCAAAACCTGAGTTTTATTTTTAGAAAAAACTCGGAACCTCAACTGAGATTTTTTTAGCGTATGCTCATACATACGCACATACACTCATCTATATGAACGCACGCACATCATACTCCTATGAGCACCTCCAAGAAACGCAACCGACACATCATTTGTGATTGATGAAGTCGCCATAGACGCCTTCATAGTCCACATTAACGTCTTTTTTCACTGAACGCACATCGCCAGAGCTAAGAACTTTGTTATATGCGATTTCTCGATTGGATTTGCAGTTTTGCATGCCAAAATCTTAGGGCCAATCATGAACGCTAAGTTCCACATGAAATTTACTAAAACAGTTCATACAGTTGTGAAATGCGAACAAGATTATTGGAACAAATGAGCTAGTATGTGGAGTATGGACCATGGACCATAGGAAAAGGACGCATGACGCATTGGAACTTGGAAAATGGAAGACGATCTTGACCAATCAAACACATTTTGGTTTGGCTCTACTTGGAAACAATTCTCATTCGGGAAGTGAGAGGTGGAAACCATGTTTAACCTCTTTTCTTTTGTCCACAAAAAAAGGATCACTGTCAAAATCAGAGAGAATAGAAAACACAAACTCTGCCAAACACGCTGTAGGCTCTAGCAAACTCCATAAAATGAATCAATAACTAGCTAAATGCTGGTGAAAGAAAAGAAATTCTTCGTATGTGATGTGATTGTTCCAAATTCCAGTGATCTACTACATAGAAACAACAACACCTGAAAAGAGAATGCAAAAGTAAATAAGATCATTTACAGTCGAATTTGCCAAATCCGACACCCTACACACTCGTGGACGCGCCCGGGCAGTTCCCAAATCAGCGTGTTCACAGTTGCGTTTTTCATATCCGGCATTCTATATCCATACAAAACCAAACAACGTACTACATAGATCATCAAATGGCCAAATTCAAGACCAAGAGGACATATAAACCGATAGCAAACAGATATAACTTACATATAAACATCACCAAAAGTGAATCACAGTTCAATCGCCCAGCAAATTCTAACTGGATAGTACTACGTGCTGGCTTATAGAAACAGGAAGAGGGTCCACCTTCACCACTTCCTCGCCGGTCCTTTGCCCTTCCGGATGCCGGGCTGCTGTAGTCGTTCGCGACAAGTGATGAGTCATCGCCGGAGCCGTTGTTGTCCGAGCCGTCGTCCTAGGAGGAGGAAGATGAGATGATGATGTAGCGCTTCAAGCGCCGGATAATGCGGCGTTGCTTCTGCTTGAGCTTGGCCACCCTAGCCGCCTCTGCTGCCTCCCGCTCAGACTGCTCAATGTCGAGCCGGAGCGCCTTGGGGTTGATCTTTCGGAGCCGTCGGGCGTCTGTCTCCGCTGTCGTAAGTGACTAGTGGTACACCCACTAAAGGAGATGGTCCTCCTCGCCGGGCACCGCCGGCATCACGCGGCGGCGGTGGGAAGACTACGGAGCTGCGCCCAACGCGGCCGTCCTCTCCCTTGCCTTCTGCCTCTCATGGCGGGCGGCGCGCGCCTCCAATTCCGGAGTGCACAACCAACGCACCGGCGGAGCAGGCACTAGAACCCATCGCTGCCCGGCGGAGCAGCGGCCCGAGGGGGAAGAGGCCGACAGACGGGCGGTGCCGATTGAGCTACCCTCAAGGATCCGCGCGCGGAGTGTGAAGGGCCCGCTCTGGCGTCGGCGCTACGGCCGCAGGCGACAGACAATGTCACACCAGAACCGGGGTTGTCGCTTGTGTCCACTCGCGAGCGTTGCAGCATGACACAAAGGGAAAGCTCATCCTCGTCCCCGGCTGCATCACGGAGGAAAGCGTCCCAAGCGTCGTCGCTGAAGCTGTCGAAGTGGCTGCTAGTCATGGACATGGTCGCTGGAGATCGGAGTTGACGGATTGGAGAAAGGGAAAGCGGAGCAGAGTGAAGTGAGGCTAGGGTTCAATCCGGATGGGGGTTTTGTGGGGTCACAGTGGGCCAGAGATGGGTCGTGCGGACGTGGCGGACGCGCCCGGGCGCGCCCAGTCTGTCTCATAGCCGCCTTAGCTTTGGTCTAGATATGAATGATGCCAGCCAGCCCGGGCATTTGAGACGGATTTGAGACATCCGGATGGATTGTTTTTTTACCTGTTAGCGACCGAACTGTCCGCCTAGGCATATGATGGGGTTCGGGGTGCCCGGATATAGATGCTCTATGCCATGGTCAGTATTGAGATTTCTTAAAGCTGCGCAATACTCTGTCTTGCTCAAATCATGTTCTTGTCGTCCCATTTGCACCTGACCTGGCCTACCCCACGCCACACTTGCCCAGGAAGGAGACTTTGAATAGTCTCACTAACTTTTACTTTTACTTTTTAATTTGGAATTGCCTCACTGTACTTGACTTCTCCCTCCACCACTGAACTTTTGAAAGCACAATCAGGGGTGGTGTTTCATTACAACTAACTCATCTGCTCGCTGGTTAGTTTGTCTAGCACCTCGGGATTGACACTACACAAGTCTACCAATCTTCGCTAGCCTTGCATCTCAGAAAACAAAATCTCCGCTAGCCTTCGCATAATGATCCTCAAGTTCCACTTTCACACAATGAACACATTGAAACGTACACCTTATGTTGTGGGACTGTCGGTATCACAACACAAATAAGAAAATAATTCGCAACAAAAACAATCAAATATATAATAACTCTAAAAAAAATAATCAAAATTAACGAATGAATACATCAAGGGTCTTTGGGAGTGAATATATCTTAGATAGGTAAAGAATACAAATACCTTAAGAAAGCTCAAATAAAAGCAAAGGGTGTCCATATCCATGCCCAGATCACTGTCTGTGAGATAACCAACTAACGTCGTCCATCAAAAACTTATTTCCCAAATCAGT
The DNA here is from genome assembly GCF_056163025.1 of Triticum urartu. NCBI lineage: Eukaryota > Viridiplantae > Streptophyta > Magnoliopsida > Poales > Poaceae > Triticum > Triticum urartu. The sequence continues at coordinate 240,960,033 of NC_141877.1, read as the reverse complement.
GCCGGCTAGATGGCAGCCATCTAGGGAAAAAGTGTAAATTAAGCAAGGTGAGTACTCACCTGTACTCGCAAGACTTATGCAGACCTAAGCTATTGTATGCAACATGTTTCTAAGGGTAAGTGATTTAGCGGCACAAGCATTAAGCATTCTACAGAGACATGCTACAACTTGCATCTATTAGGGATGAGATGAGGGAGCACATAAAAGTAAAGGACCACAACAACTGTATTGACCTACCTACTACAAACATAACACTACCTTGACTTCTCCCTCGCATATCCCACGAGGAAGAACTCACAAGCCACTCACATGGTTGCAAGTTTTAATTAATAGAGTTGAAGTTGTTATATGATCAAGTCAGCCCGATCCAGGTTGTCAATAACCTCAGACTTGCCTATTCGAACAGATTTATCCCTATAGGGGTGCACCACTATACCAACACGTCCGCCCATCTCTTTTGGTGGGTTGGCTATTGGCACATTATGTTGACGTATAAATGTATTGCATAGTCTCTTCTACCAGTTTGGACTTTTGATTGCATTGGCTAGAGCATGCACTTCTACATGGTATTGGAGCCAAGAGGTCTTGAGTTCAAGACCCGGCTGGCATAATTAAATTGAAGCCCACTTTCGGTCCATGTTTAGGCCCAAGGGGGCCACACGTGAGGGGGAGTGTTGACCTATAAATGTATTGAATAGTATCTTCTATCAGTTCGGACTTTTGGATGAGTTGACTGGAGCATGAATTCAATATGGTATCCAAGCCAGGAGGTCTTGAGTTCAAGACCCTGCTAACGCAGTATTAATAAAAATGATTCTGCGGCCTACATAAATCCCACGTCTAAGGACTAAATAAGCCTAGATGTGAGGAGGTGTTGAAGTATATTGCCCGCCTTTCTCCATCAGTTCGGACTTTTGGATGAGTTGGCTAGAGCATGAATTCAATACAATATGTGCATGAACCGACAGAGGCGGATCGACACGACACTCCCCTAGTTACATTCAAGTCCAAGAAGAGATGACCCAATCAAGTTGACACCTGAATCGAAAGTCCGGCTGAATCTCCGAATTGGTCTCGAATGGCTAATGGAACTAATAGGATCAACTGGCGTTCGAACCCGGGAACAACTTCCTGCCATGCTGCTGAGGACATCACTACCACAGTTACACCCACAACCCCTCATATTTAACCAGTTACTAGAGCTCACACATGCCAATTAAATTGCAAGGTACTTTTGTTTCTTAGTAATGATTCTAATGCGCCTGAAGCCGGGAACAACTGCATGCCATGCTGATGAGGACAACACTACCACAGTTACACCCACAACCCCTCATATTTAACCAATTATTAGAGCTCGCACATGCCAATTAAATTGCAAGGTACTTTTGTTTCTTAGTAATGATTCTAATGTTCATTAGAATATGATGTTGCCTAAATTAGATATATTTGTGTTGCTTATGAATAAAGTGCCTAGCATGGACAAGAAGAATAAATATTGGAGCACGATCAAGCATGGAGATAAGGGCACGCGCGAAGCGAACAAGAACGGAGTTTCAAGTGGAGATTTCAGCAGTTTGAAGCCACCATGATGACATCAAAGGGCATAAACGAAATGTACAAGATGTCTTTCATAAATTTCGCCCATAGCTTATTGTAGGTGTTGCGCCACCTTATTTTTGGGCCAGGCCCATGTAATTTCGAATTACCTCTTATTAGGCTATTTTTAGAGTCGTTATTGTAGGGGAAACGACTCTGCAACAATCCACCTCTGTTTTATCTGTCTGAAAATGACAAACTTCGGAAAAACATTCCCGGATGTTTCCCCCCTTCACCCATATCGCCTAGCATTGCATTAGGCTGCGTATTGCCATGTCTTTCTTTGTGATGCGTTTGATTGCTCTGTTATTTATTGTGTTTCCCCTCCGTTACTTCTTTCCGGTAGACCCCGAGACCGCCACCGATGACCCCCAGTTTGACTACGGTGTCGACGACCCCTCCTTCTTGCCATAGCAACCAGGCAAGCCCCCCCTTGATCAACAGATATCGCCTATTCTTCTCTCTACTGCTTGCATTAGAGTAGTGTAGCATGTTACTGCTTTCGGTTAATCCTATTCTGTTGCATAGCCTATCATTGTTGCCACAGTTGTTGATACCTTACCTGCAATCCTAAATGCCTAGTACAGGATGCTAGTTTATCATCAGCGACCCTACATTCTTGTCTGTTTGCCATGCTATACTATTGGGCCGGGATCACTCAGGAGGTGATCATGAGTATATATATTTATATACATAATATAAGATACTTGTGGTGACTGAAGTCGGGTCAGCTCGTAGAGTACCCGCGAGTGATTCACGGATTGTGGGCTGAAAGGACCTTTCTCCTGACAGCCCTCTGGGTGGATCTTTATGGCGGAGCGACAGGGCAGGTTGAGACCGCCTAGGAGAGAGGTGGGCCTGGCCCTGGTCGGCGTTCGCGGTTACTTCTAAATAACACTCTTAACGAGATCTTGATATTTGATCTGAGTCTGGCCACTGGCCTATACGCACTAGCCAACTACGCGGGAACAGTTATGGACACTCGACATCGTGGTATCAGCCGAAGCCTTCGTGACGTCAGCGATTGAGCAGCGCGTGCCGGGTTGGACAGCGTAACGCAACTTCCTTGGAAATGGAGGTTGCTAGGTCTGCTCACCGGCTGCCCTTGCAACATGCAGGTGTGCAATGGGCGATGGGCCCAGACCCCTGCGCGCATAGGATTTAGACCGGCGTGCTGACCTCTCTGTTGTGCCTAGGTGGGGCTGCGACGTGTTGATCTTCCGAGGCCGGGCATGACCCAGGAAAGTGTGTCCGGACAAAGGGGATCGAGCATGTTGGGAAATGTGGTGCACCCCTGCAGGGAAGTTTATCTATTCGAATAGCCGTGTCCCTCGGTAAAAGGACAACCCGGAGTTGTACCTTGACCTTATGACAACTAGAACCGGATACTTAATAAAACACACCCTTTCAAGTGTTAGATACAACCCGGTGATCGCTCTCTAACAGGGCAACGAGGAGAGGATCGCCGGATAGGATTATGCTATACGATGCTACTTGGTGAACTTACCATCTACTCTCTTCTACATGCTGCAAGATGGAGGCTGCCAGAAGCGTAGTCTTTGATAGGACTAGTTATCCCCCTCTTATTCTGGCATTCTGCAGTTCAGTCCACATATACTACCCCTTTCATTTGATACCAATCAATGCATATGTAGTGTAGTTCCTTGCTTGCGAGTACCCCTTTCACTTGATGTCATCACCTATCGATTACATCTTCATGAAATCTCTCGACAAATGTGTCATGATCATCATCAGCATTCTGAGCTCTTCCAGAATATCAGTCAACTTCTTGATGAGAAATACCATCCTTGCCCTTGATGATTTGTGTTATCACCGACCACTTTATTGACTTCCGTTCAACACAAACTTGTTCTTGTTTTGTGTTATACCTTGAGATCCTTGCTATCCAGCATTTGTTCTTCTTTACCTTGGAGTATTACCCTCTTTTATGTCAAGAATGTCGTGAGAATTTCACCACCTCTTAAGAATTCTTGATAGAGGTGATACTTATTGCCATATCTGTTCATTCCTTGGTCCCCGTGTTATTTCTGACCGGAAAACCGACAATCGAACTATGATGTGCGACTTCAAAACTTCTAGCAACCCTATTTCTTCAAAGGTAATGGTCGATATTTCATTCTTAGACCATTGGTTATCGAATCACCATTCTAACATTGATCATGCTATCTAAGCCCATATTTTGGGTGCACCTTTCAACCAATGTTTAACTGTGTATGTTTTCCTCGAGCATACATCATTATATCATTTGATATGACTAATATTATCTCCTTGTTCGCATAATTGTGGAAACCCATCTTTTGGAAGTCTTGATGAATTGCCGCTGAGGTCATCAGTTACCTCCTTATCCCTTCATTGGTTTAATGATGAGCTCTTGTTTCGGAACTCGCTTCTGTAGTACATTTCCCGAGAATCTTACAATGTTGTCTCGTCAATTTGTTTTGCACCTTTTCTTCTCAGGCATCCTGAGTCTAAGGTATCCTAACACCGATCAGATCTGAATCTCGGTCAGATATGATGGTTGGAACATTTTCCCAAGAGTTATAACACTAGTCCTTTATGACCCAGTAAGATGATGTCATGCCCAGCACAACTGGCCGGAGGACCTACTGTTATAGTTTCCTTATTTGCAAGGTTATCCATTCTTCCATGAGGAAATTGTAAGACTTATTCTACAAGTTGTTCCTAATGGATCCTTCCTGTATCCAGAGTCTGACCTTTGCTTGAAGACCATGTCAATGCTATCTCAAAGCATGTATGTAGTAATCCGATTTTCAATAAGAGCATTTGAAGCACAATGCTATTTTTTTCATTTATCCTAACACCGTTGTATGGTTAATGTCATGAAATTTCTCTCCCCTTACCTAAAGGGTTTTCTACGTTATATCCCGTCATGGATATCATGCTTGTCTTACCCTTGGGAAGGATAAACCCCTGAAATATGTGTTTAAACACATTTTCCTTTCCATTGTTTTGTTTAATCTGATAATCATATTTTCCTTTCCAATGTTTGGTTTAACTTTTCTTGTGATCTATATGATATAAGCAGTAATATTTCCCTGCTTATGTAAACACCTCGGTGTGCAACTCTGTCACGAAAACCCTGTTACTATTGTTGATGATGTTCCGGTAACCATCGATGGATGAGAACTTTGCCTATTGGTCCACCTCGTTTCAACGAGCGGGAAAATGGTTCTCGTCGACCCTCGCCCTTGGTACCAATGATGTTGCCAACATAACTGACAGTCTATTCTCCGACATGCCTTGCTATCATGATCGTGCAAGATGACCTCGCCCTTCCTATTTTTGTTATCCCACATGGTGGGCCTATAACCCACAGTTCCACAGGATCAAAACCCGACTCTCCTATACATCCATACTTTCGAAGTTATTCCTCGCGCTTGGCTTCGTATGTAATTCACGAGCCACAATTACTAGTGATCTATTCTTGTATCAGATACAATACTTATTCCCATTGCTCTCGACCCCTTTCACCCCTTGTTTCAGGCAACAAACGATTGTCTACCTGGTTGAAGCTTCTTGTTGCACCTACTTACCTTGCCCTCAATGACTTTCTTGAATTGCAACTCGAGAGATGCCTCTATGCCACGTTCACTGAGATAGTCCCCACGTACCTATCTTGTGTTGAGCTCCATCCTTTCCGAGTCTTTTTCTCTTGCTCCACCTCTTAAATCTCGGGACGAGATTTCTTGTAGTGGAGGAGAATTGTGACGCCTTGATAATTATGCTACAGTAACCTCACCCTAATGTGCCATGTCATTATGTTTTGTTAAAGCCATTTTGCCACTTGATGAAAGCGAGTCAAATTCAAATTTCAAATAACAAGTCAAATTCTTATTACATCAAACTGTCAAATAAAAATGTTGGTGGCATCGCAAATATTCATTAACTAATTATCTGAATAAACCAAAATTTTATGAATTACTAAAACTCCCCTAACCTAATTAAAATCGAACTAGCGACGGTTAATTGATCCATTTCAATTTAAATAAATGTTTAGGGTTTTCCAAATATTTCCGAAGCTTATGAGTGGTCTTGATACATTGTCTAGCATTTATGTGTGAAATTTTCAGGTGCAACGAAAATCAGTTATTATTAACATAAATTGCAAAACAATGTGGAAAATGAAAACAAAATAAATAAATATGAAAAGGAACAAATCCTAGTGTCCAACTGGGCTCTAGTCCATAGGAGTCGGCCCAACCCAGCTAGCGACACCCTCCTCCTCTCTCCTCCACCTGTCGAACACGACGGAGCGCTGGACGCCGTCCCAGCCGCGCCAGCTCGTCGCCGGCGTCGCTACAGATGCGGCAGGGTGGATAAGGATGCCAGCGTCGACGCGTTGGATACTTCTGAGATCTTTTTCCCCTCCCCCATGAGCTGTTGCATTTTCTCCCGCCATGGATGCTTCTGCCGTCGCCGCCGCCATGCCGCACACGTAGCCACATAGCACCCCCGCACCAAGCCACCGCGTCCACCGGCTCCACCGATGACTACTTCGTCATCCACATCAACCTATTGGATCTGGGAGCCCCTGCATCAGGCCCTGCAATGACATCTTCTTCCTCGGCCCCAATGAACTTTGTCATCGATTCCGGCAACGTCGATCCCTCCTCGAGCCCTTCTTGCTCATCTACAGGCTCACTGTGAGCCCCTCTTCCTTTCCCGTTTGCTTCCCCCCCTTGGATTCATGTCGTATCACCGCGTCCGCGAGCACCGAACTCCACCGTCCTCCATGGCCAACGGGGGTCGAGTACCCCATACTCCTCTGCCCGAACTAGTGTTCGCGGTGCGCTCCTGGCACTGCCAGGAGGCCGACGAGCCCATCCGCTCACCTTGCCGCGCCCTCTAGCCCCAGACCCACCCTTGCCGTCACTCAGGCCATCGCCTCGCTCTTCACCTGCACCTCGCCACACGCATCCGCGCACGCCCCGACTGCCCCCTGCTATGTTTGGGCCTCGTGCCCACGCGTCACCCGCACCTGCCTCATCCGCTCCCGCTCTTGCCGTCACCCGCCGCTGGTCGCCGCGCCTCCGGCCGTCGCGGCCTACTGCTCCTTGCGCGCCGCTCGCCCGGCACGCAACGCCGTCCACCGCTAGCCGTCGTGCCCCCTGCGCCTCCGCCCGCGCCGTCCAAACACGCCGCCTGCCCCGCGACGCAGCTGGCCGCCGCTGGTGCCGGCCCGCCGGTGCTAGACAGCCGGCGCCATCCCGCCGGCGCCTTCCCCATCTTGGCCACCGACGCCTCCTGTGCGCAGGCACACCCGTGGCCACGGGCGGGCGTTGTGTGTGTGTTGTGTGTGTCTGTGCGTGTGGGGCCGGCCCCATTTTAGTCTATATTAGGTTAATTTATTTAGTTAGTTAGTTTGATGTGCTACTGACATGTGGCCCCTGCTGGTAATTAAAATGCTAACGTTACATAGAAAAATAGCTAAGTCAATGACATGTTGGGCCCACTATAACTGTTCACTTCGAGCAGTCAAAGTCGACTGGGCAGTTGACCATTCAACTGGCCCCACCTGCCATATGTTGGCTAGGTACACTTCCGGGTGTACCTAGCCTTTTATTATTTAATTTTTTAACTATAAATCCAGGAAATTGGAAAATCATTTAAAACTTTGAAAATTAACATAAATTAAACCGTAACTCGGATGAAAATAATTTATATATGAAAGTTGCTCAGAACGACGACACGAATCCGAATACGCAGTCCGCTCATCCGCCACACATCCCTAGTATAGCGAACATGCAACAATCCACCTCCGTTTTATCTGCCCGAAAACGACAAACTTCAGGAAAACATTCCCGGATGTTTCCCCCCTTCACCTATATCGCCTAGCATTGCGTTAGGTCACCCCTAGTGCTGCGTATTGCCATGTCTTTCTTTGTTATGCTTTTGATTGCTCTGTTATTTATTGTGTTCCCCCTCCGTTACTTCTTTCTGGTAGACCCCGAGACATCCACCGATGACCCCCAGTTTGACTACGGTGTCGACGACCCCTCCTTGCCAGAGCAACCAGGCAAGCCCCCCCTTGATCAACAGATATCACCTATTCTTCTCTCTACTGCTTGCATTAGAGTAGTGTAGCATGTTACTGCTTTCGGTTAATCCTATTCTGTTGCATAGCCTGTCATTGTTGCTACAGTTGTTGATACCTTACGTGCAATCCTAAATGCCTAGTATAGGATACTACTTTATCATCAGTGACCCTACATTCTTGTCCATCTGCTATGATATACTATTGGGCCGTGATCACTCGGGAGGTGATCACAGGTATATATTTATATACATAATATAAGATACTCGTGGTGACTAAAGTCGGGTCGGCTCGTAGAGTACCCGCGAGTGATTCACGGATTGGGGCCTGAAAGGACCTTTGTCCCGACGGCCCTCTGGGTGGATCTTTATGGCGTAGCGACAGGGCAGGTTGAGACCGCCTAGGAGAGAGGTGGGCCTGGCCCTGGTCGGCGTCCACGGTTACTTCTAAATAACACGCTTAACGAGATATTGATATTTGATCTGAGTCTGGCCACTGGCCTATACGCACTAACCAACTATGCGGGAACAGTTATGGGCACTCGACCTCGTGGTATCATCCGAAGCCTTCGTGACGTCAGCGACTGAGCGGCGCGTGCCGGGTTGGACATCGTAACGCAACTTCCTTGGAAATGGAGGTTGCTAGGTCTGCTCACCGGCTGCCCTCGCAACGTACAAGTGTGCAATGGACGATGGGCCCAGACCCTTGCGCGCATAGGATTTAGACCGGTGTGCTGACCTTTCTGTTGTGCCTAGGTGGGGCTGCGATGTGCTGATCTTCTGAGTCCGGGCATGACCTAGGAAAGTGTGTCCGGACAAAGGGGATCAAGCGTGTTGGGAAATGTGATGCACCCCTTCAGGGAAATTTATCTATTCGAATAGCCATGTCCCTTGATAAAAGGACGACCCGGAGTTGTACCTTGACCTTATAACAACTAGAACCGGATACTTAATAAAACACACCCTTTCAAGTGCCAGATACAACCCGGTGATCGCTCTCTAACAGGGCGACAAGGAGAGGATCGCCAGGTAGGATTATGCTATACGTGCTACTTGGTGAACTTATCATCTACTCTCTTCTACATGCTGCAAGATGGAGGCTGCCAGAAGTGTAGTCTTTGATAGGACTAGCTATCCCCCTCTTATTCTGGCATTCTGCAGTTCAGTCCACATATACTACCCCTTTCATTTGATACCAGTCAATGCATATGTAGTGTAGTTCCTTGCTTGCGAGTACTTTGGATGAGTACTCACGGTTGCTTTGCTCCCCCCTTTTCCCCCTTTCTATACCTGGTTGTCACAACCAGATGTTGGAGCCCAGGAGCCAGACGCCACCCTCGATGACGACTCCTACTACACTGGAGGTGCCTACTACTACGTGCAGGCCGCTGACGACGATCAGGAGTAGTTAGGAGGTCCCAGGCAGGAGGCCTTGCCTTTTCGATCGTTGCTACTTTTGTGCTAGCCTTCTTAAGGCAAACTTGTTTAACTTATGTCTGTACTCAGATATTATTGCTTCCGCCGACTCTTGTGTTTTCGAGCTTATGTATTCGAGCCCTCGAGGCCCCTGGCTTGTAATATAAAGCTTGTATTATTGTGTCTAGAGTTGTGTTGTGATATCTTCTCGTGAGTCCTTGATCTTGATCGTACACATTTGCGTGCATTATTAGTGTACGGTCAAATCGGGAGCGTCACACCCTGGACCTACCATCGTCTCATCTAGTGCCAAGAGGACCCATGACACGAGCACTTTCTAGAGCTGTCGAGAATGAGGTGACTTCTTTCCTTAGTGATATCACATATGATCCACTCGAGACATGGCTACTACCTAAGTCCGAGATATTGTGCATGATTAGGTATCAAGAGGACCCTCCCGAAGATGCACATGAACACGTACAAGTCCCCAAGTTCACGGATGAAGAGAACCAATGGAAGTTGTCAAGAACACCTCCCAGGCCCCGGACATCCGGCCACAACCCCGGACATCCGGTCCCTGGAGCGTCGTCCACCATAGCTGCACGACAGCCAAGCATCAACAGGCCCCGGACATCCGACCCCACTGTCAGGGTCAAAACCGGTGGATCTCGGGTGGGGGGTCCCGAACTATGCGTCTAAGGTCGATGGTTACAGGAGACAAGGGACACAATGTTTACCCAGGTTTGGGCCCTCTCTATGGAGGTAATACCCTACGTCCTCCTTGATTGATCTTGATGAATATGAGTATTACAAGAGTTGATATACCACGAGATCATAATGGCTAAACCCTAGAAGTCTAGTCTGTATGACTATGATAATGAATATATATCTCTCCTCGGGACTAAGTCCTCCGGTTTATATAGACACCGGGAGGATCTAGGGTTACACAAGGTCGGTTACAAAGAAAGGAATCTACATATCTGGTCGCCAAGCTTGTCTTCCACGCCAAGGAGAGTTCCATCCGGACACGGGTGTAGTCTTCGGTCTTCGTGTTCTTCACAGCCCATTAGTCCGGCCCATGGCTAGCAGGTCAGACGCCCGAGGACCCCTTAGTCCAGGACTCCCTCAGTAGCCCCTGAACCTGGCTTCAATGACAAGGTATCCGGCGCGTAGATCTGTCTTCGGCATTGTAAGGCGGGTTCCTCCTTCCGAACTCCAAGGTAGTCTTTGGACGAAACAAACGTGTCCGGATCTGCAACACACAGTCGTAGAGAGTATATTTCACGAATCCAATCTGCTGACCACTTTAGTAACGTGACATCACGCTTACCCGGTTATTATTTCTATCTGTTTCCCGTCCAGCCGTTCCACGTTTCCGGGCGTGGTTTTTGTTGGCACGTCCTGTCGAAGCAGAGATCGTGTCCCCTTATCATGGGGTTCTCATCAATACAAGCGTGGGTAACCCAACCGTCTGGCAGGAAAGATTCCTTAGGAATAGGCAGATTCTTAGGCTTAGGAGGAGGCGTTCAATACCCGCTGCCTTTATAAAGGAACCAAGGGCCGTCTTTTTTATGCCAAACCTCTCCTCAGCCTTCCCAACCTCGAGTTCTAGCACCCAAGGTCCGACTTCATTGCTTCAAGCCTCCCCATCATGTCAGGACCCAGCCCTCAAGGCTGATGGGTGGCTTCCTCCGTCATAGAGGAGGATATTGCGAAGCTTCGACCGGCCAGGTACTTGACCGCGGAGATCCACCATAGGCTTCCTGCTCAGGGACAGGTTATTCCGACCCCCAGATCTGGCGAGAGGGTCATATTCATCTCCCACTTCCTCCGAGGGCTAGGGTTCACTCTTCACCCCTTCGTCCGGGGCTAATGTTTTATTACGGACTAGATTTTCATGATCTATCTCCGGACTCTTTCCTCCTTGTCTCGGCGTTTATCATTACATGTGAGGCCTTCCATCGAATTCCCCCACATTTCGGCTTATGTCTCAAGACTTTTAGTGTGAAGCCGAGGGTGGTCAACGGGGAACAGGCGGAGTGCGGTGGTGTTGTAGTGAGCAAGCTTACCAACACTCTTTGGGAAAAAGGCTCTTTCACTGAAACCTCCAACCAATGGTAGCGAGAGTGGTTTTATGTCACGGAACCCCGTAGCACCAAGTGGGCAGCTATACATGCATTCCGTTCCGGCCCTCCGCCACATCTTGCATCATGGATTAACAAGGGGCTGAACTGGGGATCAGTTGATGAAGTGCAAACTCTACAGAACCGCATCCGAACCCTCCTTGAGAGAGACATCGATCTTGTAAACGTGATTCAAGTGATGCTAGTTCGCCAAATCCTGCCATGCCAGCGCAGGTCTCGCCGCATGTGGGAGCTTAATCAGGAAGGACCACGAACCCTCCAACACTTCCTCGGCACTACGCACAAAGGGATGTGGAAGCTGTTTTTCGGGAAGCGAAAACATTGGCCGAACACTACTGAGGACGCTGGCCTTGACTGCTACCGTCCGGATACCCAGGTAAGCACTTGCCTTCCGAACACTTTGTAGTTACGCATACCGTAATATGGTATTGAGCAAACTATCTTCTTCCAGGGCTAGATAAAGAAAGCGAAACTAATCATGTGTTCGCCTCCCCTCCCCGAAGGCCCAGCGAATCCTGTTTTAACAAGGATGCTGGCCCTGGTACCATACCAGACGCCTGCGAAGGGGGGCAAGGCGGAGAGGACCAAAGATGGCCTCCATCCCGAAGGTGCATTAGACATTGTGTCCGGAGGAATCGAGATCCCATCGTCCGAAGACAAAAATGAGGGGGAGGTCAACGCCTCTTCCCCCCATGGAAAGAAAAGGGCCGCCTCCGAAGATTGGGAGGAAAAGGCTCCTAAGCGAGGCAAGATGCCTTTGTCGGGCAGCTCAGGCTTGGAGGACATCGGCGCGTAGTCTCATGATGAGGACAAACCTCAGGCCAAATCGTAAGTAAACAAGGATGTTTTAGACCTGTCCCGTTCTTTTTCTTGCGATGCCTAGAATTTTTTTTACAGTTCGGCACGCAGTCTTCTTCAACACTTCCTCGGGGGACCTTCTCCCAGAGATGATGGAAAGCGAGATGCCTCCACCGGCCTCTCCGCCCCATAGGGCGGACGACTTCGAGGTGTCGTCGCGGAGGGTCTCCCCAGACCAACAAGCGGTGCGAGGGACAATGAAGATAGTACCCGAAGGTGATACTTCGGTGGCCCAGGGTCCGGGGACCAGTAATGAAGGCCCCGAACAATCCGGTCTACAACTGGATACAAATAAACGGATCCCTTCAAAGGGTGGCCGTACTCCTATGGCAGCCTCCGGAGATCCAAAGGCGCCGGATATACTGACTAACATGCTACAGCAGGCGTCCGTCTTAGAGGAACATCGTACCTTGATGGGCACGATGGTTGAAAAGGTCCTGTCCACGAAGCGCGGATTGAATGAGGCCTTTGTGGGCCTACTAAGAGGTTTCGAGGTTTGTACTATAATATGTTCAATTGTGTTTTATTCACGAAATACACCTGTGTATAGATAGTAGCCCCTAAGACTCTGATTGGTTTCCCGAGGGAGACAATCAGAGGATCAAAAGAAATGCCCAGGGACTGACCCGATTAATTGGAACACATGTTGTTTCTCTCCCGACGACTGCCTGGACTACGGATATTGTCGAGCTGCAGCGGAAGCTTGATGTGGCAAGGGATGACATTGCATTAGTCAATAGGCGTCTTAACGAATCGCAAGGTATGTATTCGGAGCAGTCCTTATACATACTTGTCTGTAATATAAGCGTGACGCTGAAAATTGCATACTGGGATATATATATGGTTGCAGATAGTGCCGCCGCCGTTGAGATTCTTCGGGCGGAGCTGGCCCAGGCTAAGGAGCAAGCCCGGTTTAGTAATGCGGCTGCCGAAAAGGCATCGGCCGAGTTAAAGGCTGAACGAGCTGCTCGGCACCAAGACGCGGGGAAAATATCCGCGATGCCGCTCGAACTAAAGAATGCTACTAGCAGTTGTGAATTCCTTGAGAAGGCGAATGATAGAGGCAAAGGTGTCCCGATGTTTCGATGAGAGGGTGGCTATCGTTTTCTGTGGGAGTCGACCTTGACGATCCGACTACGAACGTGCGAGACGTCGTGCCTTAGCAATCGCTAAACCAACTTCCGAGGGGTTATTGACCACGCCGGAGCACGATCAACCTGACCACGAGGGCCTGTTTCCTGCGAGCAATCGAAGAACAAGCAAGAAACTGAGATTGCAATCTGGATATTGCGAATATAAGATGAAAGCTTTATTGATCAAGGTGGGGTTCTGTGACGTCTTGGTCTGGTCATTGGACACAAACGAAGTACGCGAAGTTGCAGCTATGGCGAACTTTTAATCTAAACAAAACCCAAAGTCTAAACGACGCCCTAAGGGCTGTATATATGGAGGAAGAGAGGGGAATTTCGTGGCCCTTGAGGGTGGGGTCCGAAACCAACCCTAACTCTTGTTTCCCCACACATACGGACTCTAAAAATAGCCTATACTTAAGTATTTCGAAATTACATGGGCCTGGCCCATTAATAAGGTGACGCAGCACCTAGAATAGCCTGTGGACGAATATTATGAAGTGGCATCTTGTATATTTCGTCCATGGCTTCATGCACTCCTTATGGCGGCTTCAAAGTCCTGAAATCATCACTTGTAACTCCGTTCTTGATCCCCTTGCGCATGCCATCAACTTCATGCGTGTTCTTGCTCCAATGTTCATCCTTCTCCAAGCTAGGCCCTTCATTTGAAAGCAAAACAAATGTATCCAATTTAGGCAGCATCATAATCTCATGAACATTAGAATCATTACCAAGAAACGAAAGTACCTGGTAATTTAATTGGCGTGCGCGAGCTCTAGTAATTGGTCCAGTATATGTAACAGTAGGGGCTGTGGGTGTAACAATGGTATTGATGTCCTCATCATCCTCCCCTTCTTGAAATGAAGTCGTCCTCGACGGAAGCTCATCTTCCTCACCCAAATAAGGCTTCAAATCTGCAATATTAAAAGTGGGACTAACCCCAAAATCTGCAGGTAGCTCAAGTTTATATGCATTATCATTTATTTTCTCTAAAACCTTAAAAGGACCATCAGCACGTGGCATTAGCTTTGATTTGCGCAGATTAGGAAATCTATCTTTACGCAAATGTAACCAAACAAGATCTCCAGGTGCAAACACAACATGTTTTCTACCCTTATCTCCAGCAAGTTTATATTTAGCATTCATACGCTCAATGTTTTCCTTAGTTAACTCATGCATTTTTAAAATCAATTCAGAACGTTCTTTAGCATCAAAATTAACCTTCTCCGAAGATGGAAGAGGCAACAAATCAATAGGTGCACGAGGTAGGAAACCATACACAATTTCAAAAGGGCACATCTTAGTAGTAGAATGCAATGAACGATTATAAGCAAATTCAATATGAGGCAAGCATTCTTCCCACATTTCCTTGTTATTCTTCAAAACAGCCCTAAGCATAGTAGACAATGTTCTATTGACTACTTCAGTTTGTCCATCAGTTTGGGGGTGACAAGTAGTACTAAAAAGCAGCTTAGTCCCCAACTTAGCCCATAAACATCTCCAAAAGTGGCTAAGAAATTTAGTATCACGATCTGAAACAATAGTATTTGGCACACCATGTAAGCGAATAATTTCATGAAAGAACAAATCAGCAACATTAACAGCATCATCGCTTTTATGACATGGTATAAAGTGTGCCATTTTCGAGAACCTATCCACGACAACAAATATGCTATCCCTCCCCTTCTTTGTTCTAGGTAAACCTAAAACAAAGTCCATAGATATATCCTCCCAAGGAACACTAGGTACAGGCAAAGGCATATATAAACCATGAGGATTGAGTCGTGACTTAGCTCTTTGACATGTAGTGCAGCGAGCAACAAAACGCTCAACATCCCGTCTCATCTTTGGCCAAAAGAAATGTGTAGCAAGTATATCCTTCGTCTTCTTGACGCCAAAGTGTCCCATTAATCCTCCTCCATGCGCCTCCTGCAATAACAAAAGACGAACGGAGCTAGCTGGAATGCATAGCTTGTTAGCACGAAACACAAATCCATCGTTAAGAACGAACTTGTTCCAAGTTCTCCCTTCCTTACAATTCTGCAATACATGTTTAAATTCAGCATCATTAACATATTGATCCTTGATGGTCTCCAAACCAAATATTTTAAAGTCAAGTTGTGAAAGCATAGTATAACGACGAGACAAGTCATCAGCAATAACATTTTCTTTACCCTTCTTGTGTTTAATCACATAAGGGAAAGTCTCAATGAATTCAACCCATTTAGCATGTCGACGGTTCAGTTTTGCTTGACTTTTAATGTGTTTCAAAGATTCATGATCAGAATGTATAACAAATTCCTTGGGCCATAAATAATGTTGCCATGTTTCTAAGGTCCGAACAAGAGCATATAATTCTTTATCATAAGTAGAATAGTTCAGACTAGGCCCACTCAATTTTTCAGAAAAGTATGCAACAGGTTTTCCATCTTGTAATAACACACCTCCTAATCCAATTCCACTAGCATCACATTCAAGCTCAAAAGTCTTATTGAAATTAGGAAGTTGGAGTAAAGGAGCATGTGTCAACTTATCTTTCAATACCGTGAAGGCTTCTTCCTGTGCGGTACCCCAAACAAAAGGTACATCCTTCTTTGTAAGCTCGTTGAGAGGTGCAACAATGGTGCTGAAATCTCTCACAAAACGCCTATAGAAACCAGCGAGGCCAAGGAAACTCCTCACTTGTGTGACCGTTTTGGGCTGCGGCCAACTCTCAATAGCTTCAATCTTGGCTTTATCAACTTCAATTCCCTGTGGAGTAACAACATAGCCAAGAAAAGATACTCGGTCGGTGCAAAAGGTGCACTTTCCAAGGTTACCAACCAAACGTGCATCACGTAGAGCAATAAAAACAGCACGTAAATGTTCCAAATGTTCCTCCAAAGATTTGCTATAAATCAATATGTCATCAAAGTAAACTACCACAAATCGTCCAATGAAAGCACGTAAAACTTCGTTCATTAACCTCATGAAAGTACTAGGTGCATTAGTTAACCCAAAAGGCATGACTAACCACTCATATAATCCAAACTTAGTTTTAAATGCTGTTTTCCATTCATCTCCCAATTTCATACGAATTTGATGGTAACCACTACGCAAATCAACTTTGGAGAATATTGTAGAGCCACTCAATTCATCAAGCATATCATCTAGCCTAGGAATAGGATGACGATAACGAATAGTAATATTATTAATGCCTCTACAATCAACGCACATACGCGACGTACCATCCTTTTTCGGCACTAAAATGATAGGAACAGCACAAGGACTAAGGGATTCGCGTATATAACCTTTGTCGAGCAGTTCTTGTACTTGACGCATAATCTCCTTCGTCTCCTCTGGATTGGTACGGTATGGTGCCCGGTTGGGTAATGATGCACCGGGAATTAAGTCAATTTGATGTTCAATCCCGCGAATAGGTGGTAATCCCGGTGGCACGTCTTGTGGAAAGACGTCGGCGAACTCCTGCAAAATGTTAGTGACAGCAGGAGGCAAAGAGGAAGGCACGTCCTCGAATGAAAATAATGCCTCTTTGCACACAAAAGCATAGCAAACAGATTTGCTAAAATCTAGATCATCAATATCAGATTTGGTGGCAAGTAAACATGCACTTTTCAATTTAATTTCAGAAGCAACACTAGATTGTTTATTATTATTAGGCTGCATTTGTTGCTCAAATTCTTTTGCCACAATCTGATTTTCACTCTTAGTTTTCTCCTGTTTTGCTTTATTAGCTCTATTAATATCATCTTTCAAAATGGAATCAGGAGTCATAGGAAGCAAAGTAATATTTTTATCCTTATGAACAAGAGTATACTGATTGTTTCTACCATGGTGAATAGAATTTTTATCAAATTGCCATGGTCTACCAAGTAATAAGGAACATGCTTGCATCGGTACCACATCACAATCAACATAATCAGCATATGTAGAGATACTAAAATGCACACGAACAGTACGTGTTACCTTAACCTTGCCGCTGTTGTTGAACCATTGGATGTAGTAAGGATGTGGATGTGGTCTTGTGGTGAGAGATAGCTTCTCCACCATCTCGATGCTAGCCAAGTTGTTGCAACTCCCTCCATCTATGATCACGCGAACAGAACGTTCCTTCACAACTCCCTTTGTATGGAACAAATTATGCCTCTGATTTTGCTCAGCTTGTGTAACCTGCACACTCAAAACACGTTGAGCAACTAAACATTCATACCTGTCAGCATCTTCAGGAGCCATGTATTGCGTCTCATGATCAGAATCGTCTCCACCGTGTTCGTCACGTGTAATAAGAGCCAAAGTCTCCTCATCATAGTCACTAGCGGACTCATACCCACCATCCTCAGTAACAATCATCACACGCTTAGATGGGCATTCTCTCGCATAATGACCTCCACCCTTGCAACGTCGACAAATAATATCATGTGTTTGCCCTGTTGATGCCATGGATGAAGAAGAGCTCTTTGCAGGCCCAGAAGGTGTGCTCTTGGCAGATAGTGGTGATTGTGCCTGCTTTATTGTATCACGGTTGGAGGTGGCAGCCGACGGAGGCGCCGGTGTAGCAGAACGTGTGGAAGTAGATGATGCACGTGGTGTCCATGAAGAAGGTCGACCTGCAGAAAAGTTAGTCCGCGCCAATGCCTGTCGATCCTGCACTTCACGTTCAGCTTTACAAGCAAGATGGAATAAACGAGTGATATTAGTATACTCCTTATACTCTAGAATCGTCTGAATCTCTCTATTTAATCCACCCATAAAACGTGCAAGCATAGCTTCATTCTCCTCAACAATACCACATCTAATCATGCCAGTTTGTAATTCCTGATAATATTCTTCTACAGAATTTTTTCCCTGTCTTAAGCGCTGCAATTTTTGAAGTAATTCACGTTGATAATATGGTGGAACCCAACGAGTACGCATAGCAGTTTTCAAAGCAGCCCAAGTAGCAGGAATGGGATATAATCTACAATGCTCAGACCACCAAACACATGCAAAACTAGTGAATGCACAAACAGCAGCAGGAACACGTCTCTCCTCGGGATATTGTAAACATGTAAATCGTTGTTCAGTTTCTAACTCCCAAGTAAGATATATATCAGGAACATATCTACCCTCAAATGGTGGAATATTCAATTTTAGTTTAGGGAGATGGTCATGATCTCGTACCTGAGGGTGAGCCCTACCATTGCCATTATTTGCATGTGGACGACCTGATGGTTGCTGTGCTGGTGGTGGCACGTAGTTCTGATTTTGATCAACCTCATCCTCGTAATCGCCAGCAAAATCATCCTCCTCCGCATCAGCAGCAGGAGCCACAGAAGTAGCAACAGCAGCACCAACAGTTTGGCCAGGTGCAAGAGGGAGACGGCTCGCTCGGCGGAGGGCTGTTTCACGATGTGTAGGTAGTCGTTGTTGTTGTTGTTGTAGAGGTGCGTTAGGTGCAGCCGGTGGTGGTGGTGGAAGACGCGCGAGCAATTCATTAAACCTGTCATCGAGTTTTGTTTCGAACGTCTTCTCCATGTCATCTATCTTCTCCATGGCCTCTTCAAATCTATTTAGCACATCCTGCACCTGTCCATTCATCATTTGCTGAAATTTATCATGCAACTCCTGATTCGTCATGTTCTCCCAGTCAGTCTCGTCGGCTTGTGATCCTGCCATGGTTAGCAACAATAGAAAACACACAAGAATATGATCCTACAGAATACTAACAAGAGGTGGTGGTGGCGGGTGTCACAAATCCGTCAAGCAAATCTCAAATTCTTACCAGTTCTTACCCAGCAGCAGGCGGTGATCGGCAACCGTTCTAGTCAAAACTCTCAAAAGCTTGGATAGAGCGATTGCCAGGGAGAGTCAAACGCACGACGTAGAGGTATGTGGAGCTGGGAAGGCTTATAGTATGGTAGCAAAAAGGGTCAGCAATAATCAATTCAGAGATGCAAAGTTGAATAAACGCTCAACGACGGTACTGTGCTGGTCCTAGGCTAGACCGTGCTAGAGACGCGAGCCTAGAACACTAACAAAATCACGGCGCTGCACGTAAATAAGGGAAAAGCACACTCTGGAACTTTTTTTTTCGCTTTTTTTTTTGCGCTCCTCTTTTTTTTTGCGCTCCTCCTTTTTTTTGCGAAAAATCACTATAATGGCGAGTGTCTCAAAACTCTTCCCTCGTCAAACTGATAGGATGGGCACGAAAATTTTTTTTCCCACTTTTTTTTTCTGGAAATCAGGGCAGCGACGACGAAAAAGTGCGACAAAAAATCACTATGATGGCACGTGGCTCAAAAGACTCAGAAAAGCCTAAAAATAGGATAGGGAAAAAAAAATTTTGCCCGTGAAAATTTTGGCCTAAAAACTGCCCGGGGGTCTCCAGACTCTTCTTTTTTTTTCCGAGACCTACGCAGGCAAGGAAACACGAATCGGAATTGAGATTGATCTCAAAAACAAACCTAATATGAGAAGAACTCGGATTGGTGGTGGATATATGGTTGTGGTATATGGCAGCGGTGGTGGTATATGGTAGCGGTGGTGGTATATGGATAGAGATTGATGGTGGTATATGGATACGGATTGGTAGTGGTATATGGATAAGGATTCAGAGCGGTGGCGGATAAGCAAAAGTGGTAGATGGGCGATGATGATGGTGCGGCGGCGGCGTGACAACTTATGACCAGAACTCGAAACTCTAAAAGACTAGACTCTAAGACCAGGAACTTGACACGACGATGCAACCGCAAATTCAACAAAGCAAAAACCCTAAAAAGATTATGCAAAGGCTCAGATTGGTTCGGATATGATGAACTAACCCTAATTTTTTTTTGTGTGGCTTTTTCGTGGACTGTAGGTATGAAGAACAGACTCGATCTAATCAACGAAAAACTGTAAAATCTCACCGAGCAACCTGGAAATCTGATACCACTTGATAGAGGCTAAGGTGTCCCCATGTTTCGATGAGATGGTGGCTATCGTTTTCTGTGGGAGTCGACCTTGACGATCCGACTACGAACGTGTGAGACGTCGCGCCTTAGCAATCGCTAAACCAACTTCCGAGGGGTTATTGACCACGCCGGAGCTCGATCAATCTGACCACGAGGGCCTGTTTCCTGCGAGCAAACGAAGAACAAGCAAGAAATTGAGATTGCAATCTGGATATTGCGAATATAAGATGAAAGCATTATTGATCAAGGTGGGGTTCTGTGACGTCTTGGTCTGGTGTTGGACACAAACGAAGTACGCGAAGTTGCAGCTATGGCGAACTTTTAATCTAAACAAAACCCAAAGTCTAAACGACGCCCTAAGGGCTGTATATATGGAGGAAGAGAGGGGAATTTCGTGGCCCTTGAGGGTGGGGTCCGAAACCAACCCTAACTCTTGTTTCCCCACACATACGGACTCTAAAAATAGCCTATACTTAAGTATTTCGAAATTACATGGGCCTGGCCCATTAATAAGGTGACGCAGCACCTAGAATAGCCTATGGACGAATATTATGAAGTGGCATCTTGTATATTTCGTCCATGGCTTCATGCACTCCTTATGGCGGCTTCAAAGTCCTGAAATCATCACTTGTAACTCCGTTCTTGATCCCCTTGCGCATGCCATCAACTTCATGCGTGTTCTTGCTCCAATGTTCATCCTTCTCCAAGCTAGGCCCTTCATTTGAAAACAAAACAAATGTATCCAATTTAGGCAGCATCATAATCTCATGAACATTAGAATCATTACCAAGAAACGAAAGTACCTGGTAATTTAATTGGCGTGCGCGAGCTCTAGTAATTGGTCCAGTATATGTAACAGTAGGGGCTGTGGGTGTAACAATGGTATTGATGTCCTCATCACCGGTCGAGGGGCAGATACCCCGAACAAACCCCTCAAAGGATTGTTTTCTATAGTAACAAGTAACTGTAAATTTCAGCACGTAAAATAAATTTTTCCTTACCAATTTCCACTCACCAAAAGCGCGTTGCTCCCTGCCAACGGCACCAGAAAAGAGTCTTGATGACCCACAAGTATAGGGGATCAATTGTAGTCATTTTGATAAGTACGAGTGTCGAACCCAACGAGGAGAGAAGGAATTGACAATCAGTTTTCAGCAAGGTAATTTCTACAGGCACTGAAATTGTCAGTAACTGGAAGTTTGTTAGCAAGATAATTTGTAACGAGCAAGTAATAGTAATGGTAACAAAAGTGCAGCAAGGTAGCCAAATCCATTTTGTAGCAAAAGACAGGTCGGAATGATCTCTAATAATAAGCAAAGAGTTCTTGAGGACACATGGGAATTTCATCTAGTCACTTCCCTCATGTTGGTTTGATTTGCATTCGCCGCTTTCATAATTTTATACGTGGGTGGATTGGTGCTTGGGTGTTGTTCTTACTTGAACAAGCCTCCCACTTCTGATTAACCCCTCTCGCAAGCATCCGCAACTACGAAAGAAGAATTAAGATAAAATCTAACCATAGCATTAAACATATGGATCCAAATCAACCCCTTAGGAAATAGCGCATAAACTAGGGTTTAAGCTTCTGTCACTCTAGGAACCCATCATCTAATAACTACTCCACAATGCATTCCCTTAGGCCCAAAGATGGTGAAGTGTCATGTAGTCGACGTTCACATAACACCACTAAGGGAATCCCAACATACATATCATCAAAATATCGAATGAATATCAATTCACATGATTACTAATGACAAGACTTCTCCCATGTACTCAATAACAAAAGTAACTACTTACACAACATATTCATGCTCAAGATCAGAGGGGTATTGAATAGCATAATAGATCTGAACATATAATCTTCCACCAAATAAACCGGCTAGCATCAACTACAAGATGTAATCAACACTACTAGTCACCCACTGGTACCAATATGAGGTTTTGATAAAAAGATTGAACACAAGAGATGAACTAGGGTTTTGAGATGAGATGGTGCTATTGAAGATGTTGATGTAGATTAGCTATCCCACTATGGGACGGTTGTTGGTGATGACGACAGCTTCAATTTCCTCCTCCCGGAGGGAAGTATCCCCGGCAGAATCGCTCATTCGGAGAGAAAAAGTGCTCATGCCCAAGTTCCACCTGGTGCTCCATCCTGAAAGTCCTCTCCTTATTTTTTCTAGGGCAAATGACCTTATATACCAGAAGATGGGCACCGGAGGCTGGCTAGGGGGCCCACTACCCACCAGGGCGCCCTGGTGCCTAGTGGGCACCTGTGTACCTCCCCTGGTATTTCTTTTCTCCAATAGTTTTTATATATTTCAAAAGAAATCTTCGTAAAATTTCAGCTCATTTGAAGATGTGCAGAATAGGTATCTCTAACATAGCTTTTTCAGGTCCAGAATTCCAGCTACCCACAATCTCCCTCTTTGTGTAAACCTTGCATATTATGAGAGAAAAGGCATTGGAATTACTCCACAAAGTGTTATAATGAATAAAAACACAATATATGACAGTAGGAAAACATGACGCAAAATGGACATATCATGATGTCAGAAAATATCACAAATAGTGCGAACAAACTAAATGTTTGTGATAATCGCCTTATCGTACATGGTTGACAATCATGAACTATTTTGGATGTCGTAGGCATCGTAAACGTAGCACCACATAATAGCGTGTGCGATAGTTATCTTGTATGACACTGGTATGACGGTCCGATGTTTCATAATCCTATTCTTAATTATAGATCACATACGGTTCAGGAGAAGTGAATGTGTGTGATAGTATCCTTATCACACACCACTACAAAAAAACCACTTCCGTGATGATACGTGTTTCTCATAGTAGGTCACGTTTTCTTTCATGCATGTACATCCATGACGATTTTATGACAGAATCAAGATAGTCATAGATGTGCTGTCGTAGAAGTGTTCCATGACAATACCAAAATTAACATCATGGATGTGTCCACTTCCATGATCATAAATGGCACATCATGGAAGTGTTTTCGTCAAGGGTAACTGACATGTGGCATCCACCATAACGGGTCGCCGTTAAGCTATCGGGTTCTGGTTTCGATCTGATAACCCATTAATAGCCCTGACCAATGGGGATTTTCCACGTGTAAAATTCTCATTCACCAGAGGATCCACGTGTCGGCTCAGCGTTGGGACAGATGCCATCCACTCATTGTACGGGAGGCGCCTATGATACGTTGGCATGTGGCAAGGCCCAACAGTGGCCCATTTAGGTGAAAGAGGCCAGCCCAGTCAAAATTAACAGGCCAGCCCATATAGGGCCTACTTGTGTCTGGTCCATTTAAGCCCATGGTCCATACAAGATGTGCCAATTCGGCCCGTCAATAGCCCGCTAACTATTTGACACCATTGCAGCCCATTATCAGTTCGAGCCCGTTATCATCCCACTATATATTTGGGCTCAACATCGGCCCCATGTGGTTTCGGCCTGTTAATGGCCCATTCAAGGGACGGGCCAATTTTCAGGATGTATGTCTATCGGCCTTTTAGCGACCCATTTAAGTGTTTAGCCAATTTCCAGCCCGATGTGTCTTTCAGCCCATTAACGGCCCATAAATGAGTTGGGCCATTTGTAGTTGGACCTAAGTTTTGGCCTCTTAACGACCCATGCTCTTCATGACCAATACCAGCCCGGTTTCTCTTTTGGCCTGCTAAAGGCCCACAACACAGTTGGGCCATATAAAGTACGACCTGACTTTTGGCCTTTTAGCGGTCCATGCTCTTCATGGTGCACTACGAGCCCGCTGTCTCTTTCGGCCTGCTAAAGGCCCAAAATACAGTTGGACCATAAATAGCCTGACCTTAGTATTGGCCTATTAACAGCCCGTGAAGTCCAATGGGCCCACTTATTGCCCGCTTCGATGTCGGCCTGTTAACAACCCAGGAGGTAACAGGGCCGAGCATTAACTGTTGGCTCGTTTCAATTATAGCGGCCTAATAGTGCTTTCAGCCTAGTTACAGTCCATTAACTTAATGGGCCTGCTAAAGTTCAAACATGTTAGTTGGCCCAATTAGATAACGCCGATTCCGGCCCAGCTGTAATTTCAGCCCATTACGACAAGCAATAATGGACAGGACAAAAACTGATCAAACAAAGGCCTATGACAATTTTGGCCCATGTGAGTCCATTAGGGAAGCCCATTAAGGGCAGTGAGCCGCTTTCTTTATATAGGTCCCATGATTGTTCATGCTAACTAACAATTTCACTGCTTTGTTGCCTTCCTAGCGACCAGTTAGCTGGAATGCGAGGCGCGCTAAGAAAACATATGGCATACAAGGAAAAACATTGCACATCCAACATATATTACAGGAAATTACATCCACTGGGCAATCAAAGATTGATGCCAGTGCAAATAAATGAGCAGAACTTAACGATCTACAACCTCACAATCTGTGACCTCAGTGCCGATGACGCCCATAAGCATGTGAGCAAGTTCTTCCTTCTTTGCTACACTTTCTCTGAAAACATTGATCAGTTGTTGTTGCGCAAGAATGTGCACCTCTAATTTCACCATGATTTCCATGATTGCTTCCGCCAGTAATTCATTCACAAACATACATTTTTTTCTATTGGATTCAAGACAGAGGAAACTCAACAGATTTAGATGGCGATTTTGGCAGGCTTGTATTATTGATAGTGGAGAGTGTCTCGAACACTACATCATAACATAAATTAGGAGGGGAACCGAACAAATTAATCAAGAGTTATTGCTATATTACCTGGCCTAGATTTATTGGAAAGAAACAATGGGGTTGCCTTGCTGTTTTCAGAGTTTGTCTTCTTATCTTTAGCAGCCTGCACCAAATTAACATACTAGCATTGCTATCATTGGCCAAGTCAGATAATAGGAAAGCAACATTGACACAATGAACGTTTGGGCAACCAGACCACACCACCCTACACCAAATTAACACAATATGGCACAACTATCATCAGCCAGGTAAGGTAATAGGAAAGCAACATTGACACAATGAATGATTGGGCAACCAGAACAGCACTACAATTTAGTAATGTGCATGATATGAGATAGTATACCCATGCAGCTCAATATGCAAAACTACCAGGCAATTTTCCTTACAAAAATCAAAAAAAATTCCTTTAATTATACATTTTGCTACCAGTAAATTTAGATCAGATAAAGGTTGGATTCACACCGATTAACAAAATACATGTTGATGTAAATTTTAGTGATATACAACGGGTACTTACATCAGCATTGGAGCACAGAGAATTCCCACAAGATACTTTCCTCTAACACGATCCCAGTTTAGAAAGTCTTCTATCGTTTAAGCTTATTTTCTAAAAGAGATATGGGTAAGAAACATGTAGAAAATATGATCTGAATGCCATAAAATTTCATGATGTGAGGATACGCACATGCTTTTGTAGAATGGAGTTGACATATTTTTACTGGACTGGAGTGGACTAGTTCTTTGGCCACTTGAATCTGCATATTATCAGTAGAAGTTGGGTTTCTCTATGCTGGAGAAGTATCTATGAACACTAGAGTTGGTTTACTATCTCCTGGTGTTTCGATATTTTGCAAAGACCTTGTTTTTAACCCTCCAGATTCTAACATAGCCGTCTTCCCCTTGTATGCCTTATACAGAAGAATGGTGCTTCAGTTATAAAACATGCTATGACAGAGAGATGGAATAGGCACTGAAGAATAGAAAGGCATGAAATATTGACATGTATTCCCTCCATCCGAAAATAAATGGATGTGTCTAGGCGTATTTCAGTTCTAGATACATCCATTTTTATCCATTTCTACGTCATGTAATCTGGACGGAGGGAGTATGATATAAGAGCTAGGGATATGACAGGACAACAGAATAAAAAAGCACTACTTGAATGTAAAACTGTATGATAGCGAAATACATACATAAAAACACTAAGGCAACATATGCGTGTATGATTGGGAAACTAAGATGGCATTGCAACAGACCACTAGAACAACACTTCAATGCAAAAAAAATATGGTATGGTAGACAGATAAAGTACATACTAATGAATAACAATGCATAAGATATTCAGAAGCATGATGTCCAAACTAAGCAGATGGCATTGCGACAGAGTAGAATGACAATACTTGAATTTGAAAACATGTTATCACGAATGGAATAGGTACTGAAAAACAGGAAGGCATGGTCTATTTACATGCATGATCAGCAGGCTAAGCACATGGTATTGCAATAGAGTAGATGCACTCTAGGACATTATATGCAGGTTGTACCCATATCACGGGCCAAGTTAGAGCAGGGACCTTGTGGGGTGAATAGGATTCGACATCTTTCTACAAGTCTTCTGAAGAACTGCCTTTACATGTTCAATCATATTGGGTATCATTGACGTCAAGTTTGTTGGCCATTACATTGCTCCGTGAGTTTCTCGTGGATAAATCAGTGTGTGCAATTATATCTGACATGCATGGAAGACAACTAGTAGTTAGATTTATGTAATGAGTGCCTATAGGTGAGGGAGTCCTGGATTAAGGGGTCCTCGGGCGTCCGGCCTATGTGACGTGGGCTGGACTGATGGGCCGTGAAGATACAAGACAGAAGACTTCTTCCCGTGTCCGGATGGGACTCTCCTTTGCATGGAAGGCAAGCTTGGCGTTCGGATATGATGGTTCCTTCGTCTATAAACCGACTTTGTACAACCCTAGGCCCCTCCGAAGTCTATATAAACCAGAGGGTTTACTCCGTAGAGGCAATCACAATCATACAGGGTAGACATCTAGGGTTTAGCCATTACGATCTCGTGGTAGATCAACTCTTGTAATCCTCATATTCATCAAGATCAATCAAGCAGGAAGTAGGGTATTACCTCCATAAAGAGGTCCCGAACCTGGGTAAACATCGTGTCCCCTATCTCCTGTTACCATCAACCTTAGACGCACAGTTCGAGACCCCCTACCTAAGATCCGCCGGTTTTGACACCGAGATTGGTGCTTTCAATGAGAGTTCCGCTGTGACGTCGAAGACAGGATCGATGGCGTGCCTTGTCATCAAGGACAGTATCACCTCTGGAGGAGCCCTCGCCTCATGCCAAACCCTCCAGCTGGGCGGCTTTACCATGACCGCTCGTTCGGTCGTCAAGCCGACAATGACTTCTCAGGTCATCAAAAATCATCTCCGTGTTGACTCCAAATAATTCAAACAGATGGATCCGGCGGATTTATCGTCTTTAAACGAACTCCTGGATCGCATCACCGCCAGGGGGGTCACCACAGACTACGATCGGATTGGGCTTAAACCCGATCAGAGAGAAATTAAATCTCCGCCGATCACCCATCAGATAGCTGACGTAGAGGAGCAAAACAACAACTTTTCCCCTGTGTTGAGGACGAGCTATGTTCGAATTTCCGAGCTGGAAGAGCCGGATACCTTTCTGCCTCCAAACCTAGAATCGGACGTCGAGCCTGGAAAATCATTTAACATCCCGGAGCCCGAACCAATAAGCTCGGAAGTTTTTCAAACTCCAGACTCCAAATTGGGTCCGGGATCAGATTTAAAGCCACCCACACACCACAAGCAACATTCGCCAAGAAATTATGGCCCTCTGGATATATGCGACCTTATGTACGTATGACAGCAGTCTCAGGAAACAGTCCATCACTTTTGGGCCAGATTCCTCCTTGTCAAAGACAAGATTAAAGATTGCCGCGACGAGGACGTGATTTCAGTATTCTGCAATAATTGCACGGACAAAGGAATCTTCAACGCTATCAACCGCCATCACGTATTACACTTCGCTGACTTGGCAACCATAGTACACAAGTACTACGCAATGGAAAGCGCCTAGAAAACTCAGACAGCTCGTTGGGAACCATCGGTCTCCACTGAACCCCTCTAGCGAGCAAAAAGGATGCACCCTCATGGGGCACCCGACCCCATAGTGAAGAAAACTAAGCCCATTATGGGGCGCGGAACCGTTCTGGAGGGATAGCTCGATAGGCCATGGAAAATACACACGACACCGGATACCGTACCAACCCACAGCCTTAGAGCATGTTGGATACTCCGGCAAGTGGCCAAGAGCGGCGAGGATATCCTCACCAAAAACACCTCAGAGCAACACCCCCCGGAGGACGACGACCTCAGAGTATTGACAGTTTTAGAGACTTCCCCTTCGAACAATCGGCACAAGAGGGCACTCCACGACCTCGTCGAAGTCTGCCAAGTCGCAACAATAAACCCCTGGAACGACACGGCCATAACTTTCAACGCGAGTTGACGAACCAAAATTCCGGTTAGTCCGGGAACCATCCGCCTTGGTCCTCAATCCAATTGTGGATAGCTTTCGGCTCACTAAAGTGCTCATGGACAACGGCAATAGACTAAACCTCAACTACAAGGATACACTCAATAAAATGGAAATAGACAGGAGCCGCATCGAGCAAAGTAATACGACCTTTCGAGGAATCATTCCCAGCCGGGAGGCGTGATGCGCGGGGAAAATTACACTGGACGTGGTATTCAGCACGCTGGAGAACTATCGGTCCGAAGAGATAACCTTCCAAGTGGCCCCTTTCAACAGTGGATATCACGCCCTGTTGGGGCGAGATGCATTCACATGATTTCAAGCTATACCTCATTACGGGTATATGAAGCTCAAGATGCCCGGGCCCAACGGTATTATCACTCTCGCCAGTGATCCGGACATAGCCCTCCGCGCCAAAAACAAAACCGCGTCCCTAGCCCTCAAGGCACTGTCCGAGGCCCTCGCGGACGAAGAGTTAACCGCACTACGCTCCATGGTGGATAGGGACAACGTAATCCTTGATAAACGGCCCAAATCCACCTCCTTTAAACCAGCAGACGAAATAGTCAAATTTCAAGTCCACCCGATGGACCCCAAGAAGACAGTTTCCATCGGGGCACAGCTGGACCCAACAGTCGAAGCTGCACTATGAGCGTTCCTGCGCGAGAGCTGGGAAATATTCTCCTGGCACCCTTCTGATATGCCAGGAATCCCACGTAGGTTGGCCGAACACAGCCTCAATATATTGAAGGGATATAAGCCGGTCAAGCAAACACTTTGGCACTTTTTCGAACCCAAACGACAAGCTATGGGGGAGTATCTAGCCAAGTTAATCGAGGCCGGATTCATCAGAGAAATAAAACACCCGGACTGGCTAGCAAACCTAGTGATGGTGCCAAAGAAGGATAAATCATGGCGCCTATGTGTCGATTTCAAAGACCTCAACAAGGCCTGCCCTAAGGTTCCCTTCCCCCTCCCCCGCATCGATCAGATTATTGATGCTACTGCCGGACACGACTCACTGTGTTTCCTCGACGCATACTCTGGCTACCAACAAATCAAAGTGAAGGAGTCTGATCAAGCCGCAACAACATTCATTACCCCATACGGGCCTTTCTTCTTCAACACTATGCCCTTCGGGCTTAAAAACGCTGGCGCCACCTACCAACGCATGATTCAAACATGCCTGGAGAAACAAATCGGCAAGACAGTTGAGGCATATGTGGATGACATTGTCATCAAGATTAGGCACGTCGAGTTATTAATACACGACATGCGTCTCACATTCGATAACCTTCGCACATATGACATCAAGCTCAATCCGGAAAAGTGTGTTTTTGACGTTCCCGCTGGAAAACTGCTAGGCTTCATCATTTCAATAGAGGAATTGAGGCAAATCCAACAAAAATCCGAGCTTTGTCACAATTGGCTACACCAACAGACCTTAAACAGGTCCAAAAACTAGCCAGATGCGTGGCAGCTTTAAGCTGCTTTATCTCTAGACTAGGAGAAAAAGCATTGCCACTTTATCGCCTTCTCCGACACACCGACCACTTCAAGTGGACGGATGCGGCAACGACCGGACTAGAAGAAATAAAGGCCCTTTTAGCAAGCAACCCAATCCTAGCCACACCGAACGTCGGCGAACCAATGTTATTATACATCTCTGCAACACACCAGGTGGTGAGCGCGGTGCTCGCCGTTGAGTGAGAGGAGGATGGACACAAATTCCCACTTCAAAACCGGTATACTATGTATCCACTGTCCTCAACCATCCCGGTACCCTCATTACCAAAATATAGCATACGCGGTCTTCATGGCATTCCAGAAGCTACGACACTACTTGAAAGAGTGCTCAATTACGGTGGCTTCCGAAGTACCACTCAATGACATAATAAACAACCGCGATGCTATGGGCCGGATTGCCAAGTGGGCCATTGAGCTCCTGCCATTCGATATAACATCCAAACCGCGCCGAGCCATTAAATCCCAAGTATTGGCCAACTTCGTTGTCGAATGGACAGAGGTCGAACTCCCTAAAGAGTACGGAACATATTCCAAGTGGGTCATGCACTTCGATGGCTCTAAAATGCTGGCCAGCTTAGGAGCGGGCGTCGTCTTAACGTCCCCCACTAGAGACACAGTCCAGTACGTACTCCAAATATTATACACAGACTCCAACAATGCGGCCGAATACGAGGCCTTATTGCACGGTCTTCGGATGGCCGCCTCCATGGGCATACAACGTCTGGGGGTGCGCGGGGATTCAAATCTCGCAATATCCCAAATAAATGGAAACTTCGACGCCAAAGATCCGAAGATGGCGGCCTATTGTAACACCATACATAAAATATCAGCTCGGTTCGAGAGACTCAAGTTTCATCATGTGGCTCAAGAAAGTAATCAAGCGGTGCATGTCCTTGCTCGCATGGGCAGCGTGACCTCGTCCCGCATAACATATTTCTGGAAAGGCTCTTCAAGCCATCCGTGGTGTGGTAGGGTGAGAGCAGCAACACCAGTCCGGATCCGATTATACCCCCAGATTCCGAACACAATACCGATATCATCGGGGGCTCGGCCACCGAAGTAACACCATCGAGCCATCTAATAATGGCAGTAATTGCCCCGTGGACCGAACCATTCTTGGCCTACCTTAATAGGCGAGAGCTCCCTGAGGATCAGAATGAGGCTCGCTGCATTGTTCGGCGTTCGAAAGCCTACAAGGTCCATGATGGAGAGCTCTTCAAGAAAAGCGCTACCGGAGTCCTTCAAAGATGTATCTGCGAAGAGGAGGGACGGCAGCTCCTGGCCGAAATCCATGCTGGTCTCAGCGGTCACCACGCCGCGGCTCGGGCCCTTGTAAGTAAAGCCTTTCGTATAGGTTTATTTTGGTCGACGGCCCAAGCAGATGCACATGACCTTGTCCAACGTTGTGTCGGATGCCAGCTATTCACCAATCAAAGCCATATGCCGCCTACCGCCCTACAAACAATCCCCATCACTTGGCCTTTCGCGGTCTGGGGGCTTGATATGGTCGGACCCCTTAAAAGAGGAAGCCATAAGAAAAAATATCTGCTGGTCATGGTAGATAAATTCACCAAGTGGATAGAGGCCAAACCAGTTAAAACGGCCGAAGCCGGGCCAGTGATAGACTTTATATCTAGTGTCGTGCACCGCTATGGTGTCCCACACAGCATCATCACCGATAACAGCTCCAATTTCACAGCCGATGAAGTGAAGACCTGGTGTGCTAACCTGGGCATTAAGCTTGATTATGCCTCCGTCTATCACCCGCAAACAAACGGTCAAGTCGAACGAGCTAATGGTCTTATTACGAGTAGCATTAAGCCTAGACTAGTGCGGTCTTTGAAAGAATGAAACAAGCACTTGGTTGAGGAGCTCGACTCTGTACTCTGGGAGCTACGGACCACACCCAATCGCACCACCGGATACACACCATTCTTCATGGTGTATGGCGCAGAGGCCATTTTGCCCTGCAACATCATTCATGACTCACCTCAAGTGCGCATGTATGAAGAGAGAGAGAGAGAGGCCGAGTTGATCGGCGGGATAGTCTAGATGCCCTGGAGGAGGAGCGCGATGTTGCAAAAGCCCGTTTTGCATTCTATCAACAACAGGCTCGCAGGTACCAAAGCAGAGTAGTGCGGGCGAAGACTTCTAATGTTGGTGAGCTCGTCCTGCGCTTGCCAGAAAACAAAAAGGACAAACTCAAGCCGAAGTGGGACGGTCCCTTCATCATCGATGAAGTTCTCACTGGAGGAGCGTACCTCCTATGTGATGCATTAGACAATCGCTTAGAGCCGAACCCGTGGAATTCTGCCAGACTCCGAAGATTCTATGCCTAGAGCCGTACTCTTTGTTCGTCTTCTTCTCCCTTTGTTTCAATTCTCTCTCTCTCTCTCTCTCTTTAAATTTTTCTCCGGCTCTATAGCTCTTGTGAGGCTAAACCGCGCACCTATGACGTACACATCCTTAAATGTATGTGCTCATAATACCTGGGGCCTTCTTTTACAGAAGCTTATTATTATTTTCCGAGCATCAAGCTCACCACATATGTGTCCTTTCCTCATGTGTACCTTTTCTTCGCCATTATATGCACCGTTATGACTTAAGTTTTTGCCAAGCTGGGTTGCATGGCTCCTGTGCTTATGCCCTGCGTTCCCTTTTGTTCGGCTAGGGCATAAAGGGAGCACCTCTGCGATTGTTACAACTGGGTCATCCAGACTTGTACCTCAGACTGGGTGAAGCCCAAAGCTAGCGTTCTTAAAGGAATATTCGGTCGGCGGACTGAAGACGTTACACCCTAATTACACTGTGAACCCTAGATATTATGTATACTGTGATTCTTCAATCATAGTTCGGGCATGCATATTAACGCATGTTCACCCAGGGAAAGGAACCCTTAACGGAACTATTCTCCCTGGAAGATGTTTCTTACAATCCACAAGTAATATAAAATAGCTGGCCGGATACAAATTGTCTGTTCAAGCAACTATGACCCCTACGCCTCGTTTCCACGCATGCCCCGGTCTATATTGCCGCTCTGGTATTCGGAAACACTCCGCACCTTTGGGTCCGGAGGTCGAAGCAAAAAGGCCTGCCATGACAATCGTTTTACAAATCGGGCTAGGGACAAATTTGTCAATTGAAGTACATAGTCACTTGGACTCAAAAAATTCTTCCTCTATGCCGTCTAACAAGCTATCTAGCTTAGAATTCTCTTGGGAAAACTTGGCGGCTATATTTACTTGGTCATATACCAAACTAACTGGAATTTATTGTCCATCGGACCCCCGAGGTCTGACCCGGGCCATATGATTTTGATCAAGCTTGGTGTATCATGTTTTTACCATGGCCCAGGCCTCTCCCGCACCTTCTCCGTAGGCCGATATCTTCTGTAATTGAAAGCCCCGCCGAGCTCCCTGGAATAGCTTCACAAGATCCTCCATACTTCCTGGAGGGGAGGCGGATGGCCACAAAGCCTTGGCAACACTCCGCATGGCTTGCTGAGCTAGCTCATGCACTTGGGACAGCTCTTGCAGCAGATCGCCTTGGGATCCGGACATTTCCTCTTCGGGATGACCAGTCAACATACCTGCAGACATAAATCTGTCAGCTCATTTTTTCGCCGAATTACACGGAGGTAAGTTCAAAAGCATACTGAATATGCTGCCTCGTAGCCTCCTATTTTCCTTGACGGCGTCAGCTAGCTGGGCTCGTACATTTTTAGATTTTTTCCCAGAAGGGTGTTGGAATCCTGCAGCTTGTTCTTATCATCCCTGACTCGTGTCAGCACACGTTCGCCTGCGGCCTGTCGCCTTTTGGCCTCTTGTTTACCCGCCTGCGTGACTTTCAGTTCCTCTTTCAGTTGATCTGCTGATCCTGTCATCGGAAATGCAACAGTATTCACATTACTAGTACATGATTATACTTTTTCTGGATGGCGGGGAAAATTACCAGGCGGTGCCTCCTTGGACTTCTCAAGTTCGGCGGTAACAATAGCTAGCTGAGTCCGGCACTTTTCCAGCTCATGAGACAACATGTTGTTCTTCTCTGTGAGTACCTGATTATATAATGATCCTTAAATCAGTTGTTTCAACTGTTTCAAGTCTCAGGGGCTACTGGTACATGATTACCAGATCTGTACAATGCGTACTTACCCGCATATTTTCAAATGCTGGTCAGTGGCTCTGGCAAGCCCGTCCCGAGCAGCTCGGATGTACGCATCAGCCGAGCCGAAGGCATTGAACGCCTCTTTAGTAAAATCAGGGTCGCGAAGAGCGGCCCTCCAACGCTGATGATTCATGGCGCTCTCCACTTCAGAGTTCGTGACAGATACATTATCCAAATCCTCTGAAGGAGGACAATCCGGCGTCGCTCCCGTGTCAGCCCCCGCCCTAGAGGCAGGGTTTGGAACCTGACTGGTGGAGGCGCGATGGGCAGGATCGCCGGACATAGTCCGGCAAACACTCTTCCTGATAAAACATAGTGGACAATGTCACGGTTCAATGTGACTGACAGAGGGCATATTTAAAGCCATACCTCTTTGATGGAGGCTCGGCCGTGTTGTCATTTTCCTTCCTCTTCGAAGACCCGCCCGTCGTACGAGCTGCTCTCTTATGAGACGCCTCTGGTGCGGCATGACGCGCCAAATGCCTCCCCTTTGGAGCATGAGACAGTGTGGTGTGTGAGGCATAATGAGGAAGCTCTTTCGGAGGAGATGTCTCCTAGTTACTTACATGTGAGGCAGGAAGGAGGCCAGGATAATCGGCCATGATGGGCACTTCTGTGCCGTCATAGCTCACCTGGTAGAAGACTCCCTCTTTGAGTTCTACAAATATGTCCGGATCCTCTTCAAATCCGGGATCGAGGTCCCGGTTATGGTCCTTCGGCTGTGGAGCAGACTATAAACCTCCGCGATAGCCTTTCACCATTCCTATTAAGAATGGATGGGTAAATGTTAATTAAACATGTCTCAGGGAAAGGATTGAGTAAGGCGGTGGGATTAAAACTCACCCAGCTAGGGGGATTGTACATGGAGAATCCCTCTTGGCGCTTGAGATGAGTAAACTCCTCTTTCTCCCCTTTATACAGATCGGCCAATATTGTGGCCAGGGCGGCAGGGGTATCCGGACCCTTCTGTCCGTAGCGTGAGGCATCATCTTCCCCATTGTAGTGCCACATAGGGAGCCCTCTGAATTGAAGTGGCTGAACACCTCGCATTATGGAAGTTGCCATTACCTCGATTATTGATAATTCGGACTGGGCAAGTGTCCTTATCTTGCCCATTAATTGTTAAACTTCTGCACTGTTTTCCTCCTCGAGGCTCCAAGGACGCCAGCTATGGTGTTTCCTCAACGGAGCGCTGGAAAATTCGAGAAGGCCCATTCGGACTGGGTCGGGGAGAGCAACATCTTCAATATAAAACCACTCCGAGGGCCACTCTTCGAATGCCTTCTTCGACGTACCGGACAAGTATCTGGTCCTAGCTATGCGCCATATCTCGGAGCCACCCACCTCGAATATGGATCCCTTTTGGGAACGAGGAACAAGGCAGAAAAGTTTCCTCCATAAATCAAAGTGGGCCTCGTAGCCCAGGAATAGCTCACAAAGAGCAACGAAACCCGTGATATGCAGGATGGAGGCTGGAGTGAGGTTGTGCAGTTGGAGGTCGTAGTACTCCAGTAGGCCTCGGAGGAAAGGGTGGATTGGAACCCGACGCCTCTTATTAAGAAGGATACGAAGCACACTCACCCCCCTGGTTGGATTAGGGAAATTTTCCGCCAGGGCTTCGCCTGTAAAGGAGGTTAATCCTGCCCGAACGGGGACTAGATCCGCGGGGGGAAGGAATCCCTCCAGTTGAAGCTTACTTAGCTGGTCATGGGATACTGAACACTTCTCCCAATCGCCTATTTCAGAGCCATGGGGGCGGGAGGAAGAACTGGGAACGCTAGCCATGTTAGAATGGTTTCTCCCAGCAAGCTCTAAGGATTTTCCGCCTGGTGTGAGATGGCATCTGAGATCCAATCCACTTAAATATACGCCTTTCTTACATGGCCATGGTGTTATGTGCAAAAATACTCTGACCTTTCGTGTTCGCTCGACACGTGGAAGCCGAAGAAATGGAGGCGCAGAAGCAAATGGGTACGACATTAAATGAAAAGCCGAGTATAACTCTTCGGATCAGAAGCTTTGAAGTATTTGGAGGAAGAACCCGCCTTGCAATGCCGAAGACCATCAGCGCGTCGGACACATCGTCATTGAAGTTTGGTTCGAGGGCTACTGAGGGAGTCCTGGATTAAGGGGCCCTCAGGCGTCCGGCCTATATGACGTGGGCCAGACTGATGGGCTGTGAAGATACAAGACAGAAGACTTCCTCCCGTGTCCGGATGGGACTCTCCTTTGCGTGGAAGGCAAGCTTGGCGTTCGGATATGAACATTCTTTCCTCTATAAGCCGACTTTGTACAACCCTAGGCCCCTCTGGTGTCTATATAAACCGGAGGGTTTAGTCCGTAGAGGCAATCACAATCATACAGGCTAGACATCTAGGGTTTAGCCATTACAATCTCGTGGTAGATCAACTCATGTAATCCTCATATTCATCAAGATCAATCAAGCGAAGTAGGGTATTACCTCCATCAAGAGGGCCCGAACCTGGTTAACATCGTGTCCCTTGTCTCCTGTTACCATCAACCTTAGACGCACAGTTCGCGATGAGGACATGACTACCTTAGATATGCCCAAAAATATTGCACACATGCATATTTGTCAGGTGATTTCTAGTGCACACTATTCAATAATCTATTTATGTTATCCAGAACAAAAATACTTCACACACTTTTGTGTTTTGTCTAATTGCAGGTGTATGGGACATTTGTACAATCCACATATGAAGATAAGGGAAAATGAGAAGTTTATGTTCTGTTCAAAAAGTCCTCTCACGTCACTTTTGGGCCAAGAGAAGATAGAGTCCAAGTCTCTTACGTTCTGGATTCAGATTCAGACTGCACAGACATACCTGACTCAAAACGTCAACAACTTTTTCATACGGACTCCGAATTGGGTGATTCTTTTTTTGTTGAAAAGTATATTTCGTGCTCTTTCCAACCCATTTGGAATCACCTTCAAATTCATCAGGAGCATTGAGATATCGACGAAACAATCTGACGCTGCAGCAGAATCTGAGTCAAACAACAAGTCCAAAGGTGTTGCACCACCTCCACTTGGGCCCATGAGCCTTGTACGACCTAGAGTTAGTTTCAGGCTGCCTTGGGACGTCCTCCCACCTCCTTGGCCGCCACCCCTTCCTCCTATATAAGTAGATCCATCTAGTAGCTTTTTCGTTAGGTTTTGTTTAGATTAAAAGTTCGCCATAGCTACAACTTCGCGTACTTCATTTGTGTCCAGCGACCAGACCAAGACGTCACAGAACCCCACCTTGATCAATAAAGCTTTCATCTTATATTCGCAATATTCAAATTGCAATATCAGTTTCTTGCTTGTTCTTCGTTTGCTCGCAGGAAACAGGCCCTCGTGGTCAGGTTGGTCGTGCTCCGGCGTGTGGTCAATAACCCCTCGGAGTTGGTTTAGCAATTGCTAAGGCGCGACGTCCTCACACGTTCGTAGTCGGATCGTCAAAGTTGACTTCCTCTAAAACGATAGCCACCATCTCATCGAAAGACGGGACACCTTTGCCTCTATCAAGTGGTATCAGTTTTCAGGTTGCTCGGTGAGAATTTCCAGTTTTTCCTAGATTAGATTTAGTTTCTTACCTATTGTCCAAGAAAAAGCCACAAAAAAAGTTAGATCTATTCATCCTTTGTCCAAGCCAGTCTGATCCTTTAAAATTTTCTTTTTATTGCTTGCATAGTTGAATTATCGGTTGCATCGTCGTGTCGAGTTGCTGGTCTTAGTGTCTAGTTCGTTTAGAGTTTCGAGTTTTGTTAACATTAGTCACGCCGCCGCTGCATCGTTATCCCTTCCGCTGTCCACTACCCATCCATCAATTTCCACCACGTGCTACCGATCGTTCATTGTCACAATCATAGTTGAGGTTGTTCACATCTTCGCTAGATCCAATCTGCATCTTATCTAGTTTGTTTTGGAAAGAGGGAGAGAGAAAAAAAGAGAAAAAAAAGAGAAAAAGGTAAAAAAAGTCAGACAAAGAAAAAAAAGCGTGGGAAAAAAGAGAGAAAAAAAGAGAATGAAAAAAAATTCGGATCTATCTAGACTCAATCTCGTAGTTGAATTCGGATTGGAATCTGTTTTGTGCACTGTTCAGTAAAACAGGCATATAACTTTCTCATACGAAGTCCGTTTTGGATCCGCGAGTACTCAAATGAAAGCTAGCGACGAGCCGCATCTAAATAGTTGCAGAAGCTAGTTCAGTATTTGGCACCTCAAAATCGGCTTCTAAATAGGTCTTTTTGCCCTCCGAAGTTCACAAACACAGCTTATTTCAGTTTTTCAGGCCAGTTTTAGAATTTTTTTTGACTCCTCATATCAACTCGGAATTGAGTGATTCCTTTTGTGTTTGAAAGCTTGAGTCAATACCATTTTTAAAAAAATTATCAAAAAATTGGCACAAACTTTTCCAGAGGAAAGTTGGAGACAAAGTTGTTGATATATCCTGCTTGGCTATTGTGTCACATCATTATCTTTACTGTCGTTGTGATCCTCACTTATATCTTGCTGTCCAAAGCTACTTAGTATCCTTCAGTGATGCTAGTTGTGCTACGACATGACCTCATTAGTGTTCTAGGCTCGCGTCTCTAGTTCGGTCTAGCCTAGGACCAGCACAGTACCGTCGTTGAGCGTTTATTCAACATTGCATCTATGAATTGATTATTGCTAATCTTTTGCTACCATATATAGCCAACCTAGCTCCACATATTTCTACATCGTGTATACGTACGTTCCCCTGGCAATCGCTTTACACAATCTTCGGAGTTATTTGACACCGCTGGTTGCCTGTCACCACCTGCTGCTTGGTAAGAACTTGTAAGATATTGATATTTGCTTTATTGTGAGCGCTTTACTACCACACCCTAGTAGTTCATAGGAACATTATTCTTGAATTTTGTTTCTTGTTTCTACTAATCATGACAAGTTCCAGAGATAGAAGTTCTCGGACGACGGACACATCTTCACCATCATGAGAGTTGGGACAACACACACATGCACATGGTCAGGTTATCTCTTTACCGTCATTTGAGGGTAGATTTAATCCTGCTATTTATCTAGCTTGGGAGCTTGAAGTAGAACAAGTTTTTACTCACCATGATTTTTTGAACTTGAGAGAGTACGAGCTACCACTAGAGCAGTTACTGGTTTTGCTTCTGTTTGGTGGAGTGTGCATTGTAAAAAAACATTGATAACCAACCCACAACTTGGAAAGATTTGAAATATGTAATGAGGCAACAATTTTTCCCTCCTTACTATCGTCGTGAATTGCTTCGCAAATTTGATCAATTTAAACAAGGAAACAACACTGTTCATGCTTACTACCAAGTGTTCAAATCTTATATGCATCATTGTGACATAGGAGAATCTGAGGATGATATAATGAATAGATTTTTTGGTGGTTTGAACCATGATATTCAGACAAGATTTGAGTATATTCCTCGTTGCATTACTGGTATGTATGTTCGTGCTTGTTCCTTTGAGAGACAGATACATGAGGATGCATTGGGTGACTACAACAACTACTATTCCAGTTCATGCTCACCACCGCCGGTTGGTTCCTCCACCATTGCACCTAATAGAGTAGCCCCACCTCGGATTGTGAGCGCGACATCATCTCAAGAGTATGGTACATTGTCAACGTCTGTACCTACATCAGCTACGTCTTTGCGACAAGGTAACAATACATGTATTGATGATATAACTTCACATGAGAATGATGCATGCCTAGTTAACTTGAATGCTTCATGTGTTGAGTTACTTGTTGATTTTAGCACACCACCTATTTTAGAGAATCTTGTTACTGTCATGAATGCGTCATGTGATCAAATAACTGAAATACCAACAATTTTGAGTGCACCCATTGAATTAACTGTTGATGCAAAAGAACCAATGTTTAATCATTTTGATATGACCTCTAATCTGGGTGATGATTCTATGTCCAACAACCAGACCAAGACCGCTTTCGGATCCCCACCTTTATCAATACTTCATCTATATTTGCAATATTCAGATTGCATTATCATATTCTTGCTTATTCTTCGATTGCGTGCAAGAATAGACCTTCGTGGTCAGGCTAATCGTGCTTCCAGCATCTTCACTAACCTCGGGAGATTGGTTTAGCGATTGCTAAGGCGCAACGTCATGCACGTTTGTAGTCGGATCGTCATAGTCGTCTCCATTAAATCGAATGTTTGTATGTCCAATGAAATATTGAATGTTTGCTTATTTAAGCATGTTGTAGCATGTAAATTTGATGCAAGTAAGGTTTATTCACCAATGTTGAGATGGTTTAATGATGAACATTGTCAATCTTTTGAAATGAATAAGAGCTTCACTTATATGTGCAAACTGAGTTGCAATATTTTCATGCCTTCTACTTCTTGTGATAATTTTTTGGCTTTAGATTTTATGAACTATGAAAGTTACTCATGTATACATGTGTCATATGTGCAAAAATCAAGGGAAGTAAAAATGGATGACATATACATATACAACATGTACACCTTGTCTCTTTTGTTAGCCACATTGCAGATTAAGCAACGCTGAGGACGGCTTTGTTTTCAAGAAGGGGAGGATGATGAGGACATAACTACCTTGGATATGACCAAAAATATTGCATACATGCATATTTGTCAGGTGATTTCTAGTGCAAACTATTCAATAATCTATTTATGTTATCCAGAATAAAAATACTTCACACACTTTTGTGTTTTGTCTAATTGCAGGTGTATGGGACATTTGTACAATCCACATATGAAGATAAGGGAAAATGAGAAGTTTATGTTCTGTTCAAAAAAGTCCTCTCACGTCACTTTTGGGCCAAGAGAAGATAGAGTCCAAGTCTCTTACGTTCTGGATTCAGATTCGGACTGCACAGACATACCTGACTCAAAACGTCAACAACTTTTTCATACGGACTCCGAATTGGGTGATTCTTTTTTTGTTGAAAAGTATATTTCGTGCTCTTTCCAACCCATTTGGAATCACCTTCAAATTCATCAGGAGCATTGAGATATCGACGAAACAATCTGACGCTGCAGCAGAATCTGAGTCAAACAACAAGTCCAAAGGTGTTGCACCACCTCCACTTGGGCCCATGAGCCTTGTACGACATAGGGTTAGTTTTAGGCTGCCTTGGGACGTCCTCCCACCTCCTTGGCCTCCACCCATTGCTCCGTTATAAGTACATCCATCTAGTAGCTTTTTCCTTGGGTTTTGTTTAGATTAAAAGTTCGCCATAGCTACAACTTCGCGTACTTCGTTTGTGTCCAGCGACCAGACCAAGACGTCACAGAACCCCACCTTGATCAATAAAGCTTTCATCTTATATTCACAATATCCAGATTGCAATCTCAGTTTCTTGCTTGTTCTTCGTTTGCTCGCAGGCAACAGGCCCTCGTGGTCAGGTTGATCGTGCTCCGGCGTGGTTAATAACCCCTCGGAGTTGGTTTAGCGATTGCTAAGGCGCGACGTGCTCGCGCGTTCGTAGTCGGATCATCAAATTCGACTTCCTCTAAAACGATAGCCACCATCTCATCGAAAGACGGGACACCTTTGCCTCTATCAGTTCGGGACCCCCTACCCAAGATCCGCTGGTTTTGACATCGACAATAGGAGACGATATAAATAGTAGTACTGGGCTTAACTAGCAGAAACAGGTCTCAAAAACTAAAGGGAGAACACAGATGAAAGCTACATAATATGTATCGTTTGTACTCGAGATTAACTAGATGGCACACAAAAGTATTAAAGAACAACATGGATAATACTAGAAGTGGTATAATCACCAGCCTGTGGGATAACATTGGCTGATGGATGATAACTATGGAATAGCGTTATCTAAAGAACAAGTCTCTTATCTGAACTGTGGAACAGGATTAACTCCTGAACAAGACTCTTAAGACATCAACATGAATATATAGTGAAATGTGATAATCTATTTTCCATGCTTAGATGAATAACAAAGCCATAAATGTTGCACACAAGTAAGATGAGGGGACAACCTATCTGGTCGCCATCCATAGGAGTGAGCATCATGTGCTGACTTGTCGATGGCCCTGTAGTTGTTGTGGCGGTCCATGTCGGGCACGCACATTCGATGCAGGGAAATGTTGAGTGGGACTATAGTTCCCTTTTGGTGTATGCTTCCCTTGTTGGAGCAGCTGCGTTGAGAAGGAACGCGATGTGGCTGAAGATGCAGAAAACACAAAATGTTAAGAACAACACATATCTTTGATCTGAAGAAATACCCTAAGAGATCAACAGTAAGGTACGAGAGTGGTCACACGTCTATTGACTGAAAACTAAATTGGGGTCACACGAATTTATTTTATTTTGGTATTGTCCGATCTACGCCATATGACTTGATGGTCGTCTTGTGCCTCCCAGCTGACACTGTTTAGAATCTTCCCAGAAGAGCCAGTGACCACCGGCAGAGCAGCCTGCCTCAGCTGTCCCTGGTCGCGAGAGCTCCGACCAAAACCCCGCTCCCCACCCCACTGCACTGCGGTGGTTGCACCGCCCCCAACTAATCCACAAAGACTCGCCATCATCCAGATCCGGCGGCGGCAGTACCTTCAACCCACGCAACTCTAAGATAGCCACCTAAGCACTGCTTCCATGATGAACTTGCGCCCCCGCACCCTTATGTTAGACACCGGCCAACCGGCAGCCTAGGAGCTCTGCCGCCGGATCATGGTTGCTACTTCCCATTTGGAATCGATAGGACCAAAATAAAAATTTAGACAACTGGCACCTAAATAAAGTGATTTAAGATGAGTGTACGACCTATCTTGCAGCCCGATGAAGTAGGCAGCTCCAGCTGCCGAGTTGGTGATGCCAGAGCGATTTGCGGTGGCTACCGGCGGCAGGAAAGCAGAGATGTCGCGACGGTTGACGGCTACGGGGAAGCAGCGTCGGGGCCCTGGACGCTTCCAAAGTTGGAGCCACTCCGGTGACGTGCACAACGGCGGGGGTGAATCGGCTCCGGGACGGTTCACGCGGCCATTGTCGAGGCAGCTCCGACAGCATGGAGTAAGAGGCACACATCCTAGTGCATGACGACAAACGGACAGCGTCTCTGGCATTGGGAGGAGGGCGGCAGTGAATTTGGTGTGGTGGTAGGCGCCATGGAGTTGGGGCTGAGATTTTGTGGCTGTGGAGAAGGGAGTTTCCGGGGAGAAGGTGATTTGGCACCCATGATGTATGAATGGGGAATTGGGAGGGGGAACCATGTCTTACGGACGCATTTGTCTGAAATGTGTGTGTGTGGGGAGGGGGGTTGCAGTTCTACCCTTGCCTTTAGGCTCCTGGGCTTGGGTCTGTGTACTGAGGGTCGGGGATAGTAGAGTAACTTTGCTTCTCCCAAATAGCGTGCGCGAGCGATTTCAGGCGAGGAGGGGGTGTTTTGAAATAGTGGGCACGAGTGATTTAGGAAGAGGAGGGCGTGTTTGAAATAGTGGGCGCAAGCGATTTTGGGCGAGGAGGGCGTGTTTAGAAATAGGCCGCGCGAGCGATTTCGGACAAGGAGAGGGTGTTTTGCCGCCCATGGTTTATGAATTATTCGGCACCTGTCATTTCGGCCGAGGAGAGGGCACGCTTGGATGAAGTTACGAACCTACCCTCGATGTACAATGGGCAAATTGATGTGTGTCCCACATAGGCCAGTAATTTCACGTCTCCCATTTATTTGCTCGGGTGAATTCCACCAAGCAAAGGGTGTTTAGCGGTTCGTTCAAATTTTGGGAGAACAAGCATCCATGCCTACCTTACCAAGTCGATTCGAACCAAATTTTGAAATATTAGCTTACCACTTCTTTTTTAGATGGTGAGATGATGCTCGGGACTAATGTGTTTTTACATGCTCGTTGCTAACGATTTACTATATGACAAATAGTTGGCCCACTCAAAAACGGGAATCAAACCCAAAATGAAATATCTCGATTTAATGAAATAGCTCGTTCATCAGGTTAAAATAGTGAACTAAATCAAAAATTGAACACCTCAATTGAGTAGCATGTTGTACTATATTATAGTACTCTATGAACATGTTGAAACTCAAATTAATGAACTTGTTTGATATGCATATCTCCGTTCATGTGTGGAATGCAGACAACATGTTCTCCAATTCAAATATTTGAATGCAATTTTATATCGAAACATGGTTTATGTCAGTCTTTGATGCATAAATGCGTCCTCCCCCTCTCCCAGACTCTTGTTCTCTCTCTCGCCGACAATCTCCAATTCTGTCGCACGCATCCGAACACAAACCTTGTCGGTCCCTCTCCCTCTCTCTCTATCTATCTCTTTGTGTGGGGGGAGGGGGCCTTTCTAGTTCGCATGCACACTCCATGTATAGGTCTCTCTGGCACAC
The DNA here is from genome assembly GCF_056163025.1 of Triticum urartu. Classification (NCBI taxonomy): domain Eukaryota; kingdom Viridiplantae; phylum Streptophyta; class Magnoliopsida; order Poales; family Poaceae; genus Triticum; species Triticum urartu. The sequence continues at coordinate 240,915,496 of NC_141877.1, read as the reverse complement.
TATGTATGATTCTCTAGTCCAAGCTAAATATCTTGGGTGCACTCATCGTACGCACACAAATTCCCTAGCTCGTTGCATGTAACTCTCTCACGCACCACTCTGCCATCTCGGAGCTCTTCCCTCTCTCTCTCTCTCTCTCAAACTCTCCATCTCCCTAGGTCACACATATACATGCATATCTCACTCGCACTCTAAAGACCCATCTAAAACTCTCTCTCTCTCTCTCACTCGTTCTCTCTACATCTCACACGCACACACACACAATCTCATGCCTAGCTAAGTATGATTGCCTCTCACTCAATTGTAGGCACACGCAGTCCCCCCTATGTATATGACTAATACTTAGTCTCCATCACAAACATGTGCATTGTCTCTTTACCTCACTTGATCTATCTCGATTTCTCTCGGGGAATCCTTCTATGGCACACACACACACCTCGTCCCTCGATATCCCACCCATATAGTCCCCTAATGATCTTGAGGGGATCTCTCTATCACAAACAGACCCTCTCTCCCTCCCGATGCGTCCCTCTTGACCTTTGTCCCTTGTTGGCTAGACCTCTATTGCACATGTGCTATAGGGGTGTCTCTCTCCGTTGCAAAAAATCACGCACTAGCTATATTAGTGTATCTCCTCACCTCGCTTTTCTATCTCGGAAATGCATGTGTGATATGTTTGGATAATAAACAAACACACACACTCTTTATCTATTTTATCGTTTGTTGTCCCTCTCTCTTTCACTCACACATTCTCTTTTTGCACACTCACTCATTCTCCTTCACACGCACTTGATCTCTCCCGACTTAGGCACTCTCTTCGGTCCATAGCATATAGATTTATTGAAAAGTCAAACATCACAAAGTTTGACCATGTACGTGGAGAAAAACATTTATATCTAGAACGAAAAACATATATCACTAGATTCATCATGAGATGTAGTTTCGTATGATGTATCTTTGGTATTGTAGATATAAATAATATTTGCATAAACCTGGTAAAAGTTTTGAAAGTTTGACTTCTAAAAAATTTATATGCACTGCATTATCGAACGGATGGCGTATCTCTTTCCCCCTCTTAGCTATCTGACGCACCACTCAGCCGTATCGGGGCTCCTCTATCTCTCTCTAACTTTATATCTCCCTAGTTCACACATACACATATCTCACTCGCGCTACATAGACCAGTCTAACACTCTTCGCCCTTGTTCTCTCTCTATGTGACACCCCCCCCCCCTAAGTACCATAATCCCTCACTCCATCATAGGCACAGCACTCCCCCCTAAGTATGACCATCTCTCACTAGCCATCAGGAACACCTGTATTGTCTCCTTCCATCCATAAGTCTACCTCGATATCTCTCGGAGTATCTTCTAGGGCGTACACACCTTGTCACTCGACCTCCCACCCATGTAGTCCCATCACGATCTCCAGGGGATCTCTCTGTCACGAACATACACTCTCTCCTCCCCATGTCTGCATTTTATCCACACGTCTCTCTCGACCTCTCTCCCTTGTTTGTTAGACCTCTCTTGGCCACGTGCTAGGGGTCTTTCTCTCTCGGTTACAAACAACCACACATTATCTCCTCACCTCGCTTCCGCTGTTGTAGATGCATGTGTGATATGTTTGCACAAGACACACGTGTTTTCACTACTTTCTCGTGTGTTGTCCATGTCTCTTTCACAGACGCACACACACATTTTTCACTCACTCTCTATACTTCACTCTCTCTCTCGCTCTAGTTCGGCACTCTCTCACGTCCATAAACATAATTATGTTTTGAAAAGTCAAACCTCAGAAAAGTTTGACCAGGTATATGTGGAGAAAAACATTTACATCTGGAACGATCATTAGATTCATCACAACATGTACTTACTTCATACTATCATTTATCTTTGGTATTGTGCATATAAGTAATTTCTTTATAGACTTGGTCAAAGTTTCAAAATTTTGACTTTAAAAAAATACAGGCACTACATTATCGAACGGAGGGAGTAGCTCTCTCTCTCTCTCTCTCTTTCTACTATCTCTCATGAGCCTCCCCTCTCACTCGATCTCTCTATACCGAGGGACTATACGGTCACTGTGTCAGCGTATAGCTCCGTATATTGTTTAGTTGACCAGTCAACCGGTCCACATGCTGCCTTGTCAGCTCATGTTCTCTATCTTCGTGTGCTAGCCCATGTGGAAGTGGGTGAAAATAAGTAAAATTGAGGCCCATCTAACACAGGGGTGAAGTAAACAAAGTTGAAACCACTCGTGGTAGCACCCCGCATGCTAGTAAATTGAGGGCACACTTCTTCTGTGTGAAGGACGCACTCGCGCACTGATACATCTCCATTGTATCTACTTTTCCAAACTCTTTTGCCCTTGTTTTGGACTCTAATTTGCATGATTTGAATGGAACTAACCCGGACTAACGCTGTTTTCAGCAGAATTGCGATGGTGTTATTTTTGTGCAGAAATAAAAGTTGTCAGAATGACCTGAAGTTGGAGCCGCCGTCACCCTGTTCTTCATCGGAAGGCCAGATCTAGAGTTCGTTCGGGGCTCTAGAGAGGGGAAATCGCCGCCATCATCATCACCAACCTTCCTCCATCACCAATTTCATGATGCTCACCGCCGTGTGTAGTAATTCCAACGTAGGCTTACTGGACGATGATGGGTAGGATGAGATTTACCATCTAATAGAGTTTTGTTAGGGTTTGATCCCTCGTATCCACTATGTTCTGAGATTGATGTTGCTATGACTTTGCTACGCTTAATGCTTGTCACTAGGGCCCGAGTGCCATGATTTCAGATCTAAACCTATTATGGTTTCATGAATATATTTGTGTTCTTGATCCGATCTTGCAAGTTATATATAGTCACCTACTATGTGTTATGATCCGGCAACCCCGGAGTGACAATAGTCGGGACACTTCCCGGTGATGACCGTAGTTTGAGGAGTTTATGTATTCACTAAGTGCTAATGCTTTTTTCCGGTTCTTAATTAAAAGGAGGCCTTAATATCCCTTAGTTTCCATTAGGACCCCGCTGCCATGGGAGGGTAGGACAAAATATGTCATGCAAGTTCTTTTCCATAATCACGTATGATTATATTCAGAATACATGCCTACATTATATTGAAGAATTGGAGCTAGTTCTATGTCACCCTAGGTTATAACTGTTCCATGATGAATGCCATCCGACATAATTATCCATCTTTGATCCATTGCCTATGAGTTCGTTTCATATTGATATTTGCTAAGTTACTTCTCTGTTGCCACCGTTATGATTGTTAATATACTGCTACTTTTACTTTTGCCATCGTTACCGTTACTTCCATACTACTTTTCTACTAAATACTTTGCTGCAGATATTAAGTCTTTCAGGTGTGGTTGAATTGACAACTCAGCTGCTAATACTCAAGAATATTCTTTGGCTCGCCTTGTGTCGAATCAATAAATTTGGGTTGAATACTCTACCCTCGAAAACTATTGCGATCCCCTATACTTGTGGGTTATCAAGACCTTTTTCTGGCAGTGTTGCTAGGGAGCATAGCTTTATTCTTTGAGTCACTTGGGATTTATATCTGTTGGTCACTATGAGGAATCTGAAAGACAACAAAACCAAGATCTATCCCCCTACTACGAGGAGAGGTAAGGAACTGCCATCTAGCTCTGCACTCGATTCACCTTCTGTTTTGAGTAAGCTTGTGACACCTACACCTACTATTGATTCTGATATGTCGCATGGTATTGATGATGCCACTTCTACTATGCATGATGCTTATGATGATACTACTTCTTTGCTTGATAATACTGTGTCGTTAGGTGAATTTCTTGATGAACAACTTGCTAGGGTTAGAGAAAATGAAATTACTAAAACTTAAGATTATGATTCTACCCCTAGATATGAATTGCCTATTGTACCTAAGGGTTATATTATGGATGAAGAAACTGCTAGAGACTTATTTTCTTGTAATGATAGAGATGATCTTAAGAAACTATTAGTTAATCTGAAAGAAAAGTCTTTGAATGCTAGAATGTAGTATGATCCTAAGTTTGCTACTTCACCTATCTTTGTTACTGATAAGTATTATGAATTCTCCGTCGATCTTGAGTTAATTACTTTGGTTGAATCTGATCCTTTCCATGGTTATGAATCTGAAACTATTGTGGCACCTCTTACTAAGTTGAATGATATAGCCACCCTATTCGCTCATGGGGAAAAAATCGCTATTACTATATTCTTAAGTTGTTTCCTTTCTCATTAAGGGGTGATGCTAAGATATGGTTTAATTATCTTGCTCCTGGTTGTATGCGTAGTCCCCAAGATATGATATATTACTTCTTTGAAAGATATTTTCCTTCTCGTAAGAAACAAGCTGCTTTACATGAAATATTTAACTTTGTGCAACTTGAAGAAGAGAGTCTCCCACAAGCTTGGGGGAAGGTTCTCCAATTACTTAATGCTTTGCGTGATCATCCTCTCAAGAAAAATGAAATACTTGATATCTTTTACAATGGACTAACCAATGCTTCTAGGGACCACCTAGATAGTTGTGTTGGTTGTGTTTTCAGGGAAAGAACTATTGAGCAAGCTGAAAAACTATTGAATAATATATTGAGCAATGATAATGATTGTATACTTCATGAATAACCTCCTAAGCCAACTCCGAAGAAAAGAGGTATTCTATTTCTCAGTCCTGAAGATATCCAAGAGGCAAAGAAATCTATGAAAGAAAAAGGTATTAAAGCTGAAAATGTTAAGAATTTACCCCTTATTGAAGAAATACATGGTCTTAATATTCTGACACAGGTAGTAGAGGTAAACTCCCTTTATAGATTTTATGAAGGTGATATTCCTCATAATAAGGCTGCTAGTCAATGCTTAGATGAGTTTGATAATTTTATTGTTAAACAAGAAAACTTCAATGCTTATGTTAGTAGACAATTGAAACGTAATGCTCACATGCTTGACTCCTTGGGTGATTATATGAGTACAACAGTTAATGATCTTAAGCTTATTAGTAAACATGCATCCATGATTAGAACTCAAGTAAAACAAGTACTTAAGGCACAGGATGACTTGCTCAATGAGTTGAATAGTAAGAACAATGATAATGTTGTTAGGGTTATGACTAGAGGTGGTAAAATGACCCAGGAACCCATGTATCCTGAGGGACATCCTAAGAGAACTGAGCAAGATTCTCATAGCATTAATACTGATGCACCTAGTCCTAGTAATAAAAAGAAGAAGAAAACTGATAGGACTTTGCATGCTTCTAGTGAACCTATTATAGACACACCTGAGAATCCCAATAATATTTCTATTTCTGATGCTGAGACACAATCTGGTGATGAACATGAACCTAGTGATAATTTTAATGATGATGTTCGTGATGATGCTCAACCTAGTAATGATAATGATGTGGAGATAGAACCTGTTGTTGATCTTGATAACCCACAATCAAAGAATCAACATTATGATAAGAGAGACTTTGTTGCTAGGAAACATGGTAAAGAAAGAGAACCATGGGTTCAGAAACCCATGCCCTTTCCTCCTAAACCATCCAAGAAAAAGGATGATGAGGATTTTGAGCGCTTTGCTGAAATGATTAGACCTATCTTTTTGCGTATGCGTTTGACTGATATGCTTAAAATGCCTCCTTATGCTATGTATATGAAAGATATTCGTACAAATAAAAGAAAGATATCAGAAGCTGAGATTTCCACCATGCTTGCTAGTTATACTTTTAAGGGTGGAATATCAAAGAAACTAGGAGATCCAGGAGTACCAACTATACCATGCTCCATTCAAAGAAACTATGTTAAAACTGATTGATGTGATCTTGGGGCTGGTGTTAGTGTTATGTCTCTTTATATCATAGACTTGGATTGAATAAGTTGACACCTATTGAAATATATTTGCGAATGGCTGATAAATCAACTACTATACCCATCGGTATTTGTGAGGATGAGCCTGTTTTGGTTGCAAACATTACTATCTTAACGGACTTTGTTATTCTTGGTATTCCTGAGGACGACAGTATGTTGATCATCCTTGGTAGACCCTTTTTGAATACTGCAGGGGCTATTATTGATTGCAACAAAGGCAATGTCACTTTTCATGTTAATGGTAATGAGCATACGGTACACTTTCCGAAGAAACAACCTCATGTTCATAGTATCAATTCTATTGGAAAAATTTCAACTATTACTATTGGAGGTTTTGAATTCCCTATTCCTACTGTCAAAAAGAAAAATGATATTCATATTGTTGGGGACATGCATATCCCCATTGAGAGAAAGAAAATATGAGGAGATTGTCGAGAGGCTCCTCAAGCCGGGGTTCAAAGGAAAAAGAAAATCAGGAGAAGAAGAAGCCCAAGTATAACCTTCCTCGCATCATGGAGGTTCGGCCATGTGATGCATTCTTAGGGGCGGCCCGAATTTATGATGATTTCTATTATTTGACTGAGAATGCAGGCATCACTGACTTGCTCCATGATGAGGGTGATCAGTACCTCCTACTCACTAATACTTTCGTGCAAAATTTTCACTTTCATGCTAAGAGATCACCACCCACGGTAGAATTTTATTTATATGATGAGCATAAGGAGATGACGCTTTATGACTTTTGTGAGGTTTGCAAATTACCTTATGAGGGTAGCGTCGATGCGCCATGTCCTAGAGACGTGGAAGATTTTTATTGTTGAAGTTACCGTTGGGGAAAGGAGAAAGGTGTCAGAAGCGAGAGTGGCTAGTTTACATTTTCCTGTTTTGCGCTACTACTCATTATTTGCGGGGAGATGTTTAATTGGTCGTGGGGAGAGTGGAGGTCTTAGTGCTATGGTTGCTCGACAGATGAGTTTAAACCGTTCGAAGGGTCCCATCTTTGGCGGTATCTATGCCTCACACCTCGCTAAACGCTTTGAGATACCTATTAGGCACGATGAGAAGGAGGAGATGATACTACCCACTATTTACCTAGACTATAATAGTATGGTCTTACATGATTTTTATTCGTAATGATAAGGAAAAGAGACTCATATATAACCTAGTATTTATCGAGAAAACTTGTCAGATTATTACCTTGCCTGCACCTTCTTTGTTTAATATTCATTTAGGCACGTACCTCATCATGCCCAAGGACATTTATGCATACTGGGAGCGGACGTGATCCCCAGTTCACGAGCCAGAACCATCACCTAAGCCGTATCAGGAGTCTATTTACCAGTGGGAGCCATAGGAGCTCGCTAACCAGTTGAATCCCCAGGATCCTCCTCGGTACACCGAAGAGGGCTACTTTGATCCATGGTCTTAGACCAACTTAGGCCAAAAGCCTAAGCTTGGGGGAGTATGTATTTCTCACCGACATTACATTCATGTTCACACACTCATTCCAGTTGACGGTGTTCATACTTTTTCATTGTACTATCCATGCTAGTTTAATTTCTTTTTCCCGCTTTCTTCTTGTGTGTTTGAAAAACTTTGAGAAAATCCAAAAAATTAGTTGTAGCTTCTATTTAGTTTCCTTTCCATGTTCATTTAGTAGTAGTATTAAAGAAAACCCAAAAAGATTTCTCGTTCTTCTTTTGCTTGTTGCACTGGTACACATTGGTCCGAACAAACGGTTTTTAACCCCTTTTCGCGACGGCATTTGGAACCGTCGCCAAGTGAGTGTGGGCGATAAGGAGGTCCTTCCCACACAACCCAGAAACCGTCGGGGATATGCCCTCCTGGCACACACGTTCGGCAAAATGAGGTCGTGTGCGACCAGCGAGCACTCAAATACGGAAATACGTACAATAGAGCTAAAAAATACAATTATATGGTGAAATCGTTTCCAGTCGCAAGTACATCCCACATAGTCAGTCCCCGCGAAACGTTTCCGTTCGTATGCACATCCCACACAGTCGCTCCAAGGAAAACGTTTCCATTCACAGGTACATCACACACAAATTTTCCCTTTAATCGTTTGCGTTATTGAATGTATCACACATGGTCCGTAGAAGAAACTATGTGGCAAAGGCTTTTCATCACACACAGCTTTTATGTGGTAAACGTTTGCGCAAGGTAGCCTAACACAAACAGTTTTCAAGAGAAAGTCGTGTGTGATTGTTCACTGATCCAACACGGTTTATTCCTAGAAACTGTGTGCGTTGCCTGAGGTCATCGCCCATAGTATTTTTTCAACAACCGTTTGCAATAGCATAACACAATTAGCAGGCTAATTCGCCATTGGCAGGCTAATTATCCGATTATTCATAATACATTTATTAATCTAATTGCTATTTCATATTAAGCACACAATAGTTTTCATTTCCATATTAAGGAAGCAGAATTTCATAATTGAAATACATCAGAGTACAACATGATATAGCTTCAGCACTCAGCTACCCCATTACACAACTGCACCAGCAGCAAGTTCCACATGCAACATGTAGAACCTTTCAAAATTAGCATCATAGAAGGTATATAGACAGATGCATCTTATCTGGAAAACTACTGAAGTGGAAGGCGAATATTGAGCCTTCATTCATGTTGAAGGTCTTTGCAACTTTAGGCCAGTGCCTGTGGATGATTGACCGTCCGTCCTTTGTCCTCTTCAGGAACACTTCAATATTGAACCGTGGGTGTTGTATGAAAACCTTCCTCGCCTCTTGACCATAGAGGTGGTTTGAGAGGTAATTATTAGTGAACTGCTTTGGAAAGGCCTGAAAACAAGGATGTGCGTAAATATCTTCCCTATATTGGAAATGGGGCAAAGGAATAAAAAAAGGCAAGGTATAATAGTTAGTACCATCTTGTAGTGAACTGATGTCTTCTTCATTGTGCAGACAAAGATCTTGTTGTTTTTTGTCGCTAATTTCTTTATCCTAACAATCTTTCTGAGTTTCTTGATTTGATTGATATTCATGGACAACTCATTTCCCCATATACAAAAAGGGTCAAATAGTGGGTCAAAACCTCTGACAGCAGGACCTATATGTGCAAGAACAAATTGTTAAAAACCAAAATATTAGAATGGTTCCTGCAATTGCACAATAATGTGCTATTAGACAATGGACCATGCACGTGCTAAGAGCATCTCCAGACGTTGGCCCCCCAGGAGGCGATTTTACGCGCCCCCTGGGGGCGAGCCGACGCTAAAATCGGCGCGGGGGCGAGCGGGATCCCAGCCGCTCGCCCCAGGGTCGCCCCAGACGCGTTTTTTTTATTTTAAAAAACCCGAATTCGGCAAAGTTCGACTAAAATTCGACGTCGGGCACAGGGGGATGGGGATGCTGCCTTTGCTGAGCTTCCACCCTGTCGGCCCGGCGCGCATGTCCGGCGATGTCGGGATGTTCGCCTCGAAGAGAAGCCACGACTCGCACTCCTGGAGTGTGTGGCGGCCGAAGCCGTTTGCCGCCGCGGCGTCTCCACGGAACCGTTCGGCCATGGAGAGAGAAGGGGAAGGGGAGGGAAGGGGAGAGCGACAGAGCTCGGCGGCGGAAGGGAGGGACGGCGGCTGGTCTGGCCAGCAGTGAGGGAAGCCTCTGTTTATATAGCCCCAGGCCGTGTCAACGCGTGGCAGAAGGGGAGGCGCCGCCCGTGATGAGGAATCAATGGCAAGGCTGACCGGCGGCAGCCTTGCCATTGATTCCCCGCAGGAAACCGAGGCGTTCTGGGGAAGATGAGGTGCGTGCCGCTGACTCAGCGGGCCCGTCGAGTTTTTGCGCCAAAAACCCCTCGCCCTAGTGCCCCCGAGCGCCCCCAGCGCTTCGGGTTCGGCCTGGTGCTGCTGGTGCCGATTTCGGTCCAAGCCGGCGAAAAACAAGTTCCTGGGGGCGCGACTAGGCCGAATTTTGGGCGCCGGTGCGGCAAAAATGCTTGGGGAGGGCCTATTGGGGCCGCGGCTGGAGATGCTCTAACCTCAATTGTAAACCTCAGTGCTTCCCATTGTTTCCCTACAACACATATAAGGTAGTTAGTCATCAGGTTAAGTAAGTGTTCGCATGCTATCAGTAAAATATGTTGATGAAAAATAAGCCCATTGCAGATTCATCAGATTAATTGAAGCCACATGGAAAACCCATTTACCCAAACCAAGCATGATTGAGAACATGGAAATATACCACTTGTATATGTTTCTCATGTATTAAGTGCAGCCAAATTCGATTTATTCCTCACATGCACAACAATACAAAATTCTACCCACGACAATCGGACATCGCATTGCAGAATTGAACCAAGCAGTTAACTAAACACCACAACAAATGAACCAAACATTAACTGAGCACCACATTGCACAATATAACATACTCCTAATAGAAGATCAGAGAGTTAACCAAACAGTTAACTACAATCGATTGTAGCAACTGTATTTGTTTCTCATGTATTTACTACAGCCAAATTCAATTTATTCCTCACATGGTATACAATAACAGAATGCACCCACAATTTTGTAAAGATAAATTCGATTTATTTCTCACATGGAAGACAATACAAAATTGCAGCCTGAAGAATTGAACATCACATTTGCAGAATTGAACCAAACTGTTAACTGAAGACGACAACTAATTAACAAAATAGTTAATAAGTGAGCACCACACTACACGACATATAGAAAATATACACTAGAGCAACAGATTGCATGGTGAAATTAGATAGCACAATTCACTAGAATTGGTGAAGGAAAGGCAGGAGCAGCACACGCAACGAGTAAAACGAGCATGCTTAACCGGCACAACTAGCAATTGGCAAGGTGCTCCTTCAAGATCTGGTAGTCGGCACGAATGGCAGCCATCGCGACCTCATCCACGCGTGCGGCCGCGATTTGCTTCTCCGCTGCCAAATGCTCCTTGAGGTCCTGGCTATACTGCGTGCACCATGGCTTAGACCGGCGCTTTTTTGGTGGAGGGGTCGGTGATTTGGGTGGAAGGTGTCGCGCTCGCGCCGGCGGTCGGGGCATGTGGGATGTGGAAGGAGGAGGAGGATGGGGTCAGGTGTGGATTACCTGCCTGGATAGAGGAGGCCGAGCAGCGTGAAGGAGGTTCACCGGCAAGGAGGCGGCAGCGCTGCAAGCAAGGAGTGAAGGTTTCAACTTAGAAAGGAAGGCGGAAAGAGAGGAAATGTGGCTTTTGATAAGGGGGGCAGGGAGGTAGATATTTCCGCGGAAGCCAAAAATTTGGAATCGCTTCAGCCAAAAAACTGGCGCTCAAAGTGTCATCAGACACGGTCTCTTATTCAGAACTGTGTACGATATGTGGACAGCACAAACGATTCAAATAGCTTAACCCATGTGTGATGAGTTTGAACGTCAAAAGTTTTGGTTCGAATTTCCATGGTTACAGTGGTCATCCACGTCGTTGCATAATTTGGGTACACACTGGAGACTACAGCACACCTTGCATAATTTGGGTACACACTGGAGACTACAGCACACCCACACTTCTTAATCGAGCAACTTCAGCAATTAAACAGAGCTAGCTGACCTAAACATTACTCTCACAAATTAAAGACCGGCGCTCTTAATTAAAAAAAATGAAGAGTACTACTACGGCTGGTGCTCGTCGATCTCCGTCGCCGCCTCCATGTCCAGCTCGCGCCCGATGGTCTCCTCGGGAAGGGGCTCCATGGCATCCATCGCACCATACTCGGCAAGCATCTCGCCATCCGTGTCCGCCATCTCTTTGGAAAAGGCCGCCACGAGCTGGGCATGGGCGGACGTGATCTGGGCTTGGATGGGCTCAGTCATCGCAAGGTATGCGGCGGAGGAACGGACGGCTGCTCGAACGCTCTCGGCGATTGCCAGCTCTTCGGCCATGGGTTGCCGACCGTTGTCGGATAAGCTTTGCTCGATTCGTGCGGTGACCGCCATGAGTTGGGCATGGGCGGCCTCGACATGGTCGTGGCGGCCTCCATCAAGGCTAAGGCCGCCGCTGCGGAACGGACAGCTGCTGTGCCGCTCTCGCCAGTTGCTATCCCCGAGGTAGATGTTGCTGCCGCCACCTGAGAAGCAACAGCGACCGTTTGGGCTGCCTTTGCCGCCCGGTCGCAAATTGCGGCCGCGCTCATGCACCTTGTTAGCACGCGCATGGCAGCTGCAGCCGCGCTCTAACCGGAGTGGGCCACCAAAGTTGCCCTCACGACGCGGGTCCATGTGCCCATCTTTCATCGACGATGATTGAACAGTGAAATGATATTTGGGGAGAGAGCTAGTGTGCTTGAGACGCCGGCTGTGGACTGTAGCCGACGCACCTTCTCACGTAAGCCATAGGCGTACTATACACCGACGGTACTCCAAGATATTTTGTACTACATCTCACACGGTTGCTGATAATAAACTATGTGCGATCTACTTGATTTTTCATCTTGATTTTAATTACATAATGGGGTCACAGTGGCAATGGACGGTGTTTGAATTGCTAGACCTTTTATCTGGAGTGAACATGCAACTATATGTGTGTCATAAAAGAACTGGAATTATTCAGGGTTCGTTTGAACATTTTATACATTAAATTGGTTTTCTAGCCATTTCAGGCGGACAATTCAAATTTGAACAACATGCACATGCTCCAATGCATATAAATTGGTTGAAAAATCAAATCCGTGTCCTTGGGTACATGCTTAGGTCCCATGCAAGAAATGGGAATGAATTTCAAACACCAGGGCACCGTTGATAGCCGGCAAAATATTGAGATGCTTGGTTTTTAAATTATAGTAAATCAAAAACTCGTCTGAAATTCATGAAACTTGGCATGCTATCATGGAACGGCATCAACATGTCGTGGTAAAAATTTTGTACCATTTGGGGCAGGTTTGGGTATATGCTTCTCACAAACCGGAGCTTCTCACAACAAGCATGATGGTTTTCAGTAGGGAACGTCCCACCTTTGGGGATGAAACGATATCCATTACCTCTTATTGCTTTCAATTTTTTTCTCATGTCAACATAGAACAACAGGAGTGTTGTCTGAATTTTTGTGGTTTTTGGGGTTTGTTTGGACATTTTTATGCATTAACTGAGTTTTCAATGCATTTTATGTGCATAATACAAATTTGAACTACATGCACATGGTCTAGTGCATATAAATTGGTTGAAAAATCAAATTTGTGTCCTTGGGTGCATGCTTAGGTCCCATGCAAGAAATGGGAATGAATTTCAAACACCGGGGCACGGTTGATTGCCGGAAAAATATTGAGATGCCTTTAAATTCTAGTAAATCCAAAACTCGTCTGAAATTCATGAAACTTGGCATGCAATCATGGAGCGGCATCAACATGCCGTGGTAAAAATTTTGTCCCATTTGGGGCAGGTTTGGGTATATGCTTCTCACAAACTGGAGCTTCTCACAACAAGCATGATGGTTTTTGGTAGGGAACGTCCCACCTTTGGGGACGAAACAATATCCATTGCCTCTTATTGCTTCCAAATTTTTTTCTCATGTCAACATAGAACAACAGGAGTGTTGTATGAATTTTTGTGATTTTTCGGGGTTCCTTTGGACATTTTTATGCATTAACTGAGTTTTCAATGCATTTATGTGCATAATTAAATTTGAACTACATGCACATGCTCCAGTGCATATAAAATGGTTGAAAATCAAATATGTGTCCTTGGGTGCATGCTTAGGTCCCATGCAAGAAATGGGAATGAATTTCAAACACCAAGGCACTGTTGATTACCGTCAAAACATTGAGATGCCTGGTTTTTAAATTCTAGTAAATCCGAAACTCGTTTGAAATTCATCAAACTTGGCATGCTATCGTGGAGCGGCATCAACATGCCGTGGTAGAAATTTTGTCCCATTTGGGGCAGGTTTGGGTATATGCTTCTCACAACAAGCATGATGGTTTTCGGTAGGGAACGTCCCACCTTTGTGTACGAAACCATATCCATTGCCTCTTATTGCTTACAATTTTTTTCTCGTGTCAACATAGAACAACAGGAGTGTTGTGTGAATTTTTGTGATTTTTCGGGGTTCATTTGGACATTTTTATGCATTAACTGAATTTTCAATGCATCTATATGCATAATTCAAATTTGAACTGCATGCACATGCTCCAGTGCATATAAATTGGTTGAAAAATCTAATATGTGTCCTTGGGTGCATGCTTAGGTCCCATGCAAGAAATGAGAATGAATTTCAAACACCAGGGCACCGTTGATTGCTGGCAAATCATTGAGATGCCTGGTTTTTAAATTCTAGTAAATCCAAAACTCGTCTGAAATTCATGAAACTTGGCATGCTATCATGGAGCGGCATCAACATGTCGTGGTACAATTTTTGTCCCATTTGCGGCAGGTTTGGGTATATGCTTCTCACAAATTGGAGCTTCTCACAACAAGCATGATGGTTTTCGGAAGGGAATGTCCCACCTTTGGGGACGAAACGATATCCATTGCCTCTTATTGTTTTCAAATATTTTTCTCGTGTCAACATAGAACAACAGGAGTGTTGTGTGAATTTTTGTGATTTTTCGGGGTTCGTTTGGACATTTTTATGCATTAACTGAGTTTTCAATGCATTTATGTGCATAATTCAAATTTGAACTACACGCACATGCTCCAGTGCATATAAATTGGTTAAAAAATCAAATATGTGTCCTTGGGTGCATGCTTAGGTCCCATGCAAGAAATAGGAATGCATTTCAAACACTAGGGCACCGTTGATTGCCGGCAAAACATTGAGATGCCTGGTTTTTAAATTCTAGTAAATCCAAAACTCGTCTGAAATTCATGAAACTTGGCATGCTATCATGGAGCGACATCAACATACCGTGGTACAAATTTTGTCCCATTTGGGGCAGGCTTGGGTATATGCTTCTCACAAACCGAAGCTTCTCACAACAAGCATGATGGTTTTCTGTAGGGAACGTCCCACCTTTGGGGACGAAATGATATCCATTGCCTCTTATTGCTTCCAAATTTTTTTCTCGTGTCAACATAGAACAACATGAGTGTTGTGTGAATTTTTGTAATTTTTCGGGGTTCGTTTGGACATTTTTATGCATTAACAGAGTTTTCAATGCATTTATGTGCATAATTCAAATTTGAACTACATGCACATGCTCCAGTGCATATAAATTGGTTGAAAAATCAAATATGTCTCCTTGGGTGCATGCTTAGGTCCCATGCAAGAAATGGGAATGAATTTCAAACACCAGGGCACCGTTGACTACCGGCAAAACATTGACATGCCTGGTTTTAAAATTCTAGTAAATCCAAAATTATGTTAACCATTCATGTGACGCCACGTGCCTTGGTTTAATGGCTGTAGGAGGTGCCGTGCGGACAACTAGTTGACCTTGACTAAATGGGAGGCGTGCAAGCGCCGTCCGGTGCGCAGGCTGACCGAGAGGCGTGCAAGTTGTCCTCGAGTGTGCAGGCTCATCGGGAAGCGTGCGAGCTGTATGCTGCGCAGGCTCACTGGGAAGCGAGCCCTTTGACTTCCATGCCCGCCCGCCTTGCTCGCATCCTCTCCATTAATGGTGCCCAAGACGCAGTTTAACTCACTTTTTAAATATAAAACACTCATCGCAAACGTTTTAGTTAGAACACTCTTATGCAAACCGACAGCTTCCCCAGGAAGCTAAGAGAAAGTGTGACGAGCAGGATTTCTGCAGCTCTTGATCGCAAATGTTTTAGATAGAACACCCGTATGCAAAGTGAGAGCAGCGCAAGATTTGTGCATCCCTTCAACGCAAACAGTTGTTTTGGATGACCCGTGTGCAACCACGTACAAATAATTTGGTAAAATTTGTCAATCCTTGCAACACTGTGATTTGTCAAAATATGAAGCTAAAAATCACTAGCAGTATCTAATTTTTGCAACTAAAATTCAGTAATTAAGCATAGATTTCATTCATAGATTAAGCAGTCATTCTTAATTTATACAAACATTTCAACTCGAGAGCTGAACCGACCAAACTTTTCCCCAATTGTTGCCAACCATGTACTGAAATAGCTAGTTCAACTATATATACTAGCTAATGTTAAGTATGTTGTAGAGTTCCACCACATCTATAGTCAGATGAACTGAACAAAATAGCCCCTAAATACTACTACTACTGCGGAGGGGCTTTGTACTACTTCCGGCTGCCTCTCCTCTGCCAAGCGTGCTCAATAAGAGGCGGAGGAGGAGGAGCCTACCGACGAGCTGGGCAACCACAATGATGTGCCTGCCGCTAATGCAGCTTCAGCGACGCTCACCTCGAACGACCTCTGCCGCTCTAGACGACCCCTCTCCAAGCGGTGGTTCTCCTCGTAGATCTCCTGATTCCTCGGCTCCAAGGCGACGTGTGCTGCAGCCACTGCGGCGGTAAGGCTCTTTGCATGCTCGACGAGGTGCTCCTCCTCCTCCCGCAGGAACTCGGTGTAGCGCGCAAGGTCGTTGTCGCACGTGCGGGCATCCACCTTCGCCTCCCGCCTTTGGGTGGCGGTGGCGGAGCGGGTGATGACCCCGGCGGTCGACGGTGGGTTGGCGGCCACGGCGGCCGACGACGGGGTGGCGGCCACGACCACCACCTCCCGCCTTCGGGCCGCGGTGGCGAGCAGGTGATGGCCACAGTGGCCGGCAGTGGGGTGGCGGCCACGACGGCCATCACCCACCTTCGGGCTGCGGCGGCGGAGCGGGCGATGGCCCTGACTTTCGACGGTGGTGTGGCAGCAATGGCGGCCGGCAACAGCTGCCAACAGGCACCATCGGCGGAGCATGTGGTGGGTGTTCCGCGCACACCCAATAGGGACGCCACGCACACTACACTAAGCCTGGGACTGCACCGCCGCCGCAGTGTAGCCTCCCAGCTGGAGCTGTCCTCTGATGACGGCGGAGTGGCTAAGCGACGATGGCGGACCGGTGCCATTGGCGAATGTGGGAGAAGCAGACGAGATAAGCTACAGGGATGGAGGGGAAAATGCTACGCAGGACTCGCCGACCGTGAGGGTTTTTATAGCAGGCCGGTAAGCATTAGGATTTTGGGGGATTTCACCGAGTAGAGTGGGAAGCTGGCGTGGGAACCTGCGAGGTTGCGCGGGAACAAGCTCACCAACGATTCATTGGCGCCACAGTTTGGCAAAAAGAATGCCCCGCACGCTGCGCAAGCTTGCGTTGTAAGCCGTCTGCGGCAGCGGGGTGACAAGACATGCAAGAGGAGGACGAAAGGCCACGTACACATAGGGTTAATAAAAAAATGTTTGCGATTTAATTACCTATTGTACCACTGTCCTGGTTTATAAGTATGATTTAACTAATAAAATATGAATGCATGTCACCAAAGATTATATAGTTGGATTTTTATTTGAACATAGTTTCCAATTATATAATTTTTAAAACATGCATTAACATTTTGTTGGTTAAATTTGCGGGAAAAGTATGGCACGGAATATAAAGCAGACTATAGACTAGACGGAGGTGGTACCACACGGCCACTCTCTACACAGCAACACAATTGTCGGCCGGCTTGTAGGCGACCATTTCCTGCGTGTTCAACTGCTCTATGTGTGTGGTTGCTTGCAGTTCAGGCGGCCGCGGCGTGCTCTGCTCTCGCGTCCCTCCAGGTGCTCTGCCCTCGTCCCTCCGCGCGCTGCCAGTATTTTGGGCCGGCGCACATTCACGCACGTTCGTGTGCAAGCGGTTGCGCCGGGCGAGGCGCGACGATGTAGTTACCCGCTGCAAAAACTGCCATGCGGACGCGCCGAGAATCCACGCCGCCCGGCCCCCTTTTATTCCTGCGGCCATTTACCTTCATCTCCCGTCTACACGACACAATAAGCACATCCATGAGGACACATACAGAGAGTACATCGAGCGGTTCCAATGGCGCTCCCCGTGGCTCCAATGACGCTCCCAGCGGCCGACGATGACAACGGCGGGTAGTTCACCACGCATCACGTAGTGGACACCCACGTGAGGGGGAAGGCCCTCTCGGTGGTGTACACGAACGATCCGGTCTCGGTGGAGAGCTCCATCCAAACTATGGAGCAGTTCCTTGCCGAGGACAAGTACCGAGTGGTCGGCTTCGACCTCGAGTACACCATTGGTCGTGTCGGGCACGATCAGAAGGTTGCCGTCGCGCAGTTGTGCATGCGACATGACGTCCTCGTCTACCACTTTCACCTTGCCACAAGGCCTTGCGAGTGTTTCTCCAGGTTTATCAACAGCTTCGACTACAGTTTCGCTACGGTGGACACCACCAACGATCTAAAAGTGCTCGAGGTTTCGGACTTGAAATGCTCGAATCTTGTCAACATCCAGAACCACTAGAAGGTCTGGGCAGCGACAAAAGCAAACTGAACTCCCAGGTTGACCTTGCCTCGGCCATTATCGACCCCTACTATGCGAAGATGAAGCAAGAGAGCAATAAGGCCAACAATGCCTGGCACAGTGTGTGGCATAAGATGCTGGATGAACAACATGTCAAGTACGCGGCCATGGACGCATACACAAGCTACGAGATGTATAGGCGGATTGTTGACATGAGGAATTGTCTTCTTCCGGACCCAGACGAGGGATCGAGCCACATAGCAGTGGCGGGAGCATCACAAGAAGTAGATGACTAGACGATCATTTCTCCTACTTTAGAATGCATGCAATTGTTTATTGAGGTGTGTGCGAATGATCTGTATAGTAACTTATGTAATTGGATGTTTATTTTAGTTATATATATATACATGTTATTCTACTGTAGACAGAGCAATTCACACGGCTTATTAGCAGCAATCGTCTGTGTTATTATTGCTCTTTGCACACATTTCAGATTACGGACCTGTTTGCCGCGTATCACGCACATCTTGTTCAGATGAACCGTTTCCATTATGTTGCCTAATCACGCACAGTTCATCCCAGTGAACCGTATGCTATATATCGCACATGCCTTCATCTGGCTGCCCGTTTCTTTTGTGCCTCCTCATCCCAAACAGTTAATTGAGACGAACCGTATGCCTTGCATCACACACACAACTAAATTCTGAACCGTGTTTGATGCATCTGTCATCGCAAATGTTTTGCACCTTTTTTGACGGTTTTTACACCACTGTTTGCGATTATGGATCGCACACAGTTTCGTCGAAGGGTCTCTGATCGTAGTGTCGCGTTTGGACCATCCCGCAGTAGTGTTGGGAGCTTTCCCGTGAAAATAGTTTTTCTCGTTCTTGTTTTACTTTCATCAGAAAAATAAAATCTCCAAAAACATTTCAGTGAGTTTCTTTGAAATTCTTTTCTTTTCTTTGGGGGTCGAGAGAAGAAGACCACGATGTAAATGTTGAGTGGATCTCATATGCATTATTGTTGATCTAACAAAGAGCCCATATTACCTTGTCTTCTCCCTTGAATAAATGTTTGTAGATTCTAGCTTAGTCTAATGCACGTGCACTATTATTATTATCCACACCGTTCGGTCATGCAAGTGAAAGGCAATAATGACGATATATGATGAAATGATTGAGATGAGGAAAAACTGGTATGAACTCGACCTATCTTGTTTTTGTAAATATGATTAGTTCATCGTTCTTGATTCAGCCCATTATGAATGAAACATGTTTGCAATGAAAATTAGAGATTATAGTTATTTATGCCATGCTTAATTAGCTAGGAGTTTATAATGGTTTACCTTGCATGCCAACATGTTTTTTTAAATGGTTGTGATGTGGTATGATAGGACGGTATCCTCCTTTGAATGATTCGAGTGGCTTGACTTGGCACATGTTCACACATTGATGTAGGGTGGAACCCTGATCACCCGATCTTTCCCAAAAGGAGCGGATCCCGCGAAGAATGCGAAGAACACGAGGAGGGAAACGAGGGAAAACACAAGAGGAACACTCAAACTAACAAGAACAAGTCACACATGTGCTAGATCCTCGGGTACATAGAACGATACACGAATCCACGGACAACTAAGGACGATACAAAGGTAGCCGGTCTTCTCCGTGAGGAGGTCTTGAATCCACGGGGGGATCTTCCCTTAGAAAGGGGGCTTGAATCCAAAGGGATCTTCTCCGAAGAGGCCGCGGTCTCTCACGAGTAGATCCGATGTGGATGGGCGAAGCTCTATCTCTAAGTATGAGCTAAACCAACGCTAACCCTAGAAAGTCGTACGGGATAGAGTATATGTAGTCTAGGTGACGAAAGGGTACACGGGCCTCGGCCCAAGTGGCTGCACGCAGGCAGGGCCAGAAGTTCCGGGGAGGGTCCGGCCTAACCAGAGAGTTGCCGCGGTGGAGATGTGCTGGCATCCGGGGGCCGGAAGGTCCGGGCAGGCCGAAGGTTCTGGGCGCCGGAAGGTCCGGGACGGGGTCCGGGCTAACCCGAGAGTTGGCATGCCTGGTGATGAGGACATGACTACCTTGGATACGACCAAAAATATTGCATACATGCATATTTATCAGGTGATTTCTAATGCAAACTATTCAATAATCTATTTATGTTATCCAGAACAAAAATACTTCACACACTTTTGTGTTTTGTCTAATTGTAGGTGTATGAGACATTTGTACAATCCACATATGAAGACAAGGGAAAAGGAGAAGTTTAGGTTGTGTTCAAAAAGTCCTCTCACGTCACTTTTGGGCCAAGAGAAGATAGAGTCCAAGTCTCTCACGTTCTGGATTCAGATTCGGACTGCACAGACATACCTGACTCAAAACGCCAACAACTTTTTCATACGGACTCCGAATTGGGTGATTCTTTTTTTGTTGAAAACTAGATTTCGTGCTCTTTCCAACCCAATTGGATTCACCTTCAAATTAATCCGGAGCGTTGAGTTACGGACGAAACGATCTGACGTTGCAGCAGAATCCGAGTCAAACTACAAGCCCAAAGGTGTTGCATCATCTCCACTTGGGCCCATGAGCCTTGTACGACCTAGTGTTAGTTTTAGGCTGCCTTGGGACATCCTCCCACCTCCTTGGCCGCCACCCCTTGCTCCTATATAAGTAGATCCATCTAGTAGCTTTTTGCTTGGGATTTGTTTAGTTAAAAGTTAGCCATTGCAACTTCGTGTACTTCGTTTGTGTCCAACGACCAGACCAAGACCGCTTACAGATCCCCACCATTATCAATACCTCATATATATTTGCAATATTCAGATTGCTTTATCATATTCTTGCTCGTTCTTCGATTGCTTGCAGGAATAGACCTTCGTGGTCAGGCTGACCATGCTTCCGGCATCGTCAGTAACATCAGGAGATTGGTTTAGCGATTGCTAAGGCGCAACGTCGTGCACGTTTGTAGTCGGATCGTCAAAGTCGTCTCCACCAAATCGATAGCCACCATCTCATCGAAAGATCGGGACCCTCGCCTCTATCACCTGGGCTGGTCGAAGTCATCGGCGGCCGGAAGCTCCGGGTCGGCCGGAAGTTCCAGGCTCTGGCCGGAAGTTCCGGGCTGTCCAGAGTATTGACGCCTGTCTCTTCTTCTACAGTCCTCGGCTCCGAGTCTTGAGCGTTGTACCTGATGACACATAGTATCTCGGACTTAGGCAGTAGCCATGTCTCACTTGAAGAGGGGGGAAACTCAAGTAGGAGTGATGTCACCTCGGATTGAATAGCACGTGCCCTAGCCCTTGTCATTGGTCCACTTAGAGCTTGGATAGTTGAGGTGGCGTCCATGCGGATGGTCGTGGGATGCTCTGCATCATCTCCCCTCCCTTGGGGAAGATCCGTCCTCGGATCGAGTTCTTCATCACCATGGAAGGGAGAGAGATCCTGGATGTTGAAGATGTCGCTCACGTTGTACTTGTCGCGCGGGAAGTCGATCTTGTAAGCGTTGTCGTTGTAGCGTGCGAGCACCTTGAAGGGTCCATCTGCTCGTGGCCGAAGCTTAGACTTGCGTTCTTGTGGAAAGTGCTCCTTGCGAAGGTGTAGCCACACGAGATCACCAATGTTGAAGACCATAGGTCTCTTGTTGACGTTGAGCTTGGTCGCAAGGCGTTGTACTTGGCGCTCGATGGTGTTTCTTGTATCTTCATGCACCTTCTTGATATGGGTCGCTCTTGCACTTGCATCCAAATTGATTCGCTCTTGGAGTGGTAGAGGTAGAATATCCAATGGTGACAAAGGGTTGAATCCGTAGACGACCTCGAAAGGGGACTTGCCGGTTGTTGAGTGTCTTGCTCGGTTGTAGGCGAACTCGGCGATGGGTAGACACTCGTCCCACTCCTTGATGTTCTTCTTGATGAGTACTCGAAGTAGAGCGGAGAGTGTGCGGTTTGTCACCTCCGTTGGCCGTCGGTTTGAGGATGGTACGTCGTGGAGAAGAGTAGCTTGATTCCGAGCTTGGCGCATAGGATCTTCCAAAAGTAGCTAAGGAACTTGACATCGCGGTCCGAGACAATTGTCTTTGGCACACCATGGAGACGCAATATTTCCCTACAAAAGAGATTAGCAACATGTGAAGCATCGTCTATCTTGTGACAAGGAATAAAATGTGCCATTTTGGAGAAACGGTCCAAAATGACAAATATGGAATGTTTCCCATTGCGAGTCCTAGGCAAACCAAGTACAAAGTCCATGCTAATGTCTTCCCAAGGCTGGTATGGAATTGGTAAAGGCATATAGATACCATTAGATTGAGCTTTGCACTTAGCTTTGCGACATGTAGAACACCGGTTGGTGAAACGATTGACATCCCGAAACATCTTAGGCCAAAAGTAGCTTTTCGAGAGCGTGGCGAACGTCTTGCCGCGTCCGAAGTGTCCCATTAAGCCTCCTCCATGAGATTCCTGCAAAAGCAACAAACGAAGAGAGGACTCAGGAATACAAAGTTTGTTAGCTCTCATAAGGTAGCCATCTTTGATGTAATAGCGTTCCCAAGATGTATTCAACAAACACTTGGCATAAGGAATGGCAAAAGTTGCATCATGCTCATATAAGTCTTTGATATGCTCGAAGCCAATGACATCTAACTCAAGTTGCGTGACAAGCATGCAAATGCGGGAAAGAGCATCCGCTACTATGTTTTCTTTACCCTTGATGTACTTGATGACATAGGGAAAAGACTCAATAAATTCACTCCATTTAGCTTGACGCTTGTTCAACTTAGTTTGTCCTTTAAGATACTTGAGAGTCTCATGATCGGTATGAATGATAAACTCATGGGGATGAAGGTAGTGTTCCCATTCATGCAAAACACGGACTAAAGCATATAGCTCTTTGTCACTAAAGTTTCTCACTAAAGTAAGCTATGGGGCGCTTCTCTTGCGTTAACACACCTCCTATGCCATTACCACTAGCATCGCAATGAATTTCAAAAGGCTTGTCGAAGTTTGGTAAAGCAAGCACAAGAGCATGAGTAAGCAAATTCTTAAGCTCATTGAATGTGGTATCTTGGGATGGTCCCCAAACAAAAGGTGCATTCTTCTTGCTCAAAGCATGCAAAGGCAAAGCAATGGTGCTAAAATCCTTCACAAAGCGATGATAGAATCCCGCAAGGCCAAGAAAACTATGCACTTGATGCAAGTTGGTTGGTTGCGGCCAATTCTTAATAGCATTAATCTTGGACTCATCAACATGAACACCCTTAGAAGAAACAACAAAACCCAAGAAAACGAGCTTATCAACACCAAAAAGGCATTTCTCCATATTATCATAGAGGCACTCTTTTCTAAGAGTTTGCAAAATGGTGCGGACATGGGTGACATGCTCTTTAATAGATTTGCTAAACACAAGAATGTCATCGAAGTAAACCACAACAAATATACCAATGTAAGGGCGAAAGACATGATTCCTAAGGCGCATAAAAGTGCCCGGTGCTTTCGAGAGACCCATAGGCATGACTAACCACTCATACAAACCAAACTTGGTTTTGAAGGCGGTTTTCCATTCATCACCCTCTTGTATGCGGATTTGATAGTAACCACTTTTAAGATCAATTTTAGAAAATATAGTGGCACCGCTAAGCTCATCAAGCATATCATCTAGGCGTGGAATGGGATACCTATAGCGAACGGTGATAGCATTGATAGGTCTACAATCGGAGCACATGCGAAAACTACCATCAAGTTTTGGCACAAGAATGACCGGAACGGCACAAGGGCTCAAACTTTCACGCACATGTCCATGGTCTATGAGATGCTTTACTTGCCTTTGTATTTCTTTTGTTTCGTCGGGGTTGACGCGGTAGGGAGCTTTATTTGGAAGTGGCGCTCCGGGGATGAGGTCGATGCGGTGCTCAATGCCTCGAAGTGGAGGTAGTCCCGGAGGTAGCTCATCAGGGAAAACGTCTTGAAATTCCTGCAAAAGAGAAGACAACACTAGAGGAAGAGTGTGAGAGGTGTTAGTGTGTGGTGCATTGTCCTTGCACACGAGGACGTAGTGTAGGACACTAGATGGGTTCTCACACACTTCTCTCATCTCACGTTTGGTGGCAAATAGAACTAGATTCTTGTTTTCGCTCATCGTGGAGGCACTCAATTTGGGCTTGTGGCGCTCACTCTCTTTTTGGTGGCTCACTCTCACTATTCTGTCCACGATGGGTGTTTTGCTTGTCGGCGATCACTTGACTTGGCGACATTGGACGGAGGATGTATTCCTTGCCCTTCATCTTGAAGATGTAGTGGTTCGTTCGGCCGTTGTGGACGACTCCTCTATCGAATTGCCATGGCCGTCCAAGGAGAAGATGACAAACGGTCATTGGAACGACGTCGCACTCCAAGGTGTCTTCGTAGGCGCCGATCTTGAAGGAGACTTGTACTCGATGCTCGACTTGGATAGTGCCGGAATCACTAAGCCATTGCACTTTGTATGGATGTGGATGCTTCATCTTGGGTAATTGGAGCTTGGAGCAAAGTTCTTCACTTGCGAGATTGTGACAACTCCCTCCATCGATGATGACCTTGACAGATCGTCCATTGATCCCGGCCTTGGTGTGGAATATGTGGCATCGTTGGTCTTCTTCTTGGTGATGTTGGAGAGTCAAGACTTTGGAGACAACAAGTGCGGGACTCGAGTCTTCATCACAAAAGACTTGTTCTTCTTCATTGTTCACTTGGCGGTGCATGGCGACATGCTCGAGGGCTTCCATTTCGCCGTCGCTCATGGAGTCATACGTGCCATCGTTGTTGAAGACCATGGTTCGCTTGTTGGTGCACTCGTAGGACTTGTGGCCTCGGCCTCCTCAAGTGAAACACTTGAAGGAGCTTGTCTTGATGGTCTCATCGGTTGGGGTTGATGATGATGAAGCTCTCGGCTTGAAGTTGCCCGTAGTAGGGTTGCTTGCAGTTGGCGAAGCTTTCTTGGAAGTCGACTTGTCGATGTTGGAAGTAGAAGGCCTTGTAGTCAGTGTTGGAGTCGTTGAAGCTTGGTTATTGGAGAAGCCGTAGGACTTGGATGAGAACTTGGCATACTTG
Source organism: Triticum urartu (assembly GCF_056163025.1). Taxonomy (NCBI): domain Eukaryota; kingdom Viridiplantae; phylum Streptophyta; class Magnoliopsida; order Poales; family Poaceae; genus Triticum; species Triticum urartu. The sequence continues at coordinate 240,890,179 of NC_141877.1, read as the reverse complement.
AAATCATCTTGCACTTGGCGTTCCGCTTTGGTAGCTTGGTGCACTAGCTCGATGAGATTTGAGTATGGTTGGAAGTCGGCGATCTTCTTGATAGAATGATTGAGTCCATTCAAGAAATGTGCCATTGTTTGCTCATCATCTTCCATGACATTTGCTCTTATCATTGCAATCTCCATCTCCTTGTAGTATTCTTCAACGCTCTTGGTTCCTTGCTTGAGTTGTTGGAGTTTCTTGAAGAGATCGCGGTTGTAGTAGGTAGGTACGAAGCGTGCTCTCATGACATCCTTCATTTGCGCCCAAGTAGTGATGGGTGGTTCACCTCTTGCCTCTTGGCGCTCAATGACTTGTTCCCACCAAATGAGCACATAGTCTTGGAACTCAAGGGATGCCATTGCGATCTTCTTCTCTTCATCATAATTGTGCAAACGGAAAATCTTGTCAACTTTCAATGCCCATGAAAGGTACTCTTCGGGATCGTTGCTTCCGTTGAACTTGGGCATGGTGAACTTGAGCTTGCCGTAGCATTGCTCTTCATTGTGTTGGGGTTGGGGATGATGACGCCCATGTTGTAGATGATTGTTCAACTCGTGGTGCTCTTGGCGCGGAGGGTTGTTATCCTCATGTTGCTCTTGTCTTGGAGGATTTCCATTGTCTTCATGCTCTTGATGAACTTGATGGTGTTGGCGAGCTTGTGGAGGATCTTCGCGGGCTCGAAGAGGAACTTGACGATGCACGCGAGCGTGAAATCTTTGTTCTTGAATTTCTTCACGATGTGCTTCCTCTTGTTCACGGGCTTGTCGGCTTCGGTCGGCAACGGCTCGACTCGAGTCACGTAGAGCTTGTTGCGCCGCAAGTGCTTGAGCGTCACGGAGTTGTTGTGCTTGACATTGTGCCTCGGCATCTATGGCATTTTGGTGTAGAAGCGCTCGCTCTTCCTCTTCATGTTGGCGTTGATGTTGCCGTTCTCGTGCAAGCGCAAAGGCTTCTTGAGTTTGACGTTGTCGGCGCTCTTGAGAGTCGGTGTCTCTTATGGGATTGAGGCTTGCTTGACGGTCAGCGTGCGCGGCTCGATGATGAGTGTTCGATGTCGGTGTACTTGAGCCGGAGAGGGTGAAGTCGGAGTGGCGGCTTGAACGGCTCCTTCTTGAAGTGGAAGATGAGCGGTTGAGCAACAAAGCACAAATTTCGTCCATCCTTGCGTCATTCTCTTGCTTGTGATCGTCGAGCTTGTGGTCTAAGTAGTCCTTTGTACATTGCTCAGAAAGTCGCAAGTCGGCGGCAAGGTTGTCGATGCGTTCACTCATCGCTTGTTGCTCTTGATGCAAAGCACGTTGTGCACCAAAGAGGTGACTCTTGGTGACGAAGGAGTTCATGTCGTCGTCTTGCTCCATGAAGAGTGGGTTGGTAAAAGTACTTGGCCTATCCATCATTCCAAGACAAATGTGAGTGGTAGAAAGAGAAGAACGAGTACCAAATGTACCTTGACCGAAGTTGAAAGTGGATCGAGGATCACTCCAATGTAGGACAAGGAAATAGCACAATTGGTACGAGTTCTTGTCGGTTTCTCAGACCTACACAAGTAAAAGCTTTTGGTGGAGCTTGGTTAGGATGGTGGCAGAAAATTTGATGCAATTGTAAGTGAGCTTCAATAATGTTGGAAAAGATTCGCAAGATGCAATGTAACAAGTAGACCAAGCATGTAAGGTACACAGAAACACACGCGCAAAAAGATAAGTGGGGTTGTGCAACCAAGGGTGAGCCAAAATGTGGAATCCACGAAAATGCTCTTGTTGCAAAACACTAGAGAGACGCTAGCACGATTGCATGATAGGCGGATACAAGAACTTGTGCACAACCTACTTAGCAAAAATGTAACGACTTCTATCCCAAATACTTTGTATCCAAGGTGTTGCTATGATATGATCCAAGATGATCGAGTATGACAATCTTAATGTTGTATGATGCTATGGTTCTTGCTTAAAAGCTCTTTGCTTATCTTTCCTCTTTGCTTAAAAGCTTGGCTGGCTCTTTGATGTTTGAGCTCTTTTCTCATGCAATGTTTGACGAACCAAGATAGCAAGTGAGTATGCGATGACAACTTTGTGACACAAGAGATGATACCAATATAGGCAACAATGATGTATGTATGCTATGGGAAGTATGATCACTAATGTGCACGAGTCTCGTTGCCGGCAATACTCAATGGCTAGTCTCGATGGGTAAGCAACGCAAAGGAGTAAGGCTATGATGGCTATCAATGTAATGGCAAGAGTGATATGTCCAATACCAAGATGAGGTTACTGGTCTTGCTTCCGGTATGGTGTCAAAATGGTGGCACGAATACCAAGATGTAGTCGAGGTGGTCGTTGTTGATGACGCGTCCGTGGCGAAGATGAGCAGCGGTGATGTCGATGTCGAACCGTACCTAGATAGCCGAAACACAAAAGGATACGGTACCGCAACTCAAATTCTCAAACCTCAAAGTAGCAATTGTGTCGGAGAGCGAAACGGTCCAAAAATAGTTGGGTTATGCGGAAGTGGTGGAGGTAGGCGGAAGTATATATGGTATACGGTGAGCACCGGAACAAAATTTGGTGGAAAATTGGGTGGAGTTGTGGAAGTAGTGCGAACTTTCTGTCGAAGCCGGAAGTTCCGGGCAAGACGGAGGGTCCAGGGTCCGGAGGTTCCGGGGAAGGCTGGAAGGTCCGAGGGCCGGAATGTCCGGGCTAGACCGGAAGTTCCGGTGACCAGGATTCTTCCAAGAACAGAGACTTCGGGATCGTGGATTTGGGCGGAAAAACTTGGGGAAAAAGCCCAAATCCAAAGGTGAAAAAGAAGAAATTGGAGGAAAAGAAGGGTGGGGAGGATAGATCTACGAGCCACACACAAAATTCACGGATCAAAACCAACAAAATCTCAACACACGAACAAATCACAAAAAAAAATTTGGGGCTATTTTTGGTGGGGATTTTCGGATTAGGACGAAAAACAACAAAATTAGGCTAGAAACACAACGGGGAGGCTCCGAAATCGTGATCAACCTTGCTCTAGATACCAAGATGATGTAGGGTGGAACCCTAATCGCCCGATCTTTCATGAAAGGAGTGGATCCCGCGAAGGACGCGAAGAACATGAGGAGGGAAACGAGGGAAAACACAAGGGGAAACACAAGAGGAACACTCAAACTAACAAGAACAAGTCACACATGTGCTAGATCCTCGGGTACATAGAACGATACACGAATCCACGGACAACTAAGGACGATACAAAGGTAGCTGGTCTTCTTCGTGAGGAGGTATTGAATCCACGGGGGATCTTCCCTTAGAAAGGGGGCTTGAATCCAAAGGGATCTTCTCTGAAGAGGCCGCGGTCTCTCACGAGGAGTAGATCCGATGTGGATGAGCGAAGCTCTATCTCTAAGTATGAGCTAAACCAACGCTAACCCTAGAAAGTCGTACGGGATAGAGTATATATAGTCTAGGTGACGAAAGGGTACACGGGCCTCGGGCCAAGTGGCTACGCGCAGGCAGGGCCGGAAGTTCCGGGCACCGGAGGTTCCGGGGAGGGTCCGGCCTAACCAGAGAGTTGGCACGGTGGAGATGTGCTGGCATCCGGGGGCCGGAAGGTCCGGGCAGGCCAGAGGTTCCGGGTGCCGGAAGGTCCGGGACGGGGTCCGGGCCAACCCGAGAGTTGGCACGCCTGGGCTGGTCGAAGTCATCGGCGGCCGGAAGCTCTGGGTCGGCCGGAAGGTCCGGGGGCCGAAAGTTCCGGGCACTGGCCGGAAGTTCCGGGCTGTCCAAAGTGTTGACGCCTGTCTCTTCTTCTACAGTCCTCGGCTCCGAGTCTTGAGCGTTGTACCTGATGACACGTAGTATCTCGGACTTAGGTAGTAGCCATGTCTCACTTGAAGAGGGGGAAAACTCAAGTAGGAGTGATGTCACCTCGGATTGAACAGCACGTGCCCTAGCCCTTGTCATTGGTCCACTTGGAGCTTGGATAGTTGAGGTGGCATCCATGGGGATGGTCGTGGGATGCTCCGCATCACACATGTAGTTGAAACAAAATCAACATAGCCTCCACGATATTTAAGTTCATGGTGATTTATATCCTACTCATTCTTGCACTCAATGTTGGTTAATCTCAATGCATGTTTATGACTGTTGTCGCTCTCTAGTTGGACGCTCCCCAGTCTTTTTCTAGCCTTCACCTGTACTAAGCGGGAATACTGCTTGTGCATCCACTTCCATAAACCCAAAGTTGTTCCATATGTGTCCACCATACCTACCTATATGCGGTATTTACCTGCCGTTCCAAGTAAATTTGCATGTGCCAAACTCTAAACCTTCAAATAATAATCTGTTTTGTATGCCCGGATCGCTCATGTAGCGACTTGGGGTTGTTAGTATCTTCCATGCTAGGTGGGTTATTCTCACGATGAGTGGACTCCACTCATCATTCACGAGAAAATGGCTGGTAACCGGGATGCCCAGTCCCATGCTCAAATCAAATCAAAATATAATTGCAAACAAAACTCCCCCAGGATTGTTTTTAGTTGGACACTACCCGTTGTTTCGGACCAGCCGTGGAATGTGCTTGTTGGTGGAGGGGGAGTATAAACTTTACCATTCTGTTTGGGAACTGCCTATAATGTATCTAGTATGAAGATACCAATATCTCTTGGTTGTTATGTTGACAATGAAAGCATACCGCTCAAAATATTATTCATGTCTATTTCAAAAAGCTCGAGCTCTGGCACCTTTGCAAATCCCTGCTTCCCTCTGCGAAGGGCCTATCTATTTACTTTATTGCCGAGTCATCATCCTCTTATAAAAAGCACCAGTTAGAGAGAACCACTATCATTTGTATCATGTGTTATTATTAATTTATATTGAGTATGACTGTGACTGGATCTCTTTTACCAAGAATTACAATGTCTAGTCAGTCCTTAATCTTTAGGGGTGCTCTGCATTTATGTTTTGCAATCTCAGAAAGGGCTAGCTAGATACCATTTTGTTATATCATATCATGATTGTTTTGAGAAAGTGTTGTCATCTGAGATTTATTATTATTGCTCACTAGTTGATTATGCCATTGATATGAGTAAATGTGAGACTTAAATTTTATTCCGAATATGGTTAGTTCACAACTTTGATGAAAACCTGAATGCTGACTTTACATATTTGCAACAACAAGATCAAACAGAGTTTGTAAAAGTTTTTCTTTATCACTTTCAGTTTGTTAACTGAACTGCTTGAGGACAAGCAATGGGTTAAGCTTGGGGGAGTTGATACGTCTCCGTCGTATCTACTTTTCCAAACTCTTTTGCCCTTATTTTGGACTCTAATTTGCATGATTTGAATGGAACTAACCCGGACTGACGTTGTTTTCAGCAGAATTGCCATGGTGTTATTTTTGTGCAGAAATAAAAGTTCTCGGAATGACATGAAACTTCACGGAGAATATTTTTGGAACTAATAAAATATATTGGTGAAAGAATCAACCGAAGGGACCCATCAGCTGTCCACAAGGGTGGGGGAGCCCCCCCCCCCCACTATGGTGTGCCCCCTGGCTTGTGGGTCCCAAGAAGCTCCACCGACCTCAACTCCAACTCCATATATTCACGTTCGGGGAGAAAAAAATCAGAGAGAAGGATTCATCATGTTTTACGATACGAAGCCGCTGTCACCCCCTGTTCTTCGTCGGGAGGCCAGATCTGGAGTCCGTTCGGGGCTCCGGAGAGGGGAAATCATCGCCATCATCATCACCAACCTTCCTCCATCACCAATTTCATGATGCTCACCACCGTGTGTGAGTAATTCCGTCGTAGGCTTGCTGGACGGTGATGGGTTGGATGAGATTTATCATATAATCGAGTTAGTTTTGTTAGGGTTTGATCCCTAGTATCCACTATGTTCTGAGATTGATGTTGCTATGACTTTGCTATGCTTAATGCTTGTCACTAAGGCCCGAGTGCCATGATTTTAGATCTGAACCTATTATGCTTTCATGAATATATTTGTGTTCTTGATCCGATCTTGCAAGTTATAGTCACCTACTATGTGTTATGATCCGGCAACCCCGGAGTGACAATAATCGGGACACTTCCCGGTGATGACCGTACACTACAAAAAAAGACACATCCGTGACATTTTGGGCCGAACGAAATTTTTCTGTCATGCTTATGACACTTCTATGACTATAATTGTGACAAAACCCGGTATCATCATAGATGTGGTGGGCTCCTACTTGTATGACAAAAAATCATGACAGAAAATGGGCTTTTCGTCCTCGGCGGGCCGAAGACGCAGTTGCATGACATTCTTTGGGCCGTCCATGATGGAAAAAAACGTGGTAGAAGCGAGGGCGAGGAAAATATCGGGGAGTTCCCGGTTACGGTGGGTGGTCGGGGGCCGAGCGATGCGCGTTCTCTCGTACACGTACGCATGTGGGTGCGAGGCGTTGGGCTCTAACTGAACCCGAGCGAGGCGTTCGCCTACTGAACCTGAGCGATTGCACTGCAGGCTACGCGTTACTAAACCCAAGCGATCGATCGATCTAGCTGTTAACTGAACCCAACCGAGTGATTCCTTCGCTACTGCTGCTAACTGAAGCCTCTTGATGAACAGTGAGCGTTGTTGGGGGGTGGATGAACAATTCCCGGTGGGGGTGGATGAACAGGACCCCATGGGAGTAGAGGTCGTTGCCGATGGATGAACAGGACCCCGATCGAGCCGGTTGGGGGTGGATGAACAGGACCCCATGGAGGGCTGGATGAACATGACCCCATGGAGGGCTGGATGAACAGGAGCCCATGGAGGGCTGGTTGAACAGTAGCTGGTGGAGGGCTGGATGGATAGTAGCTCGTGGAGGGGTGGTTGAACAGGACCCCGTGGAGAGGGCTGGTTGAACAGTAGCTGGTGGAGGAGCGGTGGAGGCTAGATGAATAGGAGCCCATGGATGAACAGTCGCAGGTGGAGGCTGGAGGAGGTCGACGGTGGATGAACATTATCCCGTGGAGGTAGTCGGCGGTGGATATGAACGGTATCCCATGGAGTCCCGTTTTGCGATACGCCACACCCCCTCCCGATGAACAGGACCCCCTTTTCGACTGTAGCGCTCCAACACAAGTCCGTTTCCTCCGTTTTGCGGTACGGCACACCCCTCCCGATCAACAGGATCCCGTTTCGACCATAGGAGGTGCAAGAGAAGTCTGTTTCCTCTGTTTTGTGGTACGCCAGACCCCTCCCGATGAACAGGAGGTCGAACACAAGGCCGTTTCCTCCGTTCTGCGGTACGCCATGCCTCGTTTCGATTGGCTATTCCTTCCAAGCCAGTTAGCTCCTAATGAACACGACAATGCAGTTTCTCCATTCCGACCCAGCCATGTACACGAACCCTGGTCGTACGTATGCACGAGTAGGCATTCGAGACCCCGCCCGTATGTACGTACATGGCCGTATTTTTGGCATGTGGTTGTATATACGTGTACACGGTTTAGATGGGACAGCCTGAACTGACGTGGGGGGCTCTACTATGACATGTGCCGCTACTTACTCGGCCATGGTTCATCGTTGTAGAGCGACCGATGAACCAGTATGTATGTACACGTCCGCGACAAGACAAACAACGGTACGTACGCTTCGACCGGGTGGGTCCCAGCTGTTAGGGAGGATAAGGACGCACTTCCTTGCGTGCAAAGATATAGCTGCTGGGTCCCAGCTGTCAGGGGGGAATCTTTTTTTGCCCATAATAAGGACGCACTTCCTTGCGTGCGTAGATGTAGCTGGTGGGTCCCAGCAGTCAGGGGGAGAAAACATTATTTTTCAGGGTAAAAAGGATGCAGTTGCATGCATGCGTCCATGGGCGTCGTGCGTCCCCACTATCAGCCTCTCATGTACAGTCATCGATCGTTTGTTGACCACGTTGTCCACACTGTGCCGAGCACACCAAGGCCGGTGGACGACGACAAGGCCCAAGACTAGAATGACCCGGAGATGGGAAGACACAGAAGTGGAGTCGCAGATGGAGAGGAGTGGGAAACTTGACTGGTTCGGGTGCGCAGCAGCACTGCCGCCCATGGGAGATAGGTGCAAGAACAGAGGTTGAAGAAGGAGCACGGCTATTGGATTAACATCCAACAGTCCAACTGCTAGAATCATTTGCTGATTAAGTTGACAAAGCCCTGCATACACATCCACTTAGTAGGCCCACAAGTCAGCCACCAAATCTGCCGGGTCCCAGCTGTCATCGGGGGGAATAGTTTTTTCGCATAACAAGAAGACACTTCCTTCCGTGCGAAGATACAGCCGGTGGGTCCCAGCTGTCAGGGGGAGGAGACATTTTTTCAGCTTAATAAGGAGGAACTTTCCTTGTGTGGGACCATGGATCTCGTGGGTCCCAGCCGTCAGGCTCTCCACGTACAATCCCCTTCCGATGACTCTCGGTTGTTGACCATGCCGCGCCGAGCGCAGCGAGGCGGTGGACGACGACGAGGCCCCAGACTGCAAAGACCTGGAGATGGGGAAGATGCGGCAGTGGTGTCGGAGACGGAGAGGAGTGGGAAACTTGACTGGCTCGGGTGCAGGGTGGGCCTACACTCGGTAGAGAATAATAGGAGGGAGTACTATACTAATAAAACATTAAGGCCACGAGGCAATGCATTGCTGGTTACATGAGGCAAGAAGAAAGATGCATCCATCGACAACATCCACCTCCTCGACTCAGGGCGCTGGCCCACCGAACGACGGCTAAGTAGCAGTGGCTTTCGTGGCCAGGTCGACGTGCTTCTGAATAATGGCGTCCAAAGATTCCATCCGCTGGAAGAAGGCCAGCGTCTTTCTGTCCTCGCTAGCCCTGAAGTGGCCTATGTAGACGATTTCCTCGTAGACGTGGATCTGCAGGTTGACGGTTTCTTGCATGGCAATGCGCTACGCGGGGAGCACGACCTCGAGGTGCACATTCTTTGTCATGACCTCCGGCACCTGCAGGGCCACCAGGGCTTGAAAGAGTTGTCACCATGGAGGCCGATGAGGGTGGTAGGCAATGAGGAGCCTGGGCGCGCGGGCTGGAGCAGTATGGCAAGGTCGTTCGTGTGCTTCTCGACGGCGGTAAACTTGCGGATGGAGTGGACCATCATGTCATGCATGCGAGAGGCGAAGCCGGCGTCGGCGAGGGCTACGACGCTGGCGGTCGCCAACACCGTCTGGAAACGCGGGGCCGCAGGCCGGCGTCTTGGATGATTTGGCACAGCCGACTACCACTCGCGTCCATCGCCTCCATAGGTGCTTGTGGCTTCTGGTCACTTGGTCTTGGATTGGAGTGAGCAGTGTTGTGCAGAGAATAGGAGTATATGGATTGGAGTGGTGGGACGCCTTTATATGAGAGTCCAAACTCTGTTGCATTCACATCGTGCTGGATCTATTCTGCTTCTCCAATTAATTCCCTCTGCATGCTAATTGAGGATGCATCATTGACTGTTCAACGTCTCGGGAACCGCTACCCTCTCCCTCCTTGGCATTCAAGCCGTATTAATGTAAACGCGGGTTAAGAAGAGACTAGTTACTACTCCCTCCTTTCCGGTTTATAAGGCTTATCTCAACTTTTTGTTTTTCCAATTTAGAGGGCTCCTCTCCATCTCATTTTTAGTTTCCTATGCACATTAAATCTTTGGATGCAAGAATTAAAAAGGAACACAACAATGCATGTAAAGTTCCTACTCATCTAGTGGCCAAGCATGCATGCTCTATAATTAATCCAAATTAATGCATGAGTTTAATTGGGGTAGTTTTGTAAAGTATGATTTGCATTCCTCCACTCATAAAATGCCTTGGTTGATGAGATTTGAGATTTGAACCCTATAAATCGGAAGGGAGGGAGTACATTGTGCACCGTGACCATGTGGTGGTGCGACGTGAATAGCATAGGCATGTTGTACTTGTTTCACTTTCTCGTTTTGAACTCGTGACTTGTAGTGACGCTTAGTTTTGAATATACTTTATAAGTTTGGTTGTTGCGCCAATATATACGACACTCCCTCCATGTAGGTTGGGTTGCTGAAGTCAAAATTAGACACAAAACACGATGGTGATGGACCATTCTACCTCCGTCCTGGTTTATTGCTCCCCGTCGTAATCTGTGCCAAAATTTGACCATAAATTTGACTAACAAAAGGTTCATGCATGTCACCAAAATTATATCATTGAAAACTATGTTCAAATACAAATCAAATGATATAATTTTCATTGACATGCACTAAAATTTTGTCAGTTAAATCTTTGGTCAAAATTTAGCACAAATTACAAAAGGGACTAATAAACCAGGACCTAGGTAGTAGTACACCAGGTCGAAGACAATGATACTACAAATAATTAACGCCAAATAAGAGCAAGGGATCACACTTGTCATTTACGAATGGAATAAAAATGCCACGCACTAATCTCTCCCTAATAATAAAGCACAGATTGAGTCTCCGGATTCACCGTCGCGGCGTTTTTATAGATAAGCCCCTGTATTTTAGACAATGGAACCCGCAGTCCTTACGAAAGTCAACCGAACCGGTTCAGAGGAGAGAAAAGAAAACCCAGCCACGACTCTGCCTTCCGATCCCATCTCCGCCTCCATCGCGCCACCACCTCCTGCTGCCCCACATCGCTGCGCGCCGCCGGCCCCTGGCCCCCATCGCCGCGCGCCGCCGCCTGTCTAACTCCTCCCGTAAATCGGCTTGGGAGAGAGGAGGGGAGGGGAAGATCCCATGGAGGCGGAGGAACACCAAACGTCCTTGCCTGCAGCGAAGATGTTGCCCAGCCTCCTCGACAGCGCGCGACTCCTACTTGCCGCACGGTATGTCCCTGTGCCCGCCGTTCCCCTGGATCCCACTCCCCGACCATAATATTTCTATTTCAAGGCATGTAAAGTGTTTGATGAAATTTGACAGCAAAATTGTTTTCTGTGTTGGCCGGTAGAACAGTCGCGTCGCCGAGCTGCAGCGGGTGCCGCCGTGGACGAGACGCCGCAATGCCGCATGGTGACGCCGCTTGTGTCGGGGCCCGAAGCGCCCGCGGAGCTGGCATAGTGGTGGTTCCGCTTTTTGTGGGAGCTCAGTTCCGTCCTCAACTTCCTCCGCATGCGTGTCCCTTCCTACCATCATACCCCCAGCGGCCGGCAGATCTGCGTACTAGGTTTGCTTCTTCGCTTAGGCTTCTAGGAATTTACTGCTAATCTTTAGTTTTCTTGCATTAACTATTTGAGCAAATGGTACAGTAGCAGCATGGCTGATGCCTGCTATTTCATCGCTTGAACGTACTTCATCCATTGATTTACTAGAGTATATATGTATTTGATCACATACTCTGTTTAGGCAATACATGTTGTTCAGCCAGCATCTCTAGGATTGGTTAGCATATTGAGTGCCTGTGCTCTTCTGCCTTCCATTTATATTTTATGCTAAGCAGTCACACAAACGATGCAGACATCTTCCTTGGATTCTCATGATTGTTAATCACATGTGCAGTCAATTCCCCTAATAATCCGCATGGCGATGGGGCGCGGAACCTGGGTAACCGTCCTATGTAGAAAACTAAGGGATTGGTGACATTGGGTATATTATATATATATATGACTGATACCCCATGTTGCAAACAATTTAATGCCAGTACTGATATTCCATTCAATTGATAAACTAACAGAGATGCAAACTACATGTTGCAGAAGGTGATGTACTAATAGTTGCATCACATTGGTTAGTCCTGTACATAAGAATTGCTCGATCAGATATTCTGATTCAGTCTTATCTTCATAGTTTTTCTAATTGTTCGATCTTGTGCAGAGCTGAAATTGAAATGTACAAGGAGCTTGAACCATCGACTCGCTTACTGATCTTGAAAGCGATATGCGACAGACGTGTCGACGTTCGTGCTATTACCATCCTAGGGAGGCAATGAGGTTTTTCAAAGTGCCAATCTTTTCAGATGTGCATTGCGGTAGAGAACTCTTACACCATTTTGATGCTGTATGTCTCACATGTGTTTTGTGTTGCGTATATCAATCCTAACTATGACTGACTGTTTGAACCGAGTTCCATTATGTTGATTCAGAGAAAGCTTACTTCACTTATAGATGAATGAAATATCAATAGTGCAACATGACCAATTTTTGACCTACGGGTAGGAAGTCCATGAGCTGATGCTAGCATGCCCTGACAAAACATGAAAAAACTGGCTCTCTGATGTAACTACCGCCTAAGAGATTGTTTCGATATAGTTATCGTATTTTAGAGAATAATTACCAGGTTCTCTGATGTAGTTGACAGGTTCTCTGATGTATTTTAGAAAATAATTACAACTAGCTCGGCGACAAGGGCTTTGGGTCATCAGCTTCGGCAAGTGGAGGTACAAGTTCAGGCACGACGAGCTTTTTTTCCTAAAGATGTGACATTGATGTTTGAATCTTCCTTCTGATCCTGTTAATGATAACGAGGTTCTCTTGATAGAATGTGAAGTTGTTCCTTGTTTTGTTAGCTTTTGCGCTATATTGTGTTCTTCGTCAAACACAAATCGCTATCGACAGGGTGTGGTGTGGACCCATGGACTTCCATGACACAGCCTTCAGCACTGTTCCAACATGCTCTGGTCCTCAGACTCTATCTGTTTGTACAAAATCGAAGACAGCATGATGGTTGCCTCCGGGCCATGGCAGGCATTCTTCCTGAAGCAGGAGGACATGCATGTCCCGATTCAATGGTGATGTGTAGATGTGTTGGCCTATGAGCAGCCACATGGTGACTGTCTTCACGAGACTTCTTCTTTCTACCAAGAGAACCGGCTTCCTGAAGGGACAAAACTATGGAGGGGCGGTGAACAGATGATGTTGGAGTACTACATGTGGTGTGTTCCAGCAGCACAAACATGGTAGCCACGTCTAGCTCCGTCTCCGTGCTTCCTCTACTCATTAATTTTGCTTTGTGCATGATATCTCCCATATTCTTTGAATTATATATGTGCTTATTCATAATTCATAATGCTTCGATTATTTCTACTATGACGAGTATTTGATATGACTAATGCAGAAAGTTCTTCTCAAACCTTAACTAATTATTTATAAAGTCAGTGTCATTAAAAAAGCAAAAGATCAAGAAATCACACACATATTGGACAGAATATGTAAGCTAGGTTTTATAAAGTTAGTAATATTTGTTTTGCTTTTTATGCACTTCCCAAATTTCATGAGCGCAATTAGCAGGTCGGAATGCATGTCCAATATAAAGGGTAGTTCACCGGGATCACATTAAGTTTTTCTCCCATTGCAACGCACGGGCATTTGTGCTAGTAAAACATTAAGGCCACGAGGCGATGCAGTGCAGGTTACAGGAGGCAAGAAGAAAGATGCATCCATCGACGATGTCCACTTCCTTGACTCAGGACACCGGCCCACCGAACAGCGGCTAAGTAGCAGCGGCTTTCATGGATAGGTCGACATGCTTCTAAACAATGGCGTCCAAAGGTTCCAGCCGCTGGAAGAAAGCCAACGTCTTTCTGTCCTCACTGGCCTTGTAGTGTCCTATGAAAACGATTTCCTCGTAGACGTGGATGTGCAGATCGACGGTTTCTTGCCTGGCGAGGCGCTGCGCGGCGAGCACGGCCTCGAGATTCACATTCTTCATCACGACCTCCGGCAGCTGCAGAGCCACCAGTGCTTCAAAGAGTTCGTCACCTTGGAGGCCGATGAGGGTGGCAGGCAACGAGGAGCCTGGCCGCGCGGGCTGGAGTAGTACGGCAAGGTCGTACGCGCGCTTCTTGACGACGGTGAACCTGTGGATGGAGTCGACCATCATTTGGCGCGTGCGAGAGGCGAAGCCGGCGTTGACGAGGACTATGACGCCGGCGGTCGCCAGCACCATCAGGAAACGCTCCGCGGTGCGGGGCCGTAGGTCGGCGTCTTGGACGACTTGGCACAGCCGACTGTCGCACACGTATGTTGACGCCATGAGTGGTTGTGGCTTCTGGTCACTTGGTCTTGGTCTTGGATTGGAGTGGGAAGTGTTGCGCAGAGACTAGGAGTAGATGGATTGGACTGGTGTGGCGCCTTTATATGAGAGTCCAAACTACGTTGCATTCACATGCTCCATTCTGCTTCTCCAATTACTTACTCCTACCTCTGCATGCTACTTGAATGCGGAGGCATCATTAACCGTTCAATGTTTCGGGAACCGCTACCATCTGCGTCGTTGGCATTCAAGCTGTATCAACGTAAATGCGTGTCAGGAGACGTTCCCGTCGACGACAAGGTGCCTATGGTGACTTTGTAAATTTCAAGATGATATGCCGGCTCAGTCTTTCGGAGGTGCTCATAGGGGTAGGGTGTGCGTGCGTGCGTTCATAGGGGTGAGTGTATGCGCGTGTATATGAGCGCTTGTGTCTGTATTGTGCTAAAAACGTAAATGCGTGTCAAAAAGAGACTAGTCAGTACTAGTATAGTCAATATTGTGCACCACGACCAAGGCGTAGAGGAAAATGAGAGAACTACGTATTTATTTACAGTGTAGATTCACTCATTTTGCTCCATATGTACTCATTTAGGGTGTAGTCTAGTCAGTTGTTGAAATCTCTAGAAAGGAAATACTGTACTCCTTTCCGGTTTACAGGGCTATACTAGCAAGTACTACAATAGTGGGCTCACATAGCAATTTTGTCTCATGCAAGAGCCTGGCTATATGCGTGCTCCAAGGCTCCGCACCACGCCCCACCCCTACACAAAGACTGCCACGCGAGCGTTCGCAACTGCCACGTTCGGGTTGCGCTTGGCTCTTCTCCTCTTCGAGAAGACGAACAATGATGTTACTACTACTTCTACAGTATCGAATCCACTTATGCATGTTCGTCCACCGTGTGCGGGAGGGATATCTTGTTGTAGTATAAGCAAAAGCATGTCCTTGTCTGTGAGCCACCACGCACATAGGCGAGGGAGAAGGCGTGTAGTAGTAAAATCAACCTTCCCCTCGTTGTATGAGTTGACGCGACACATCATAGCACTGGCCCCACATGCTTGCCTCTAAACTTGGCTAAAAGACATGCAGTGTACAATATATTTGCTGCAACCTCTAACATTTACCCCACCACAAATTAAAATATATATTCCTGTCTTGACCAGATGAGCATGCAAACTACAATCACCAGGATCACATGTATGGCCAGAAGATTATTTTGATCAAAAAAATGCTTTGAGACGGCCTCATAGCATGGAGCTGACCCCAACGATTTTAAGCTTAGAGGCATTGTACACGCTATCCTAGACTACTCTACACCTGAAACTGCCACATGAGCGTCTAGGCTATGTTTGGCTCTTCGCCTCTTTGGGAAGTCGAACAATGATGGAGTACTACTACAGTGGAGTACTACGATATGCTTCTGGCCATCTGACACCGAATGAACTACTGCATGTCCACCGCGTGCGGGAGGGAGAGCGTGTAGCGAAAGCTTCTCCTAGTCCTGCCAGCCACCACGCTCATGGGCGAGGGAGGGACACAGCTTCATTGACTAACTGCTCCTGCCTTTGCGTGTATGACAGGTGGGCCCAACAAGTGGGTGGCCCACCTGTCATACAGCCAAAGGCAGGTGCAGTTAAGGCACCGGAGCTCATTCCGCGAGGGAGAGGGCATTGTAATCAAACTTCTTGTTGTTGTACGAGTTGATGCGACACATCAAAGCACTGCACTCGATATATTCCAATAATTTGCGTTTACCGATGCATTAATTACAACGCATGCATGCATGCCGTGACTTTCCTTTTGATACTTGCATGTGTTGATTTAATGCACCTTGAAGTAGTATGAATATGTGACGGTAAAGCTTTGTAATGCACCGGCGCTAAAGCGAGATATGGTTGTGCACGAGGAGCGCGAGATCATGCCAACGAAACAGGACCCGGCGATGGAGCTCTCTATGGTCTCGATGGACCTCACCTTGCTCCACTGCCCCTTGTGCCTCCGCCCCTTGAAGCCTCCAATTTATGAGGTTCGAATACACCTCGTACATTTGGCTGATCGACCAAGGTGCGGGTTTCTTGATTGATGTGTTGTTCGATTGATTTGTGCAGTGCAAGGGACGACACCTGGCTTGCGCGGACTGCCGCATCGAGCGCCCCGGGAACCAGCGGCGGTGCCAGAAGTGCGAGTGCGGCGGTGGCTTCGACGTGCGGAACATGACGGTGGACGACGTCCTCTCCTCGGTGAGGGTGGAATGCCCGCACGAAGGTTATGGGCTCCATGTCACTTACCACAAGCTCGCCAATCACTAGAGCGTGTGTTCGCTCGCGCCCTGCAAATGCCCCATGCCCATCTGCGGCTACGAAGGCCCGCCCCCAGCGCTCTCCCACCACATCAGCACCGTGCATCCCATGCCCGTGCACAGGATCCAGTACAGCAAGGTGCTCCAGCTGCAAGTGCCACTGTCGAAGCCACGGCTCTTGCTGTTCGCGGAGGAGGATAGCCGCACATTTTTCTTGGTCAGCGGCGTGCTCGACATCGGTGCGCCTATCGCCGTGTCGGTCGTCTGCATCAGAGCGGGCGCGTACCCACTGCCGCACTACGTGGCCAAGCTGTGGGCGAACGGCCCGCCGGGGGAGCCCAAAGGCAGAACCGACGCCGTCAAGGTGGAAATGGAGGTGACAAGCAACAAGGATCCCGGCGACGTCGCCGTGCAGGAGCTGACCTTCACAGTTCCGCCCAAGCTGCTGGCCGGGGCTGGGTTGTCGAGGACGGTGTCCCTCCACATTCAGATTGACAAGCTCACATCCTAAATGATTCTACAGTGCCTTCTGTTTATCTTAGTAATATGCTAATATAGGGGTTAGCTCGGTCTACTTTAGCTTAAGAGATGGTGGGTTTTTGTGGCGATGCAGCAATTACTTCGACATTAGATCAGTAGTTAAAGTAATTTCCAATAGTCGAACGGATATTTTGTGTATGTTTGATATAAAGATCCTTTGGGTAAGTACTATAATAGCTTATATGCTTGTCTGTTCAGGAAGTGTTGCATACTTGTGCGAGTTCACGTGACATATCAAAGTAGTACTACTACTAGTAGTACTCCCTCCGATCCTAATTTCTTTGCGCATAAGTCGAGGCGCACATACCAAGGAGGGTCTGGTTGCGTCTATACTTGGACAGCTCACCCGACTGCGCACCAGGCAGACGAAGCTCATGTCGTGTTGGTGTCGTGTGCGGCCCGCACATTAACTAAAACCTCGTCCCTCCAGCTTAGACTCTACGTTTTAAACTTCTCAGTCTCAAGGCCGAGCAGCAACGTGAAACCTATGATAGAGCCAATTGGATGGTTGAGAACACTACAATTCGTAGCTACAGATGCGTGTGTGAGAGAGAGGACGAGTGCGTGTGTGCACCTCTTCTCTTCACGTATAATGTACTAAACTCAGAGTACAAGTGTATGTGGGTGGCATCGACCTAGGGAGCTAGAGATGGTGCGTGCGAGAAGTCCCAAGAGATAGGTGTAATGCGCCTGAAAAAAAGACTAGTCTATAGCTCGCCATGGGGCTATTCCTGTCGAACGCCCCAATAACCGTAAGATATGTATCCGACGGTGCCAGTTATTGCACGTACACAGCAGTAGAAAAAGAAGTACCATGGCATATGCTACAC
The DNA here is from genome assembly GCF_056163025.1 of Triticum urartu. NCBI lineage: Eukaryota > Viridiplantae > Streptophyta > Magnoliopsida > Poales > Poaceae > Triticum > Triticum urartu. The sequence continues at coordinate 240,872,529 of NC_141877.1, read as the reverse complement.
CATAGCCGAGAACACGTGCCCACATTACGCCATACGGGAACAGTGTCGCACTTCAAAACTAGAACCGTCAATAAATTTTGAGCTTGCGTCTCGTCACATTCCAAATTACTACTACCACGCAATATTTAATTGCAAACCTGTTCACACCGATCGCAACCTAAACAGTTTCCCACTTGGGAGCGTATTAGTACTCAGTTATAAATACTACTATGCCAAGATGACTGCACATTCCTCCTCAACTCCTAATCCACAAAAACAAACAAGTCATTCAGCATCGTTCCCTTGCGTCTGCCATGGCCAGCGTGAGTTCTAGGTCGAGAGATTACCACCAGGGAGAGGCGAGCATGAAAGAGGAAGCACGAGAGATGTCCCGCCTCACCGCGAAAGCAGCCGACATGTCCCGCCCCGCGGAAGTAGTAGCACAGAGGTCCATCCATGCTGCCGAAGCAACACGGAGGTCCTGCCGGGCTGTCGATGTAGCAGACTGGTCCGGCCGCACCGCCGAAGCAGCAGAGATGTCTCGCCACATCGTGAATGCAGCATAGGTGTCCCGCCGTGTCGTGACGGCTTGGGAAAATGTCTCGTGGGCAGGCGACGACTCTTACAGGCGCATGCATGCGGTCATCCATAGCTAGATGGATCAGATCTCCAGCTAGGCGAGGTTGTAGGACGACATGAAAGCCTCGTTTGAACAGGCTACTAGCGTCATCCAACAACTAAGGGAGGGCAATGAGAGCCGCTGGGCCAAGTCCAACCTGCTGAGGGCGAAGATCGTCCGAAGTGCCGAGCAGCAGGAGGAGACCAGTGCCTTGTTGAAGAGGACCGACGTCATCGTCAAGAAACTTATGGACGAGAATGACATGCTCCGCATCGAGCGCCAAAGGATGGTGGAGGAGTCCATGGATGCTCTCAAGTAGTGTCTTGAGGACACGACAGAGCTCATCGTCGCTCGCCGCGGAGACTTGTTCATGCGGCCTGCAACAACGCACCAAGAAAGTAGAGATCATCAAGCTAGATCGTTGTCTTCCTTCTTCTTTTGCCCTTGTGTATTTTGGGTGTAGACGCATGTGGCTTTTTTTAGTTATCTTCCTAATTATGTAAGACAATTATTATCCACTATCGTCGTCCTTATATATTCATTTGTCTTGCTATAAGTCGCAGTAGATGCTATATAGGTCCATCGGATCTTACATCAAGATCCGTGCAAAATTTTCTTTCCAGATTTTCTTTTCTCTCTCTTAAATCTTAGTCAAGTGAGACATAGCCACGCCATTAAACAGAGGCTCGGGCGCCATTAATGGAGACCTTGGGAGAGAGGTGGGCGGCAGATGGAGGTCAAAAGGCTCTCCTCCCGATAAGCACGCGCAGGGGTCTGATCGCATGCCTCCCATACTCAAAAAGCTACCCTGCACGGCGCCTCCTGCTAATAAAAAAAGGGGACGCGTGGCGACACGTAAATGGTAAGTCGAATGCCCACGGTTTCAATAATACCTGTGTTTCCGATTGTAACATGACAACACTTGTTCCAAAATGACTTTGTTGATTGTTAATGTGTGCGCCTTGACAAATCGGACAGCAATATTACCACAACATGTTGGTGCCATGTCATGACACCAAGCCAAGTTTCATGATTTTCATGCGTGTTTTCGATTTACGGGAATTAAAAAACCAAGTTTCCCAATGTTTCCGGCTGAGCCACGACGCCCAGATGTTTGAATTTCATTCCCATTTCTTGCATGGGACCTGGAAATTTACCCGAGGACACACATGTGATTTTTCAACCAACTTTGGTGCACTAGAGCATGTGCTTGTATTTCAAATTTGAATTATTCACACAAAGGTGACACGTTTCCTCTCAGAACCACGAGCCTTCTTGAGAGAAGCTCCGGTTTGCAAGAAGCTTATACCAAAACTTGTTCCTATTCGGCCCAATTTTTTACCACAGCATGTTAGTGCCATGACATGACACCATGCCAAGTTTCATGATTTCCAAGCAAGTTTTGGATTTATAGGAATTTAAAAACCCAAGTTTCTCAATGTTCTCGGCCAAGTCATGACGCCCAGATGTTCAAATTTCATTCCCATTTCTTGCATGTGACCTAGAAATTCACCCAAGGACACACATGTGATTTTTCAACCAACTTTGGTGCACCGGAGCATGTGCTTGCAGTTCAAATTTTAATTATGCACATTAAATGTCCATCAACTCAATTAATGTATAAAAAAGGCCAAACGAACCCGGAATAATTCCAAAATTTAACAGGGCACTCGTATAGTTCTATGTTGCCTCTGTAAAGAAAATCAGGGGGAGGCAGCGTATATCGTTTCGCACACAAAGGTGACACGTCCCCTCTCGGAACCACGAGGCTTGTTGCGAGAATCTCCAGTTTTGCAAGAAGCTTATATCAAAACTTGTCCCAATTCAGCCAAAAATTATACATATGAAAAAAGGGTTTAGATTATCCCGAACAACTCGCTACCTAGACCAATGTACTCTGATTTGAATTCAACATAAAATGGATACAAATATTTGAATTGGAGATCGTATGGTACATGTAGTTCATAGTGAAATATGATTACTAATATATGCATGTTTTTTGTTATCAAGATAATATTTAAATGATGGTATAAGTTGACAACAATCGTATTCAAATAAGGAAAATTGATTCAAAGTTAGTCCATATGGTAGATGACAATATATATGTTCATAGGATGGAGTAAATGTTCATATATGATAGAAGATCAAAATGTAGGACTACATCCATTATAAACCGCAAGGTCACCTAACGATATATTCGAATTCAACATAACGTGGATTCAAAAATTGAAATTCGAGATCCTGGCATTTGTAATTATATAAAAAGGGACATGACAAATTTCGACGCACGCGAAAACTCCCTCCTCATCCGAAATCAGTCTCGCAACCCAGACACGCGAAATCCCCCTTCTACCCCTCAGCCAGAAATGTCAGCTCGACGTCGCGTGGTCAAAACCGGCGGGGGTACACTGGTAACTTACCCCTACATTTCAGACAAGCAAGTCCCTAAGCCATGGCTCCCCCTACCTTCCCCTTTGTCCCCCCATTCATACACTGAGGCCGCCAAAACCCGCGAAACCCCACGCTCCTCCATCGGCCTCCCGACCGCCGCCCAGCCGGAGACTCTTCCCCCGACGACGTCGTCCATCGCAACAGCTCACCGTCCCTCATCCACCGCACCGGATGAGGATCCTTCGTCGATATCATCGTCCCGCCGAACCAACCGCCCCGTCGTCCATCTCCAAGGAGCTGCCCCGACGGTCGCCTCGTCTATCGCGCCGCCTCCATCCCCACAGCACCATCTTGACCTGCCCCACCGGCACCGCAGCACCCTCACCAATTCCTCCGATGAAGACGAGGCCAACTCGGCGCCACCAAGGAGGTTCTGCACTCACCGCTACATTTTATCTTTTATTTGATCTCACGGGGCTGCCGGTGCTCGATACCGAGCAGCCATGGCGGGTTTCCATTGGCAGCGCCGTCCCCGGCCACTTCATCCACGGCGTCTCTCCCCCATGTCCTTGCTTCCTCGGCGGTGACATCCACACCGACATTAGCTGCAGCTGCTCCGGCTCTCGCTCGCGCTGCTATTGCCGCTCCTGCTCTCACTCGCGATGCGGCTCTGTTCTTGTTGTCGGCCGCGCTACTGCACTGATCTTGCTTTCGTTCGTGCTGCTGCTCTGCTATTGCTGTCGGTCGCGCTGCTGTTCCGCTCTTGCTCTCGTTCGTGTTGTTGCTCTGCTCTTGCTCTCGCTCGCGCTGCTGCTGCTGCTGCATGACCTCCGGCAGCTACAGCAGTTGCTGCTTTAGCACTCGCTCGCGGTGCTACTGCATGACTTGCTCTCTGCTAGTGTGTTCCCTGCTCGAGCGTCTGCTGATTTAGATCACTACTTCTCTTCTACTAGTGCTCAAACGCCATAAACATCTATTGCAATGCTCTGCTACTAGTTCAATCAGTTCCGACAGTAAAATTCAGTCTCGACTGTAAAGTTCAGTTTCCTCAGTTAAGTTCAGAGTGAACAGTATTTACAGCATCTGTGAGAGCGGCCGCGGTGCGGCTGATGCGTGTTACATCTACCACTTTTTGGTGATGTATTTTACATCATCTATTGCACATGATATTAGAGTCCCACTTCAGATTAACGTTGTCTGTCTTGTCCTGCTTCAGCCTCACCACCGTACACCTCACCGAAGCTGCTCCAACGATGGAACCGTCCATCACAGCGGAGAAGTACCCTCGGCGCCGTTACCAGAGGCCTCAAATCTTCTTCCCCGCCTCCGATAGTCACACCAGCATCACCATCCTCCACGTCCAACCCAACGATGCTGATGTCAACAAGGCTATGCCAAAGAGGTTATACAGTCGTCCCATCACTTTGTTACTCTGCATTCATGTCGGTCCCTCAGGGATCCTTTGCTATGGAACTACTATGGTTCTACTATTCGTGCATTTGGTTAGAAGGAGTGGAGCAAAGCAAAACTGGAGGAATTTTTTCCTTTGGTGTCTCTTTCAAAGAAAAAACATAGGAATTTTAATATCCACTTGGACGTCCTTTTCAAATTAATATGCATGGAGAATAGGACTATTGCATTACTGGCATAATAAGATTCTTATTTTTTTTAATTTTCACGTGGTTTGACTTTAATTTGACCATGTTTCTCCATTCCTGTGTTCTTCCAATTCATGTGAACCAAATCCCCAGGTTGAAAGAAATCCTATGTTTCCAAATGCTCTGTTTTGCACATGCATTCCTATCATATTCTTGTGTTTTTCATGTCCCCGCATTTATAGAATCCTCCAATTCTGAGGAGCCCTTACAGATTTACTTCATTTTCAAATAGGCGTGAAAGAAAACTCTGTGTGTTATGTCCTGCTCCTGTCGTGCCGTCATCCACCCCACCTGAGGTGCACCATCGACAGAAGCGTTCACTGCAGCAGAGATTCCCCCTGCAAACTTTCTTTCGCCGCCTCAGATCATCTTCCCTGTTGCCGACAGCCACGCCAACTGCATTATCATCATCGACTGAGCAGATGAACCTGAGGACTACACAGTTCCGGAAGAGAGGTCTCACTCTTTCGTGTTTGCTTACGTTATACATCGGTTATTATTACCTGCTACTTTATCGTTCAAACTTGAGTTTTAAAATGCCCGTGGGGCACATATCGAGGCAGCAACGAATAGTATATGTCTACTATCTGGTTCATCTGGGGTCTTCTATGTGGTTCATGTTGGGTGGGCAACAAACAGTAGATGATCCATTGTCTATCAACTGAAGCTATAATCTACCTGCTATCATTAGTTTTGGATCTATCCACTCATTTGCTACCATCAGTCTTGATTTCTACATGCACCCCTTAGGCCTTACAAAATCTAACTTTTTTATTATGCATGTCAGATATTGTACACAATCGTACTGAACATGTAGAGAAAAAGAGAAGATTGTTGCGTGGGAATATAATGTCATGCAGACGCCGCTCCATGGTGGGCAATGTGCCCCCCTCCCACCATTCCAGATTGTATTCCAAAGGAAGATAACTGTTCAGATGGGGATTTACCACCTGAGGTGTTTGCTCTAACCTGGCATGCTGATGTTGGTCATATCATGCATATGGCGCCTCGTATTGCTTACATTATACATCTTATATGTCATCAGCTTAGTTTAGATTTGCTTTGTGTGAATGCCACCTATTTGGTTTCTATATCATACTCCCCCGTTCCTAAATATTTGTCTTTTTAGAGATTTCAACAAGTGACTACATACAGAGCAAAATGAGTGAATCTACACTCTAAAATATGTCTATATACATCCGTATGTGGTCGTCCATTTGAAATCTCTAAAAAGACAAATATTTAGGAATGGAGAGAGTATATGGGAATTATGCAATGCAATCTTCTTTAGCCAGGCATCGTATACGTGACTCATGCAATGCCATCCTGTTTAGCCAGTCATTGTATATGTGAATTGTATCGTGCCATATTTTTTTCATAATGTATTCCATTTGTCAACAATGTTTATACATTCATCTACTCTTCCTGTGCATCAGCCATTTGAGTCGGGCATGGGAAAATCTGGAGTGAAAACAAGGTCTTCTGAGCAGTCAGTGCTACCTGTCGATGCAGATTTCTTGCTGGTAACAGATAGCTCCTTAGAGGAGGATTCAGAGACATATGACCAGTTGTGTTGTATCCCCCCCAAGGTGAATGCTCTAACTTGGTAGGGTTATATTGCTCATATCAAGCATATGGTATCTTGCATTGCCATGTCATCTGCTTAGTTTAGACATGCTTTGTGTGAATGCCTCATGTTTGCTTTCTATATCAGATATGTGAATTATGCAATGCCATGTTTTTCAGCCAGTTATCATATATGTGAATTATGCACCGCCATGTAGCCAGGCATCATATATGTGAATTATCTCATGCCATCTTTTTTTTCATTACGTATTCCATTTGTCGACAATCTGTGTATATTGAACTACTCTTCATGTGTATCCGCCATTTGAGCCGGTTATGGAAAAAGTCGGGAGTGAAAACAAGGTCTTCAGAGTAGGCAATGGTACCTGTTGAAGGATATATCTCGATGGTTACAGGGAGCTCCTCAGAGGAAGATTCAGAGACAGATGACCAGTCCTATATCCCACCTGAGGTGTATGCTCTAAGTTGCAATGTTTATATTTCTCATATCATACATATGGTGTCTTGCATTGCTTAGTTTAGACATCATATGCACAATATTGAATTCCATCTGCTTAGTTTAGAGATCATACATGCGAGTGCCAGCTGCTTAGTATATGAATCAATTATGTCAATTATGTCAATTATATCATGCCATCATGTATAATTAGACAACATGTATGTGAATTATTTCATCCCAACCTATTTTAGAAAGACATCATATAGTTTTGTCATGCCATCCTGTTTAGATACAAATCATATGTTGAATTATGCCATTATATCATGTTAATTATCCATCATATATCTAAAATTGTGTCATGCTATCCTGTTTAGTTAGGCATCATATATGTGAAATTGTTACACCCACAGCCCCTACTGTTACATATACTGGACCAATTACTAGAGCTCGCGCACGCCAATTAAACTACCAGGTACTTTCGTTTCTTGGTAATGATTCTAATGTTCATGAGATTATGATGCTGCCTAAATTGGATACATTTGTTTTGCTTTCAAATGAAGGGCCTAGCTTGGAGAAGGATGAACATTGGAGCAAGAACACGCATGGAGTTGATGGCATGCGCAAGGGGATCAAGAACGGAGTTACAAGCGATGATTTCAGGACTTTGAAGCCGCCATAAGGAGTGCATGAAGCCATGGACGAAATATACAAGATGCCACTTCATAATATTCGTCCATAGGGTATTCTAGGTGCTGCGTCACCTTATTAATGGGCCAGGCCCATGTAATTTCGAAATACTTAAGTATAGGCTATTTTTAGAGTCCGTATGTGTGGGGAAACAAGAGTTAGGGTTGGTTTCGGACCCCACCCTCAAGGGCCACGAAATTGCCCTCTCTTCCTCCATATATACAGCCCGTAGGGCGTCGTTTAGACTTTGGGTTTTGTTTAGATTAAAAGTTCGCCATAGCTGCAACTTCTCGTACTTCGTTTGTGTCCAACGACCAGACCAAGACGTCACAGAACCCCACCTTGATCAATAAAGCTTTCATCTTATATTCGCAATATCCAGATTGCAATCTCAGTTTCTTGCTTGTTCTTCGTTTGCTCGCAGGAAACAGGCCCTTGTGGTCAGGTTGATCGTGCTCCGGCGTGGTCAATAACCCCTCGGAAGTTGGTTTAGCGATTGCTAAGGCGCGACGTCTCGCACGTTCGTAGTCGGATCGTCAAGGTCGACTCCCACAGAAAACGATAGCCACCATCTCATCGAAACATCGGGACACCTTTGCGTCTATCAAGTGGTATCAGATTTCCAGGTTGCTCGGTGAGATTTTTACAGTTTTTCATAGATTAGATCGAGTCTGTTCTTCATACCTACAGTCCACGAAAAAGCCACACAAAAAAAAATTAGGGTTAGTTCATCATATCCGAACCAATCTGAGCCTTTGCATAATCTTTTTAGGGTTTTTGCTTTGTTGAATTTGCGGTTGCATCGTCGTGTCAAGTTGCTGGTCTTAGAGTCTAGTCTTTTAGAGTTTCGAGTTCTGGTCATAAGTTGTCACGCCGCCGCCGCACCATCATCATCGCCCATCTACCACTTTTGCTTATCCGCCACCGCTCTGAATCCTTATCCATATACCACTACCAATCCGTATCCATATACCACCATCAATCTCTATCCATATACCACCACCGCTACCATATACCACCACCGCTGCCATATACCACAACCATATATCCACCACCAATCCGAGTTCGTCTCATATTAGGTTTATTCTTCAGATCAATCTCAATTCCGATTCGTGTTTCCTTGCCTGCGTAGGTCTCGAAAAAAAAAAGAGTCTGGAGACCCCCGGGCAGTTTTTAGGCCAAAATTTTCACGGGCAAAAATATTTTTTCCCTATCCTATTTTTAGGCTTTTCTGAGTCTTTTGAGCCACGTGCCATCATAGTGATTTTTTGTCGCACTTTTTCGTCGTCGCTGCCCTGATTTCCGAAAAAAAAAGTGAAAAAAAAAAATTTCGTGCCCATCCTATCAGTTTGACGAGGGAAGAGTTTTGAGACACTCGCCATTATAGTATTTTTTTTCGCAAAAAAAAAAGAAAAAAAGAAAGAGGAGCGCAAAAAAAAAGAGCGCAAAAAAAACGCGAAAAAAAAAGTCTCAGAGTGTGCTTTTCCCTTATTTACGTGCAGCGCCGTGATTTTGTTAGTGTTCTAGGCTCGCGTCTCTAGCACGGTCTAGCCTAGGACCAGCACAGTACCGTCGTTGAGCGTTTATTCAACTTTGCATCTCTGAATTGATTATTGCTGACCCTTTTTGCTACCATACTATAAGCCTTCCCAGCTCCACATACCTCTACGTCGTGCGTTTGACTCTCCCTGGCAATCGCTCTATCCAAGCTTTTGAGAGTTTTGACTACAACGGTTGCCGATCACCACCTGCTGTTGGGTAAGAACTGGTAAGAATTTGAGATTTGCTTGACGGATTTGTGACACCCGCCACCACCACCTCTTGTTAGTATTCTGTAGGATCATATTCTTGTGTGTTTTCTATTGTTGCTAACCATGGCAGGATCACAAGCCGACGAGACTGACTGGGAGAACATGACGAATCAGGAGTTGCATGATAAATTTCAGCAAATGATGAATGGACAGGTGCAGGATGTGCTAAACAGATTTGAAGAGGCCATGGAGAAGATTGATGACATGGAGAAGACGTTCGAAACAAAGCTCGATAACAGGTTTAATGAATTGCTCGCGCGTCTTCCACCACCACCACCGGCTGCACCTAACGCACCTCTACAACAACAACGACGACTACCTACACATCGTGAAACAGCCCTCCGCCGAGCGAGCCGTCTCCCTCTTGCACCTGGCCAAACTGTTGGTGCTGCTGTTGCTACTTCTGTGGCTCCTGCTGCTGATGCGGAGGAGGATGATTTTGCTGGCGATTACGAGGATGAGGTTGATCAAAATCAGAACTACGTGCCACCACCAGCACAGCAACCATCAGGTCGTCCACATGCAAATAATGGCAATGGTAGGGCTCACCCTCAGGTACGAGATCATGACCATCTCCCTAAACTAAAATTGAATATTCCACCATTTGAGGGTAGATATGTTCCTGATATATATCTTACTTGGGAGTTAGAAACTGAACAACGCTTTACATGTTTACAATATCCCGAGGAGAGACGTGTTCCTGCTGCTGTTTGTGCATTCACTAGTTTTGCATGTGTTTGGTGGTCTGAGCATTGTAGATTATATCCCATTCCTGCTACTTGGGCTGCTTTGAAAACTGCTATGCGTACTCGTTGGGTTCCACCATATTATCAACGTGAATTACTTCAAAAATTGCAGCGCTTAAGACAGGGAAAAAATTCTGTAGAAGAATATTATCGGGAATTACAAACTGGCATGATTAGATGTGGTATTGTTGAGGAGAATGAAGCTATGCTTGCACGTTTTATGGGTGGATTAAATAAAGAGATTCAGACGATTCTAGAGTATAAGGAGTATACTAATATCACTCGTTTATTCCATCTTGCTTGTAAAGCTAAACGTGAAGTGCAGGATCGACAGGCATTGGCGCGGACTAACTTTTCTGCAGGTCGACCTTCTTCATGGACACCACGTGCATCATCTACTTCCACACGTTCTGCTACACCGGCGCCTCCGTCGGCTGCCACCTCCAACCGTGATACAATAAAGCAGGCACAATCACCACTATCTGCCAAGAGCACACCTTCTGGGCCTGCAAAGAGCTCTTCTTCATCCATGGCATCAACAGGGCAAACACATGATATTATTTGTCGACGTTGCAAGGGTGGAGGTCATTATGCGAGAGAATGCCCATCTAAGCGTGTGATGATTGTTACTGAGGATGGTGGGTATGAGTCCGCTAGTGACTATGATGAGGAGACTTTGGCTCTTATTACACGTGACGAACACGGTGGAGACGATTCTGATCATGAGACGCAATACATGGCTCTTGAAGATGCTGACAGGTATGACTGTTTAGTTGCTCAACGTGTTTTGAGTGTGCAGGTTACACAAGCTGAGAAAAATCAGAGGCATAATTTGTTCCATACAAAGGGAGTTGTGAAGGAACGTTCTGTTCGCGTGATCATAGATGGAGGGAGTTGCAACAACTTGGCTAGCATCGCGATGGTGGAGAAGCTATCTCTCACCACAAGACCACATCCACATCCTTACTACATCCAATGGTTCAACAACAGCGGCAAGGTTAAGGTAACACGTACTGTTCGTGTGCATTTTAGTATCTCTACATATGCTGATTATGTTGATTGTGATGTGGTACCAATGCAAGCATGTTCCTTATTACTTGGTAGACCATGGCAATTTGATAAAAATTCTATTCACCATGGTAGAAACAATCAGTATACTCTTGTTCATAAGGATAAAAATATTACTTTGCTTCCTATGACTCCTGATTCCATTTTGAAAGATGATATTAATAGAGCTAATAAAGCAAAACAGGAGAAAACTAAGAGTGAAAATCAGATTGTGGCAAAAGAATTTGAGCAACAAATGCAGCCTAATAATCATAAACAATATAGTGTTGCTTCTGAAATTAAGTTGAAAAGTGCATGTTTACTTGCCACCAAATCTGATATTGACGATCTAGATTTTAGCAAATCTGTTTGCTATGCTTTTGTGTGCAAAGAGGCATTATTTTCATTCGAGGACGTGCCTTCCTCTTTGCCTCCTGCTGTCACTAACATTTTGCAGGAGTTCGCCGACGTCTTTCCACAAGACGTGCCACCGGGATTACCACCTATTCGCGGGATTGAGCATCAAATTGACTTAATTCCCGGTGCATCATTACCCAACCGTGCACCATACCGTACCAATCCAGAGGAGACGAAGGAGATTATGCGTCAAGTACAAGAACTGCTCGACAAAGGTTATATACGCGAATCCCTTAGTCCTTGTGCTGTTCCTATCATTTTAGTGCCGAAAAAGGATGGTACGTCGCGTATGTGCATTGATTGTAGAGGCATTAATAATATTACTATTCGTTATCGTCATCCTATTCCTAGGCTAGATGATATGCTTGATGAATTGAGTGGCTCTACAATATTCTCCAAAGTTGATTTGCGTAGTGGTTACCATCAAATTCGTATGAAATTGGGAGATGAATGGAAAACAACATTTAAAACTAAGTTTGGATTATATGAGTGGTTAGTCATGCCTTTTGGGTTAACTAATGCACCTAGTACTTTCATGAGGTTAATGAACGAAGTTTTACGTGCTTTCATTGGACGATTTGTGGTAGTTTACTTTGATGACATATTGATTTATAGCAAATCTTTCGAGGAACATTTGGAACATTTACGTGCTGTTTTTATTGCTCTACGTGATGCACGTTTGTTTGGTAACCTTGGAAAGTGCACCTTTTGCACCGACCGAGTATCTTTTCTTGGCTATGTTGTTACTCCACAGGGAATTGAAGTTGATAAAGCCAAGATTGAAGCTATTGAGAGTTGGCCGCAGCCCAAAATGGTCACACAAGTGAGGAGTTTCCTTGGCCTCGCTGGTTTCTATAGGCGTTTTGTGAGAGATTTCAGCACCATTGCTGCACCTCTCAACGAGCTTACAAAGAAGGATGTACCTTTTGTTTGGGGTACCGCACAGGAAGAAGCCTTCACGGTATTGAAAGATAAGTTGACACATGCTCCTTTACTCCAACTTCCTAATTTCAATAAGACTTTTGAGCTTGAATGTGATGCTAGTGGAATTGGATTAGGAGGTGTGTTATTACAAGATGGAAAACCTGTTGCATACTTTTCTGAAAAATTGAGTGGGCCTAGTCTGAACTATTCTACTTATGATAAAGAATTATATGCTCTTGTTCGGACCTTAGAAACATGGCAACATTATTTATGGCCCAAGGAATTTGTTATACATTCTGATCATGAATCTTTGAAACACATTAAAAGTCAAGCAAAACTGAACCGTTGACATGCTAAATGGGTTGAATTCATTGAGACTTTCCCTTATGTGATTAAACACAAGAAGGGTAAAGAAAATGTTATTGCTGATGCCTTGTCTCGTCGTTATACTATGCTTTCACAACTTGACTTTAAAATATTTGGTTTGGAGACCATCAAAGATCAATATATTAATGATGCTGAATTTAAAGATGTATTGCAGAATTGTAAGGAAGGGAGAACTTGGAACAAGTTCGTTCTTAACGATGGATTTGTGTTTCGTGCTAACAAGCTATGCATTCCAGCTAGCTCCGTTCGTGTTTTGTTGTTGCAGGAGGCGCATGGAGGAGGATTAATGGGACACTTTGGCGTCAAGAAGACGAAGGATATACTTGCTACACATTTCTTTTGGCCAAAGATGAGACGGGATGTTGAGCGTTTTGTTGCTCGCTGCACTACATGTCAAAGAGCTAAGTCACGACTCAATCCTCATGGTTTATATATGCCTTTGCTTGTACCTAGTGTTCCTTGGGAGGATATATCTATGGACTTTGTTTTAGGTTTACCTAGAACAAAGAAGGGGAGGGATAGAATATTTGTTGTCGTGGATAGGTTCTCGAAAATGGCACACTTTATACCATGTCATAAAAGCGATGATGCTGTTAATGTTGTTGATTTGTTCTTTCATGAAATTATTCGCTTACATGGTGTGCCAAATACTATTGTTTCAGATCGTGATACTAAATTTCTTAGCCACTTTTGGAGATGTTTATGGGCTAAGTTGGGGACTAAGCTGCTTTTTAGTACTACTTGTCACCCCCAAACTGATGGACAAACTGAAGTAGTCAATAGAACATTGTCTACTATGCTTAGGGCTGTTTTGAAGAATAACAAGAAAATGTGGGAAGAATGCTTGCCTCATATTGAATTTGCTTATAATCGTTCATTGCATTCTACTACTAAGATGTGCCCTTTTGAAATTGTGTATGGTTTCCTACCTCGTGCACCTATTGATTTGTTGCCTCTTCCATCTTCGGAGAAGGTTAATTTTGATGCTAAAGAACGTTCTGAATTGATTTTAAAAATGCATGAGTTAACTAAGGAAAACATTGAGCGTATGAATGCTAAATATAAACTTGCTGGAGATAAGGGTAGAAAACATGTTGTGTTTGCACCTGGAGATCTTGTTTGGTTACATTTGCGTAAAGATAGATTTCCTAATCTGCGCAAATCAAAGCTAATGCCACGTGCTGATGGTCCTTTTAAGGTTTTAGAGAAAATAAATGATAATGCATATAAACTTGAGCTACCTGCAGATTTTGGGGTTAGTCCCACTTTTAACATTGCAGATTTGAAGCCTTATTTGGGTGAGGAAGATGAGTTTCCGTCGAGGATGACTTCATTTCAAGAAGGGGAGGATGATGAGGACATCAATACCATTGTTACACCCACAGCCCCTACTATTACATATACTGGACCAATTACTAGAGCTCGCGCACGCCAATTAAACTACCAGGTACTTTCGTTTCTTGGTAATGATTCTAATGTTCATGAGATTATGATGCTGCCTAAATTGGATACATTTGTTTTGCTTTCAAATGAAGGGCCTAGCTTGGAGAAGGATGAACATTGGAGCAAGAACACGCATGGAGTTGATGGCATGCGCAAGGGGATCAAGAACGGAGTTACAAGCGATGATTTCAGGACTTTGAAGCCGCCATAAGGAGTGCATGAAGCCATGGACGAAATATACAAGATGCCACTTCATAATATTCGTCCATAGGCTATTCTAGGTGCTGCGTCACCTTATTAATGGGCCAGGCCCATGTAATTTCGAAATACTTAAGTATAGGCTATTTTTAGAGTCCGTATGTGTGGGGAAACAAGAGTTAGGGTTGGTTTCGGACCCCACCCTCAAGGGCCACGAAATTCCCCTCTCTTCCTCCATATATACAGCCCGTAGGGCGTCGTTTAGACTTTGGGTTTTGTTTAGATTAAAAGTTCGCCATAGCTGCAACTTCTCGTACTTCGTTTGTGTCCAACGACCAGACCAAGACGTCACAGAACCCCACCTTGATCAATAAAGCTTTCATCTAATATTCGCAATATCCAGAGTGCAATCTCAGTTTCTTGCTTGTTCTTCGTTTGCTCGCAGGAAACAGGCCCTTGTGGTCAGGTTGATCGTGCTCCGGCGTGGTCAATAACCCCTCGGAAGTTGGTTTAGCGATTGCTAAGGCGCGACGTCTCACACGTTCGTAGTCGGATCGTCAAGGTCGACTCCCACAGAAAACGATAGCCACCATCTCATCGAAACATCGGGACACCTTTGCGTCTATCAAATTGTGTCATGTTGTCCTGTTTGGTTGGACAACATATATGTGAATTACCACATCTGTCTATCATACAATGCATGTACATTCAATTTCTTTTCTTGTTTATCAGCCATTTGAATTGGAGGTGATGATGGCAGTATCTAAGGGAGCAAAAACCCGTTCTTCACAAAAGACAGTGCTACCTGTCGATGCAGATAGAACCATGGTTGTACTGGCCCACAAACTAGCCCCACCACACATAATCGAGACTCTTCCAGATTGCACACTTACACCATTGGGTAGAGAACCAGCTACAACCCATCTAACCCCAACCCCAGCGGATAGTAAACCACTTCTAGTTGACAAAGCACCATGTCCACCACATCGTACCCCCACACGAGCAGTTTGTAAAGCAACTGCAGTGCCCAAAGCATGAAGACCACCACAGTGAACCCAAACTCCACGTTTAAAGTAGAAGAGCAACTGTTCTCAGGTTAGATTCCGTAGCTATGCTCCATACTCCTTTGATGTTGCATCACTGTATTTACTCATACCAACTACTTTAGAATTTGAAGGATCCAATTAAAACTCCATTGGCGCAACAGGTATGTTTTAAACCTATTTCTTTAACTAGATTGTTGTTCTAACTTTTTGCTCGATGTTGATTTCAGTTTCAGTTGTATAAATAGTTATGTTCTCATGTGATGCACATTACAAGTGTTGCCAATGTTGTGTTGTTTCTCACACTTATATTCTGTCTATGCTATTGTGTCTTAAAAATATATGAGTTGAACTATGTATCTATCTTGATTTGGCAACATAAACTAGAATGATATGGACAATACAGTGACCATAGTACATAGATATATGTTTGTTTCATGTTGTTATCCTGTCCACCTTACTACTGGACCGGTTTACCAAAATGAGTTTCGTATACTACATGCTAAACCTATGATGTGTCTGCTTGTTTCTCTTGTAGTATGCAAACAGAATATTGGAGAAGAGCACCCCCACTATGCAATGGAAGAGAAAGTAATGCAGATAAGGTTCAAGATAGTTAGACAACCATGTTGGTCTCCAAGAAAGGTGATAAAACGATCTTGTAGACACAGAGAAAACCCCACAGTCATGTGTTGGTGTAGTGTTCGGGTTACTCGCCAGTACCGCTGGCAGAAGCTCTTCGAACTCGCTGCCTGAATCACTTCAGCTTCTTCAGTCTCAGCTAAAAAAAGAGAGAGTTCCAGAGTGTGCTTTTCCCTTATTTACGTGCAGCGCCGTGATTTTGTTAGTGTTCTAGGCTCGCGTCTCTAGCACGGTCTAGCCTAGGACCAGCACAGTACCGTCGTTGAGCGTTTATTCAACTTTGCATCTCTGAATTGATTATTGCTGACCCTTTTTGCTACCATACTATAAGCCTTCCCAGCTCCACATACATCTACGTCGTGCGTTTGACTCTCCCTGGCAATCGCTCTATCCAAGCTTTTGAGAGTTTTTGACTACAACGGTTGCCGATCACCGCCTGCTGCTGGGTAAGAACTGGTAAGAATTTGAGATTTGCTTGACGGATTTGTGACACCCGCCACCACCACCACTTGTTAGTAGTCTGTAGGATCATATTCTTGTGTGTTTCTATTGCTGCTAACCATGCCAGGATCACAAGCCGACGAGACTGACTGGGAGAACTTGACGAACAAGGAGCTTCATGATACGTTTCAGCAAATGATGAATGGACAGGTGCAAGATGTGATAAACAGATTTGAAGAGGCCATGGAGAAGATAGATGGCATGGAGAAGACGTTTGAAACAAAGCTCGATAACAAGTTTGCTGAATTGCTGTCGCGTTTTCCACCACCACCACCGGCTGCTCCTGCCGCACCTCTGCAACAACAGCAACAACACCGACTACCTCCACGTCGGGAAACAGCCCTCCGCCGAGCGAGCCGTGTCCCTCTTCAGTCGGGCCAAACTGCTGGTGCTGCTGTTGATACTTCTGTGGCTCCTACTGCTGATGTGGAGGAGGATGCTTATGTGGGAGATTATGAGGATGAGGTTGATCAAAATCAGAACTACGTGCCACCAACAGCACAGCAACCACCAGGTCGTCCACATGCAAATAATGGCAATGATAGGGCTCACCCTCAGGTACGAGATCATGACCATCTCCCTAAACTAAAATTGAATATTCCACCATTTGAGGGTAGATATGTTCCTGATATATATCTTGGGAGTTAGAAACTGAACAACGATTTACATGTTTACAATATCCCGAGGAGAGACGTGTTCCTGCTGCTGTTTGTGCTTTCACTAGTTTTGCATGTGTTTGGTGGTCTGAGCATTGTAGATTATATCCTATTCCGGCTACTTGGGCTGCTTTGAAAACTGCTATGCGTACTCGTTGGGTTCCACCATATTATCAACGTGAATTACTTCAAAAATTGCAGCGCTTAAGACAGGGAAAAAATTCTGTAGAAGAATATTATCAGGAATTACAAACTGGCATGATTAGATGTGGTATTGTTGAGGAGAATGAAGCTATGCTTGCACGTTTTATGGGTGGATTAAATAGAGAGATTCAGACGATTCTAGAGTATAAGGAGTATACTAATATCACTCGTTTATTCCATCTTGCTTGTAAAGCTGAACGTGAAGTGCAGGATCGACAGGCATTGGCGCGGACTAACTTTTCTGCAGGTCGACCTTCATCATGGACACCACGTGCATCATCTACTTCCACACGTTCTGCTACACCGGCGCCTCCGTCGGCTACCACCTCCAACCGTGATACAATAAAGCAGGCACAATCACCACTATCTGCCAAGAGCTCACCTTCTGGGCCTGCAAAGAGCTCTTCTTCATCCATGGCATCAACAGGGCAAACACATGATATTATTTGTCGACGTTGCAAGGGTGGAGGTCATTATGCGAGAGAATGCCCATCTAAGCGTGTGATGATTGTTACTGAGGATGGTGGGTATGAGTCCTCTAGTGACTATGATGAGGAGACTTTGGCTCTTATTACACGTGACGAACACGGTGGAGACGATTCTGATCATGAGACGCAATACATGGCTCCTGAAGATGCTGACAGGTATGAATGTTTAGTTGCTCAACGTGTTTTGAGTGTGCAGGTTACACAAGCTGAGCAAAATCAGAGGCATAATTTGTTCCATACAAAGGGAGTTGTGAAGGAACGTTCTGTTCGCGTGATCATAGATGGAGGGAGCTGCAATAACTTGGCTAGCATGGAGATGGTGGAGAAGCTATCTCTCACCACAAGACCACATCCACATCCTTACTACATCCAATGGTTCAACAACAGCGGCAAGGTTAAGGTAACACGTACTGTTCGTGTGCATTTTAGTATCTCTACATATGCTGATTATGTTGATTGTGATGTGGTACCTATGCAAGCATGTTCCTTATTACTTGGTAGACCATGGCAATTTGATAAAAATTCTATACACCATGGTAGAAACAATCAGTATACTCTTGTTCATAACGATAAAAATATTACTTTGCTTCCTATGACTCCTGATTCCATTTTGAAAGATGATATTAATAGAGCTAATAAAGCAAAACAGGAGACAAATAAGAGTGAAAATCAGATTGTGGCAAAAGAATTTGAGCACCAAATGAAGCCTAATAATAAACCATCTACTGTTGTTTCTGAAATTAAATTGAAAAGTGCATGTTTACTTGCCACCAAATCTGATATTGATGAGCTAGATTTTAGCAAATCTGTTTGCTATGCTTTTGTGTGCAAAGAGGCATTATTTTCATTCGAGGACGTGCCTTCCTCTTTGCCCCCTGCTGTCACTAACATTTTGCAGGAGTTCGCTGACGTCTTTCCACAAGACGTGCCACCGGGATTACCACCTATTCGAGGGATTGAGCATCAAATTGACTTAATTCCCGGTGCTTCGCTACCCAACCGTGCACCATACCGTACCAATCCAGAGGAGACGAAGGAGATTATGCGTCAAGTACAAGAACTGCTCGACAAAGGTTATATACGTGAATCCCTTAGTCCTTGTGCTGTTCCTATCATTTTAGTGCCGAAAAAGGATGGTACGTCGCGTATGTGCGTTGATTGTAGAGGCATTAATAATATTACTATTCGTTATCGTCATCCTATTCCTAGGCTAGATGATATGCTTGATGAATTGAGTGGCTCTACAATATTCTCCAAAGTTGATTTGCGTAGTGGATACCATCAAATTCGTATGAAATTGGGTGATGAATGGAAAACAGCATTTAAAACTAAGTTTGGATTATATGAGTGGTTAGTCATGCCTTTTGGGTTAACTAATGCACCTAGTACTTTCATGAGGTTAATGAACGAAGTTTTACGTGCTTTCATAGGACGATTTGTGGTAGTTTACTTTTATGACATATTGATTTATAGCAAATCTTTGGAGGAACATTTGGAACATTTACGTGCTGTTTTTATTGCTCTACGTGATGCACGTTTGTTTGGAAACCTTGGAAAGTGCACCTTTTGCACCGACCGAGTATCTTTTCTTGGCTATGTTGTTACTCCACAGGGAATTGAAGTTGATAAAGCCAAGATTGAAGCTATTGAGAGTTGGCCGCAGCCCAAAACGGTCACACAAGTGAGGAGTTTCCTTGGCCTCGCTGGTTTCTATAGGCGTTTTGTGAGAGATTTCAGCACCATTGCTGCACCTCTCAACGAGCTTACAAAGAAGGATGTGCCTTTTGTTTGGGGTACCGCACAGGAAGAAGCCTTCACGGTATTGAAAGATAAGTTGACACATGCTCCTTTACTCCAACTTCCTAATTTCAATAAGACTTTTGAGCTTGACTGTGATGCTAGTGGAATTGGATTAGGAGGTGTGTTATTACAAGATGGAAAACCTATTGCATACTTTTCTGAAAAATTGAGTGGGCCTAGTCTGAACTATTCTACTTATGAGAAAGAATTATATGCTCTTGTTCGGACCTTAGAAACATGGCAACATTATTTATGGCCCAAGAAATTTGTTATACATTCTGATCATGAATCTTTGAAACACATTAAAAGTCAAGCAAAACTGAACCGTAGACATGCTAAATGGGTTGAATTCATTGAGACTTTCCCTTATGTCATTAAACACAAGAAGGGTAAAGAAAATGTTATTGCTGATGCCTTGTCTCGTCGTTATACTATGCTTTCACAACTTGACTTTAAAATATTTGGTTTGGAGACCATCAAAGATCAATATGTTCATGATGCTGAATTTAAAGATGTATTGCATAATTGTAAGGAAGGGAGAACTTGGAACAAGTTTGTTCTTAACGATGGATTTGTGTTTCGTGCTAACAAGCTATGCATTCCAGCTAGCTCCGTTCGTCTTTTGTTGTTGCAGGAGGCGCATGGAGGAGGATTAATGGGACACTTTGGCGTCAAGAAGACGGAGGATATACTTGCTACACATTTCTTTTGGCCAAAGATGAGACGGGATGTTGAGCGTTTTGTTGCTCGCTGCACTACATGTCAAAGAGCTAAGTCACGACTCAATCCTCATGGTTTATATATGCCTTTGCCAGTACCTAGTGTTCCTTGGGAGGATATATCTATGGACTTTGTTTTAGGTTTACCTCGAACAAAGAAGGGGAGGGATAGCATATTTGTTGTCGTGGATAGATTCTCGAAAATGGCACACTTTATACCTTGTCATAAAAGCGATGATGTTGTTAATGTTGCTGATTTGTTCTGTCGTGAAATTATTCGCTTGCATGGTGTGCCAAATACTATTGTTTTAGATCGTGATACTAAATTTCTTAGCCACTTTTGGAGATGTTTATGGGCTAAGTTGCGGACTAAACTGCTTTTTAGTACTACTTGTCACCCCCAAACTGATGGACAAACTGAATTAGTCAATAGAACATTGTCTACTATGCTTAGGGCTGTTTTGAAGAATAACAAGAAAATGTGGGAAGAATGATTGCCTCATATTGAATTTGCTTATAATCGTTCATTGCATTCTACTACTAAGATGTGCCCTTTTGAAATTGTGTATGGTTTCCTACCTCGTGCACCTATTGATTTGTTGCCTCTTCCATCTTCAGAGAAGGTTAATTTTGATGCTAAAGAACGTTCTGAATTGATTTTAAAAATGCATGAGTTAACTAAGGAAAACATTGAGCGTATGAATGCTAAATATAAACTTGCTGGAGATAAGGGTAGAAAACATGTTGTGTTTGCGCCTGGAGATCTTGTTTGGTTACATTTGCGTAAAGATAGATTTCCTAATCTGCGCAAATCAAAGCTAATGCCACGTGCTGATGGTCCTTTTAAGGTGTTAGAGAAAATAAATGATAATGCATATAAACTTGAGCTACCTGTAGATTTTGGGGTTAGTCCCACTTTTAACATTGCAGATTTGAAGCCTTATTTGGGTGAGGAAGATGCGCTTCCGTCAAGGACGACTTCATTTCAAGAAGGGGAGGATGATGAGGACATCAATACCATTGTTACACCCACAGCCCCTACTGTTACATATACTGGACCAATTACTAGAGCTCGCGCACGCCAATTAAACTACCAGGTACTTTCGTTTCTTGGTAATGATTCTAATGTTCATGAGATTATGATGCTGCCTAAATTGGATACATTTGTTTTGCTTACAAATGAAGGGCCTAGCTTGGAGAAGGATGAACATTGGAGCAAGAACACGCATGGAGTTGATGGCATGCGCAAGGGGATCAAGAACGGAGTTACAAGTGATGATTTCAGGACTTTGAAGCCGCCATAAGGAGTGCATGAAGCCTTGGACGAAATATACAAGATGCCACTTCATAATATTCATCCATAGGCTATTCTAGGTGCTGCGTCACCTTATTAATGGGCCAGGCCCATGTAATTTCGAAATACTTAAGTATAGGCTATTTTTAGAGTTCGTATGTGTGGGGAAACAAGAGTTAGGGTTGGTTTCGGACCCCACCCTCAAGGGCCACGAAATTTCCCCCTCTTCCTCCATATATACAGCCCTTAGGGCGTCGTTTAGACTTTGGGTTTTGTTTAGATTAAAAGTTCGCCATAGCTGCAACTTCGCGTACTTCGTTTGTGTCCAACGACCAGACCAAGACGTCACAGAACCCCACCTTGATCAATAAAGCTTTCATCTTATATTCTCAATATCCAGATTGCAATCTCAGTTTCTTGCTTGTTCTTCGTTTGCTCGCAGGAAACAGACCCTCGTGGTCAGGTTGATCGTGCTCCGGCGTGGTCAATAACCCTCGGAAGTTGGTTTAGCGATTGCTAAGGCGCGACGTCTCGCACGTTCGTAGTCGGATCGTCAAGGTCAACTCCCACAGAAAACGATAGCCACCATCTCATCGAAACATCGGGACACCTTAGCCTCTATCAAATAGTCGTGATAGCCTAGCGTAAGTTGCTTGCTTATTTATTTCCTTTTGTCTTGTTAATTTGTTTGCTTGTAGTCAGTGCAATTTTTTTCCACGGTTTGCTAGTGGCCAAAATAACCTATTTTTAAAACTAGGCCACAATAACCATGGGCTACATATTTACTGTAGTGACCCTGGGCCGTAGAAACAATGGGCCTTCTACGGGGAGTAGCATCAATGGGCCTTCTACGTGCCATATGATCGATTGGCCAAACATGGGCAAATAACGGACATCATTATGGGCCTTAAATGGGCTAGAATTGGAATCGTCCATTCATGGACCGACCATAACGACCCGTCGTTAATCGGCCGTATTTGATGACACTATGAACCCAACGGATTAACGGGCCACAAACGGGTCGACTGTAACCACAGGCTGAATTGGGCCCACAATCAGAAAAGGCCAGTAACAGGCCGTAAGTAACCGAATGCTAGAAATGAACCCAAGAATAAATGGGCCCTGAGAAGGCCGAAAGATAACATGGGCTTGAAACAGTCCAATGGAATAATGGGCCGTTAATGGGCATAAAGCGATATACTATTCATTACGGGCCAGTTTCACCACAGGCCATTAACGGGCCAAGAGTTATAAAGTGCCTCATATGGGCCAAAAGACGTCATGGGCCAGACATGGGCCGGAAGTTACAACAGGCTGTAATCATATTGGACGGCCCAAATGACGCTACTAGGCCTAATTCGGATAGGCCGTAATGGGCCTTGGGTTAGCGGGCTGTAAATGGGCTATGTGCGAACAGGTCGTTAACAGGCTTTCCGTGGGCCGACCCGCTATCTTTTGACCAAGTCAAACGGGCCGGCCTTTTCACAGGAATGGGCCTCTATTTGGTCATGCCACGTGTCGACATATCAGGGTGCATTCTGTCCAATGATTGGATGACATCTGTCCCAACGGTGAGCCGACACGTGTTTCCACCAGCCAATGATAATTTTACACGTGGAAAAAATCCCATTGGTCCGGGCTGTTAACGGGTTATCGGATCCAAACCAGAACCCGATAGCTTAACGGTGACCCGTTACGGTGGATGCCACGTGTCGGTCACCCTTGACGAAAGCACTTCTATGACGCGCGATTTATCGTCATGGAAGTGGACACTTTCGTGATGATAATTTTGGTAATGTCATGAACACCTCTATGGCACCACAGGTATGACTATCTGGATTCTGTCATAAAATCATCATGGATGTACAAGCATGATAGAAAACATGACCTACTGTGACAAACACGTATCATCACGGAAGTGTATTTTTTTGTAGTGGCAGTTTGAGGAGTTCATGTATTCACTAAGTGCTAATGCTTTGTTCTGGTTCTCTATTAAAAGGAGGCCTTAATATCCCTTAGTTTCCATTAGGACCCTGCTGCTACGGGAGGGTAGGACAAAAGATGTCATGAAAGTTCTTTTCCATAAGCACGTATGACTATATTCGGAATACATGCCTACATTATATTGATGAATTGGAGCTAGTTCTGTGTCACCCTAGGTTATAACTGTTGCATGATGAATGCCATCCGAGAAAATTATCCATCATTGATCCATTGCCTACGAGTTCGTTTCATATTGATCTTTGCTAAGTTACTTTTCCGTTGCCACTGTTACGATTGTTACAATACTGCTACTGTTACTTTTGCCACCATTACGGTTACTTCCATACTACTTTGTTGCAGATATTAAGTCTTTCAGGTGTGGTTGAATTGACAACTCAGCTCCTAATACTCAAGAATATTCTTTGGCTCCCCTTGTGACGAATCAATAAATTTGGGTTGAATACTCTGCCCTCGAAAACTATTGTGATCCCCTATACTTATGGGTTATCACGCACACTTCACCACTGCGCGACGACATGCACACAAGGATACACTCGCGCACACCCAGCACACAATACACACTAAGCACAGGTGTACACTGACATCGCCGCTGGCTGAGATGGACGGTGAGGCAGCCAACAAGCAGAGGCGGCTCGAGCCAAAACCGCATCTGGCGAGCCTGGACTTTATCAGCAGCCTCCCCGATGACATGCTGCTCCTCATGATGTAGGGTAGGAACCCTAACCGGCCGATCTTTCACAAAAGGAGCAGATCTCGTGATGAACACGAAGAACACGAGGAGGGAAACGAGGGAAACCACGTGGAAAACACAAGAGAACACTCAAACCAACAAGTATGATCACACATGCGCTAAATCCATGAACACAAAGGAAGATACAAGATCCACGATCAACTAGGGACGATACAAAGGTAGCCAGTCTTCTCCGAAAGGAGGTCTTGAGGTTCTTCCCGTAAAGGGGTCTTGAATCCAAAGGGATCTTCTCCGAAGAGGGGCTGCGGTCTCTCTCGTGGAGTAGATCCGATGTGGATGAGCAAAGCTCTCACACGAAATATGAGCTAATCCTTTGCTACCCTAGCTAGGTGGAGGGAAAGGCATATTTATAGTATTAGTGCAAATGGGGGGGGGCAAAGTGAAGGGGTACATGGGCCTCAGCCCACAACTGGACACAGCCAGGTTCCGGACGTCCGTTGGGGACCGGTTGTCCGGTGTCTCATGGGCGGCCGGACATCCGGTGGCTGCCGGTCGTCCGCTCGTTCTGGCTCGGATGCTGGTGTAGCGGATTTCTGGAGGTGGCCGGTCGTCCGGTTGCCGGACGTCCGTTAGCGCCGGTCGTCCGCTCGTTTGGCTCGGGTGCAGGGGCACCGGTCGTCCGGTCTGGGCTGGACGTCCGCTCGCTGGGGTTCAGCTGGACCATCAGGCACCGGACGTCCAGTCCCGACCGGTCGTCCGGTGGCTGGGACTTTTCCTGCAGCCCTCCTTCTTCGCCGTCTTCCCGTCCATCTTCCTCTTCTTATTCTCCTTGCTCCTTAGCTTCTCCATGATACCTGAGTATGCACAATGTGTCCGTATGAGGTAGTAGCCAAGTCTCATGTGCATCGAAGAGGAAATGTGAAAGGAGAGATGTCACCTCGGTTTCGAGAGCTCTTCCACGTGCTCGTGTCATGGGTCCAAGAGGTGTCGTAGGAGATGTAGTTGGGTCCATGGGGATGGCCTTGGGATGCTCTGCATCATCTCCCCTCCCTTGGGGAAGATCCGTCCTCGGATCAAATTCTTCATCACCATGGAAGGGAGAGAGATCCTTGACGTTGAAGATGTCGCTCACGTTGTACTTGTCGCGCGGGAAGTCGATCTTGTAAGCGTTGTCGTTGTAGCGTGCGAGCACCTTGAAGGGTCCATCTGCTCGTGGTCGAAGCTTAGACTTGCGTTCTTGTGGAAAGTGCTCCTTGCGAAGGTGTAGCCACACGAGATCACCAATGTTGAAGACCATAGGTCGCTTGTTGACGTGGAGCTTGGTCGCAAGGCGTTGTACTTGGCGCTCGATGGTGTTTCTTGTATCTTCATGCACCTTCTTGATATGGGTCGCTCTTGCACTTGCATCCAAATTGATTCGCTCTTGGAGTGGTAGAGGTAGAATATCCAATGGTGACAAAGGGTTGAATCCGTAGACGACCTCGAAAGGGGACTTGCCGGTTGTTGAGTGTCTTGCTCGGTTGTAGGCGAACTCAGCGATGGGTAGACACTCCTCCCACTCCTTGATGTTCTTCTTGATGAGTACTCGAAGTAGAGCGGAGAGTGTGCGGTTTGTCACCTCCGTTGGCCGTCGGTTTGAGGATGGTACGTCGTGGAGAAGAGTAGCTTGATTCCGAGCTTGGCGCATAGGATCTTCCAAAAGTAGCTAAGGAACTTGACATCGCGGTCCGAGACAATTGTCTTTGGCACACCATGGAGACGCAATATTTCCCTACAAAAGAGATTAGCAACATGTGAAGCATCGTCTATCTTGTGACAAGGAATAAAATGTGCCATTTTGGAGAAACGGTCCAAAATGACAAATATGGAATGTTTCCCATTGCGAGTCCTAGGCAAACCAAGTACAAAGTCCATGCTAATGTCTTCCCAAGGCTGGTATGGAATTGGTAAAGGCATATAGATACCATTAGATTGAGCTTTGCACTTAGCTTTGCGACATGTAGAACACCGGTTGGTGAAACGATTGACATCCCGAAACATCCCGAAACATCCTTGAAGGGTCCATCCGCTCGTGGTCGAAGCTTGGACTTGCGCTCTTGTGGGAAGCGGTCCTTGCGAAGGTGTAGCCACATGAGATCACCAATGTTGAAGACCATGGGGTGCTTGTTGATGTTGATCTTGGTCGCAAGTCGTTGTACTTGGCTCTCGATAGTATGTCTTGTATCTTCATGAACCGTCTTGAGGTGAGTCACACGTGAACTTGCGTCCAAATTGATGCGCTCTCGGAATGGTAGAGGGAGAATGTCCAATGGTGACAACGGGTTGAATCCGTAGACGGCCTCGAAGGGGGACTTGCCGATTGTTGAGTTTCTTGCTCGGTTGTAGGCGAACTTGGCGATAGGTAGGCACTCCTCCCAATCCTTGATGTTCTTCTTGATGAGTACTCGAAGTAGAGTGGAGACTGTGCGGTTGGTCACCTCTGTTTGGTCGTCGGTTTGTCGATGATACGCCGTGGAGAAGAGTAGCTTGATTCCGAGCTTGGCGCATAGGGTCTTCCAAAAGTAGCTAATGAACTTGACATCACGGTCCGAGACGATCATCTTTGGCACTCCATGTAGACGCAATATTTCCCTACAAAAGAGATTAGCAACATGTGAAGCATCATCTATCTTGTTGCAAGGAATGAAATGTGCCATCTTGGAGAAACGGTCCACAACGACAAATACCGAATCCTTTCCATTTCTAGTCCTAGGCAATCCAAGTACGAAATCCATGCTAATGTCTTCCCATGGTTGATATGGAATAGGATAGGCATGTAAAGGCCATGGGATTGAGCTTTGGACTTAGCTTTACGACATGTGAGCATCGGTTAGTGAAGCGGTTGATGTCACGAAACATCTTGGGCCAATAGTAGTTCTTCGAGAGCGTGGCGAAAGTCTTGTCGTGTCCAAAGTGTCCCATTAAGCCTCCTCCATGAGATTCCTGCAAAAGCAACAAGCGAAGAGAAGACTCGGGGATGCAAAGCTTGTTAGCTCTCATAAGATATCCATCTTTGATGTAATAGAGTTCACAAGAGGTGTGCGTCAAACACTTGGCATAAGGAGTAGCAAAAGTAGGATCATGCTCATACAAGTCTTTTATATGCTCAAAGCCAATGACATCCAATTCAAGTTGAGTAACAAGCATGCATATGTGGGAAAGGGCATCCGCCACAATGTTTTCCTTACCTTTAATGTACTTGATGACATAAGGAAAAGATTCACTAAATTCACTCCATTTAGCATGACGCTTGTTCCACTTGGTTTGGCCCTTAAGATACTTGAGTGTTTCATGATCGGTATGAATGATAAATTCATGAGGGCGAAGATAGTGTTCCCATTCATGCAAAATGCGGACTAAAGCATATAGCTCTTTGTCATAGATGGGGTAATTGAGTTGCGCTCTGGAATGTTTCTCACTAAAATAAGCTACGGGGCGCTTCTCTTGTGTTAACACACCTCCTATGCCATTACCACTAGCATCGCAATGAATCTCAAAAGGTTTGTCAAAGTTGGGTAATGCAAGCACAGGGGCATGAGTAAGCAAGTTTTGAAGCTCATTGAAAGCGGTATCTTGGGATGGTCCCCAAACAAAAGGTGCATTCTTCTTGCTCAAAGCATGCAAAGGCGAAGCAATGGTGCTAAAATCTTTCACAAAGCGACGATAGAAACCCGCAAGGTAAAGAAAGCTACGTACTTGTTGCAAGTTGGTTGGTTGTGGCCAAGTCTTAATAGCATTGATCTTGGACTCATCAACATGAACACCCTTAGAAGAGACAACAAAACCCAAGAAAATGAGCTTGTCAACGCCAAAAAGGCATTTCTCCATATTAGCATAGAGGTGCTCTTTTCGAAGAGTTTGTAAAATGGTTCGGACATGGGTGACATGCTCTTTGAGAGACTTGCTAAAAACAAGGATATCATCGAAGTAGACCACAACAAACACACCAATGTAAGGGCGAAAGACATGATTCATAAGACGCATAAAAGTACCCCGTGCTTCTGATAGACCCATACGCATGACCAACCACTCATACAACCCAAACTTGCTTTTGAAAGCGGTTTTCCATTCATCACCCTCTTGTATGTGGATTTGATAGTAACCAATTTTAAGATCAATTTTGAAAAGATAGTGGCACCACTAAGTTCATCAAGTATATCATCAAGGCGTGGAATGGGATACCTATAATGAACGGTGATAGCATTGATAGGTCTACAATCGGAGCACATGCGAAAGCTACCGTCTCGTTTTGGCACAAGAATGACTGGGACGGCACAAGGGCTCAAACTTTCACGCGCATGTCCATGGTATGAGATGCTTTACTTGCCTTTGTATTTCTTTGGTTTCTTCGGGGTTGACGCGGTAGGGAGCTTTGTTTGGAAGCGGTGCTCCGGGGATGAGGTCGATGCGATGCTCAATGCCTCGTAGTGGAGGTAGTCCCAGAGGTAGCTCGTCGGGGAAAACATCATGAAATTCCTGCAAAAGATAAGTCAACACTAGAGGAAGGGTGTGAGAGGTGTTAGCTTGTGGTGCATTGGCCTTGCACAAAAGTACGTAGTGTAGGACACTAATGGGTTCTCACACACTCCTCTTATCTCACTTTTGGTGGCAAATAGGACTAAGTTCTTCTCTTCGCTCATCGTGGAGGCGCTCGATTTGGGCTTGTGGCGCTCACTCTCTTTTTGGTGGCTCGCTCTCTCACTATTCTCTCCACGATGGGTGGCTTGCTTGTCGGTGATCACTTTTCTTGGAGACATGGGACGAAGTACGTACTGCTTTCCTTTCATCTTGAATATGTAGTGGTTCGTTCGGCCATTGTGAATAACACCTCTATCAAATTGCCATGGGCGTCCAAGGAGGAGGTGGCAAACGATCATTGGAACGATGTCGCACTCCAAAGTGTCTTCATAGGCGCCAATTTTGAAGGAGACTTGTACTCGATGTTCGACTTGGATAGTGCCGGAGTCGCTAAGCCATTGCACTTTGTATGGGTGTGGGTGCTTCGTCTTGGGCAATTGGATCTTGGACCAAAGTTCTTCACTTGCGAGATTATCACAACTCCCTCCATCGATGATGACCTTGACGGTTCTTCCATTGATGTCGGCCTTGGTATGAAAGATGTATCATCGTTGGTCTTCTTCTTGGTGATGTTGGAGAGTCAAGACCTTGGAGACAACAAGAGCGGGACTTGAAACTTCATTGCAAAAGACTTGTTCCTCTTCATCGTTCACTTGCCGGTGCATGGCAACTTGCTCAAGAGTGTCCATTTCTCCTTCACTCATCGAGTCATAGGTGCCGTCGTCGTTGAGGATCATGGTCCGCTTGTTGGTGCGCTCGTAGGACTTGTGGCCTCGGCCTCCGCATGTGAAACATTTGAAGGAAATCATCTTGACGGTCTCATCGGTTGGAGTGGATGATGATGAAGCTCTTGGCTTGAAGTTGCTTGTAGTAGGAGGATGAGTTGGAGTTGACGAAGCTTTCTTGGAACTTGACTTGTCGATGTTGCTTGTAGAAGGCTTGGTAGGCGGTGTTGGAGTCGTTGAAGCTTGGGTGTTGGAGTAGCCGTAGGACTTGGATGAGAACTTGGCATACTTGAAATCGTCTTGCACTTGACGTTCCGCTTTGGTAGCTTGATGCACTAGCTCGATGAGGTTCGAGTATGGTTGGAAGTCGGCGATCTTCTTGATAGGATGGTTGAGTCCATTCAAGAAACGTGAC
Source organism: Triticum urartu (assembly GCF_056163025.1). NCBI lineage: Eukaryota > Viridiplantae > Streptophyta > Magnoliopsida > Poales > Poaceae > Triticum > Triticum urartu. The sequence goes on along the minus strand of NC_141877.1, from coordinate 240,842,397 downwards.
ATAGTTTGCTCATCATCTTCCGTGAAATTGGCTCTTATCATGGCAATCTCCATCTCCTTGTAGTAGTCTTCAACGCTCTTGGTTCCTTGCTTGAGTAGTAGGAGTTTCTTGAAGAGGTCGCGGTTGTAGTAGGTAGGCACAAAGCGTGCTCTCATGACATCCTTCATTTGCGCCCAAGTAGTGATGGGTGGTTCACCTCTTGCCTCTCGGCACTCGATAACTTGTGCCCAGAGGATGTAGTCTTGGAACTCAAGGGATGCCATTGCGATCTTCTTCTCTTCTTCATAGTTGTGCAAACGGAAGATTTTGTTGACCTTCAATTCCCATGAAAGGTACTCTTCGGGATCGTTGCTTCCGTTGAACTTGGGCATGGTGAACTTGATCTTGTCGTAGCGTTGCTCTTCATTGTGTTGAGGTCGGGGATGATGACACCCATGTTGTCGATGATTGTGAAGCTCGTGTTGCTCTTGGTGAGGAGGGTTGTCAACCTCATGTTGCTCTTGTCGTGGAGGATTTCTGTTGTCATCATGCTCTTGATGAACTTGATGTACTTGGCGAGCTTGTGGAGGAGCTTGTCAAGCTCGAGGAGGAACTTGAGGAACTTGATGATGCACGCGAGCTTGAAATCTTCTTTCTTGAACCTCTTCGCGAAGTGCTTCTTCATGTTCATGAGCTTGTCAGCCTCAGTTGGCTACGGCTCGACTTGAATCTTGGAGGGCTTGTTGAGCCTCAAGTGCTTGAGCTTCACGGAGTTGTTGTTCTTGGCGTTGTGCCTCGACATCTTGTGCATCTTGGTGTAGACACGCACGCTCTTCCTCTTCACGTTGTCGTTGCCATTGCCATTCTCGTACTAGCGCAAAAGCCTCTTGGGTTTGACGTTGTCGGCGCACTTGAGAGTCGGTGTCGCATAGAGGATTGAGGCTTGCTTGACGATCGTTGCACGCAGCACAGCGTAGAGTGTTCAATGTCGGTGTGCTTGAGCCGGAGAGGGTGAAGTCGGAGTGTTGACTTGAATGGCTCCTTCTTGAAGAGGACGAAGTGGAAGAAGAGCGGTTGAGCAACAAAGCGCGAATCTCGTCCATCCTTGCGTCATTCTCTTGCTTGTGATCCTCGAGCTTGTGGTCGAAGTAGTCCCTTGTACGTTGCTCGGAGAGTCGCAAGTCGGTGGCGAGGTTGTCGATGCGGTCACTCATTGCTTGTTGCTCTTGATGTAAATCACGTTGTGCACCAAATAGGTGGCTCTTGGTGATGTAGGAGTTCATGTCGTCGTCGTGCTCAATGAATAGTGGGTTGGTAGAAGTACTTGGCCTATCCATCATTCCAAGATAAAAAATGTGAGTGGTAGAAAGAGAAGAACAAATACCAAATGTACCTTGATCGAAGTTGAAAGTGGATCAATGATCACTCCAATGTGGACAAGGAAATAGCACAACTAGTACCAATTCTTGTCGTTTCTCACACCTACACAAGTAAAAGCTGAAGGAAATATGCCCTAGAGGCAATAAATAAGTTATTATATATTTCCTTATATCATGATAAATGTTTATTATTCATGCTAGAATTGTATTAACCGGAAACATGATACATGTGCGAATACATAGACAAACAGAGTGTCACTAGTATGCCTCTACTTGACTAGCTCGTTGATCAAAGATGGTTATGTTTCCTAGCCAGAGACAAAGAGTTTTCATTTGATTAACGAGATCACATCATTAGGAGAATGATGTGATTGACTTGACCCATTCCGTTAGCTTAGCACTCGATCATTTAGTATGTTGCTATTGCTTTCTTCATGACATATACATGTTCCTATGACTATGAGATTATGCAACTCCAGTTTGCCGGAGGAACACTTTATGTGCTACCAAACGTCACAACATAACTGAGTGATTATAAAGGTGCTCTACAGGTGTCTCCAAAGGTACTTGTTGGGTTGGCGTATTTCGAGATTAGGATTTGTCACTTAGATTGTCGGAGAGGTATCTCTGGGCCCTCTCGGTACTGCACATCACTTAAGCCTTGCAAGCATTGCAACTAATGAGTTAGTTGCGGGATGATGTATTACGAATGAGTAAAGAGACTTGCCAGTAACGAGATTGAACTAGGTATTGAGATACCGACGATCGAATCTCGGGCAAGTAACATACCGATGACAAAGGGAACAACGTATGTTGTTATGCGGTCTGACCGATAAAATCTTCGTAGAATATATGGGAGCCAATATGAACATCCAGGTTCCGCTATTGGTTATTGACCGGAGACGTGTCTCGGTCATGTCTACATAGTTCTCGAACCCGTAGGGTCCGCATGCTTAACGTTTTGATGACAGTTATATTATGAGTTTATATGTTTTGATGTACCGAAGGTTGTTCGGAGTCTCAGATGTGATCACGGACATGATGAGGAGTCTCGAAATGGTCGAGACATGAAGATTGATATATTGGAAGCCTATGTTTGGATATCGGAAGTGTTCCGGGTGAAATCGGGATTTTACCGGAGTACCGGGAGGTTACTGGAACCCCCCGGGGACTTAATGGGCCTTAGTGGGCCTTGCTAGAAAGAGAGGAGAGGCGGCCAGGGCATGGACCGCGCCCCTCCCCCCTAGTCCGAATAGGACAAGGAGAGGGGGGCGGCGCCCCCTTCCTTCTTTTCCTCCACCTCTTTCCCCCTCTCTCTCTCCTAGTCCAACAAGGAAAAGGGGGGAGTCCTACTCCCGGTAGGAGTAGGACTCCTCCTGGCGCGCCCCTCTCTAGGCCGGCCGCACCCCCCTTGCTCCTTTATATACGGGGGCAGGGGCACCCCATAGACACACCAATTGATCATTTGATCTTTTAGCCGTGTGCGGTGCCCCCCTCCACCATAGTCCACCTCGATAATACTGTAGCGGTGCTTAGGAGAAGCCCTGCGTTGGTAGAACATCATCATCGTCACCACGCCGTCATGCTGACGAAACTCTTCCTCAACACTCGGCTGGATCGGAGTACGAGGGACGTCATCGGGCTAAACGTGTGCTAAACTTGGAGGTGTCGTACGTTCGGTACTTGATCGGTCGGATCATGAAGACGTACGACTACATCAACCGCGTTGTGCTAACGCTTTCGCTTTCGGTCTACGAGAGTACGTGGACATCACTCTCCCCTCTCATTGCTATGCATCACCATGATCTTGCGTGTGCGTAGGAATTTTTTTTGAAATTACTACGTTCCCCACAGTGGCATCCGAGCCAGGTTTTATGCGTAGATGTCATATGCACGAGTAGAACACAAGTGAGTTGTGGGCGATATAAGTCATACTGCTTACCAGCATGTCATACTTTGGTTCGGCGGTATTGTTGGCTGAAGCGGCCCAGACCGACATTATGCGTACGCTTACGCGAGACTGGTTCTACCGACGTGCTTTGCACACAGGTGGCTGGCGGGTGTCAGTTTCTCCAACTTTAGTTGAACCGAGTGTGGCTACGCCCAGTCCTTGAGAAGGTTAAAACAACACCAACTAGACAAACTATCGTTGTGATTTTGATGCGTAGGTAAGAACGGTTCTTGCTAAGCCCGTAGCAGCCACGTAAAATTTGCAACAACAAAGTAGAGGACGTCTAACTTGTTTTTGCAGGGCATGTTGTGATGTGATATGGTCAAGACATGATGCTAAATTTTATTGTATGAGATGATCATGTTTTGTAACCAAGTTATCGGCAACTGGAAGGAGCCATATGGTTGTCGCTTTATTGTATGCAATGCAATCGCCCTGTAATTCTTTACTTTATCGCTATGCGGTAGCGATAGTCGTGGAAGCATAAGATTGGCGAGACGACAACGATGCTACGATGGATATCAAGGTGTCGCGCCGGTGATGATGGTGATCATGACGGTGCTTCGGAGATGGAGATCACAAGCACAAGATGATGATGGCCATATCATATCACTTATATTAATTGCATGTGATGTTTATCTTTTATGCATCTTATCTTGCTTTGATTGACGGTAGCATTATAAGATGATCCCTCAGTAAATTATCAAAGTATAAGTGTTCTCCCTGAGTATGCACCGTTGCGAAAGTTCTTCGTGCTGAGACACCACATGATGATCGGGTGTGATAGGCTCTACGTTCAAATACAACGGGTGCAAAACAGTTGCACATGCAGAATACTCAGGTTAAACTTGACGAGCCTAGCATATAACAGATATGGCCTCGGAACACTGAGACCGAAAGGTCAAGTGTGAATCATATAGTATATATGATCAACATAGTGATGTTCACCATTGAAACTACTCCATCTCACGTGATGATCGGACACGGTTTAGTTGATATGGATCACGTGATCACTTAGAGGATTAGAGGGATGTCTATCTAAATGGGAGTTCTTAAGTAATATGATTAATTGAACTTAAATTTATCATGAACTTAGTCCTGGTAGTATTAGCATATCTATGTTGTAGACCAATAGCTCACCTTTAGCTCCCCTGTTTTATTTTGATATCTTCCTAGAGAAAACTAAGTTGAAAGATGTTAGTAGCAATGATGCGGATTGGATCCGTGATCTGAGGTTTATCCTCATTGCCGCACAGAAGAATTATGTCCTTGATGCACCGCTAGGTGAAAAACCTATTGCAGGAGCAAATGCAGATGTTATGAACGTTTGGCTAGCTCAATATGATGACTACTTGATAGTTTAGTGCACCATGCTTAAATGGCTTAGAATCGGGACTTCAAAGACGTTTTGAACGTCATGGACCATATGAGATGTTCCAGGAGTTGAAGTTAATATTTCAAGAAAATACCCGAGTTGAGAGATATGAAGTCTCCAACAAGTTCTATAGCTAAAAGATGGAGGAGAATAGCTCAAGCAGTGAGCATGTGCTCAGATTGTCTAGGTACTACAATCTCTTGAATCAAGTGGGAGTTAATCTTCCAGATAAAATAGTGATTGACAGAATTCTCTAGTCACCATCACCAAGTTAGTAGAACTTCGTGATGAACTATAACATGCAAGGGATAACGGAAACGATTCCCAAGCTCTTCGTGATGCTGAAATCGACGAAGGTAGAAATCAAGAAAAGCATCAAGTGTTGATGGTAAACAAAACCACTAGTTTCAAGTAAAGGGACAAAGGGAAGAAAGGCGAACTTCAAGAAGAACGGCAAGCAAGTTGCTGCTCAAGTGAAAAAACCCAAGTCTGGACCTAAGCCTGAAACTGAGTGCTTCTACTGCAAAGGGACTGGTCATTGGAAGCGGAACTACCCCAAGTAATTGGCGGATAAGAAGGATGGCAAAGTGAACATAGGTATATTCGATATACATGTTATTGATGTGTACTTTACTAGTGTTTACAGCAACCCCTCAGTATTTGATACTATTTCAGTTGCTAAGAATAGTAACTCAAAACGGGAGTTGCAGAATGAACACAGACTAGTTAAGGGTGAAGTGACGATGTGTATTGGAAATGGTTCCAAGATTGATATGATCATCATCGCACACTCCCTATACTTTCGGGATTAGTGTTAAACCTAAAATAAATGTTATTTAGTGTTTGCGTTGAGCATGAATATGATTGGATCATGTTTATTGCAATACGGTTATTCATGTAAGTTAGAGAATAATTGTTGTTCTGTTTACATGAATAAAACGTTCTATGGCCATACACCCAATGAAAATGGTTTGTTGGATCTCGATCGTGGTGATACACATTTTCATAATATTGAAGCCAAAAGATGCAAAGTTAATAATGATAGTGCAACTTATTTGTGGCACTGCCGTTTAGGTCATGTCAGTATAAAGCGCATGAAGAAACTCCATACTGATGGACTTTTTGAACCACTTGATTATGAATCACTTGGTACTTGCGAACCGTGCCTCATGGGAAAGATGACTAAAACGCCATTCTCCGGAACTATGGAGCGAGCAATAGATTTGTTGGAAATCATACATACAGATGTGTGTGGTCCGATAAATATTAAGGCTCGCGGCGGGTATCATTATTTTCTGATCTTCACGGATGATTTGAGAAGATATGAGTATATCTACTTGATGAAACACAAGTCTAAAACATTTGAAAAGTTCAAAGAATTTCAGAGTGAAGTGGAGAATCATCGTAACAAAAATAGAAGTTTCTACAATATGATCGCAGAAGTAAAATATTTGAGTTACGAGTTTGGCCTTCATTTAAAACAATGTGAAATAGTTTCACTACTCTCGCCACATGGAACACCACAGTGTAATGGTGTGTTCGAACATCGTAACCGTACTTTATTAGATATGGTGTGATATATGATGTCTCTTACCAATTTACCACTATCGTTTTGGGGTTATGCATTAGAGACAGCTACATTCATGTTAAATAGGGCACCATCTAAATACGTTGAGACGACACCGTATGAACTATGGTTTGGCAAGAAACCTAAGCTGTCGTTTCTTAAAGTTTGAGGTTGCAATGCTTATGTGAAAAAGTTTCAACCTGATAAGCTCAAACCCAAATCGGAGAAGTGCGTCTCCATAGGATACCCAAAAGAAAATGTTGGGTACACCTTCTATCACAGATCCGAAGGCAAGATATTCATTGCTGAGAATGGATCCTTTCTAGAGAAGGAGTTTCTCTCGAAAGAAGTGAGTAGGAGGAAAGTAGAACTTGATGAGGTAAATGTACCTGCTCCCTTATTGGAAAGTAGTTCATCACAGAAATCTGTTCCTGTGACTACTACACCAATTAGTGAGGAAGCTAATGATGATGATCATGTAACTTCAGATCAAGTTACTACCTAACCTCGTAGGTAAACCAGAGTGAGATCTGCACCAGAGTGGTACGGTAATCCTGTTCTGGAGGTCATGTTACTTGACCATGACGAACCTACAAACTATGAGGAAGCGATGGTGAGCCCAGATTCCGCGAAATGGCTTGAGGCCATGAAATCTGAGATGATATCCATGTATAAGAACAAAGTATGGACTTTGAATTGACTTGCCCAAAGATCGGCGAGCCATTGAGATTTAATGGATCTTGAAGAGGAAGACACATGCTGATAGTAGTGTTACTATCTACAAAGCTAGAATTGTCGCAAAAGGTTTTTGACAAGTTCAAGGTGTTGACTACGATGAGAGTTTCTCACTCGTATCTATGCTTAAGTCTGTCCGAATCATGTTAGCAATTGCCACATTTATGAAATCTGGCAAATGGATAAACAAAACTACATTCCTTAATGGATTTATTAAAGAAGAGTTGTATATGATGCAACAAGAAAGTTTTGTCAATCCTAAAGGTGCTAACAAAATATGCAAGCTCCAGCGATCCATCTATGGACTGGTGCAAGCATCTCGGAGTTGGAATATACGCTTTGATAAGTTGATCAAAGCATATAGTTTTATACAGACTTGCGGTGAAGCCTGTATTTACAAGAAAGTGAGTGGGAGCACTACAGTATTTCTGATAAGTATATGTGAATTACATATTGTTGATCAGAGATATTGTAGAATTATTCTGCAAAGCATAAAGGAGTGTTTGAAAGGAGTTTTTCAAAGAAAGACATTAGTGAAGCTGCATACATATTGAGCATCAAGATCTATAGAGATAGATCAAAACGCTTGATAAGTTTTTCAATGAGTACATATCTTGACAAGATTTTGAAGTAGTTCAAAATGGAACAGTCAAAGAAAGAGTTCTTGCCTGTGTTACAAGGTGTGAAACTAAGTAAGACTCAAAGCCCGACCACGGCAGAAGATAGAAAGAGAATGAAAGTCATTCCCTATGCCTTGGCCATAGGTTCTATAAAATATGCCATGTTGTGTACCAGATCTATTGTATACCCTACATTGTTTTTGGCAAGGGAGTACAATAGTGATCTAGGAGTAGATCATTGGATGACGGTCAAAATTATCCTTAGTGGAATAAGGATATGTTTCTCGATTATGGAGGTGAAAAAAAAAGGTTTGTCGTAAAGGGTTACGTCGATGCAAATTTTGACACTGATCCAGATGACTCTAAATCTCAATCTGGATACATATTGAAAGTGGGAGCAACTAGCTAGAGTAGATCCGTGTAGAGCATTGTTGACATAGAAATTTGCAAAATACTTACGGATCTGAATGTGGCAGACCCGTTGACTAAACTTCTGTCACAAGCAAAACATGATCACACCTTAGTACTCTTTGGATGTTAATCACATAGAGATGTGAACTAGATTATTGACTCTAGTAAACCCTTTGGGTGTTGGTCACATGTCGATGTGAACTATGGGTGTTAATCACTTGGTGATGTGAACTATTGGTATTAAATCACATGGCGATGTGAACTAGATTATTGACTCTAGTGCAAGTGGGAGACTGAAGGAAATATGCCCTAGAGGCAATAATAAAGTTATTATTTATTTCCTTATATCATGATAAATGTTTGGTATTCATGCTAGAATTGTATTAACCGGAAACATGATACATGTGTGAATACATAGACAAACAGAGTGTCACTAGTATGCCTCTACTTGACTAGCTCGTTGATCAAAGATGGTTATGTTTCCTACCATAGACAAAGAGTTGTCATTTGATTAACGAGATCACATCATTAGGAGAATGATGTGATTGGCTTGACCCATTCCGTTAGCTTAGCACTCGATCATTTAGTATGTTGCTATTGCTTTCCTCATGACTTATACATGTTCCTATGACTATGAGATTATGCAACTCCAGTTTGCCGGAGGAACACTTTGTGTGCTACCAAACGTCACAACGTAACTGGAGGATTATAAAGGTGCTCTACAGGTGTCTCCAAAGGTACTTGTTGGGATGGCGTATTTCAAGATTAGGATTTCTCACTCCGATTGTCGGAGAGGTATCTCTGGGCCCTCTCGGTAATGCACATCACTTAAGCCTTGCAAGCATTGCAACTAATGAGTTAGTTGCGGGATGATGTATTACAGAACGAGTAAAGAGAGACTTGCCGGTAACGAGATTGAACTAGGTATTGAGATACCGACGATCGAATCTCGAGCAAGTAACATACCGATGACAAAGGGAACAACGTATGTTGTTATGCGGTCTGACCGATAAAGATCTTCATAGAATATGTGGGAGCCAATATGAACATCCAGGTTCCGCTATTGGTTATTGACCGGAGACGTGTCTCGGTCATGTCTACATAGTTCTCGAACCCGTAGGGTCCACATGCTTAACGTTTCGATGACAGTTATATTATGAGTTTATATGTTTTGATGTACCGAAGGTTGTTCGGAGTCCCGGATGTGATCACGGATATGACGAGGAGTCTCGAAATGGTCGAGACATGAAGATTGATATATTGGAAGCCTATGTTTGGATATAGGAAGTGTTCCGGGTGAAATCGGGATTTTACCGGAGTACCGGGAGGTTACCGAAACCCCCGGGGACTTAATGGGCCTTAGTGGGCCTTGGTGGAAAGAGAGGAGAGGCGGCTAGGGCATGGACCGCGCCCCCTCCCCCCTAGTCTGAATAGGACAAGGAGAGGGGGGCGGCGCCCCCCCCCCTTCCTTCTTCTCCTCCACCTCTTTCCCCTCTCTCTCCTAGTCCAACAAGGAAAAAGGGGGAGTCCTACTCCCGGTAGGAGTAGGACTCCTCCTGGCGCGCCCCTCTCTAGGCCGGCCGCACCCCCCCCCTTGCTCTTTTATATACGGGGGCACGGGGCACCCCATAGACACAACAATTGATCGTTTGATCTTTTAGTCGTGTGCGGTGCCCCCCTCCACCATTGTCAACCTCGATAATACTGTAGCAGTGCTTAGGCGAAGCCCTGCGTCGGTAGAACATCATCATCGTCACCACGTTGTCGTGCTGACGAAACTCTCCCTCAACACTCGGCTGGATCGGAGTTCGAGGGACGTCATCGGGCTGAACGTGTGCTGAACTCGGAGGTGCCGTACGTTCTGTACTTGATCGGTCGTATCATGAAGACGTACGACTACATCAACCGCGTGTGCTAACGCTTCCGCTTTCGGTCTACGAGGGTACGTGGACATCACTCTCCCCTCTCTTTGCTATGCATCACCATGATCTTGCGTGTGCGTAGGAATTTTTTTTGAAATTACTACGTTCCCCAACAAAAGCTTATGGTGGAGCTTGGTTAGGATGGTGGCACAAAATTTAATGCAATTGTAAGTGAGCTTCAATAATGTTGGAAAAGATTTGCAAGATTGCAATGCAACAAGTATACCAAGCAATGTAATGTACACAGAAACACACACGCAAAGAGATAAGTGGGGTTGAGCAACCAAGGATGAGCCAAAATGTGGAATCCACAAAAATGCTCGTGTTGCACAACACTAGAGAGATGCTAGCACGATTTCACAATAGGCGGATACAAAGACTTGTGCACAACCTACTAAGCAAAAATGCAACGACTTCTATCCCAAGTATGTTCTATGCAAGGTGTTTCGATGATATGATTCAAGATGATCTAATACGACAATCTTAATGTTGTAAGATGCTATGGTTCTTGCTTAAAAGCTCTTTGCTTATCTTTTCCTTTTGCTTAAAAGCTTGTTTGGCTCTTTGTTGTTTGAGCTCTTTTCGCAAGCAATGCTTGACGAACCAAGATAGCAAGTGTGTATGCGATGACAACCTTGTGACACAAGAGATGATACCAAGATATGCAACAATGATGTATGTATGCTATGGGAAGTATGATCACTAATGTGCACAAGTCTCGTTGCCGGCAATACTCAATGGCTAGTCTCGACGGGTAAGCAACGCAAAGGAGTAAGGCTATGATGGCTATCAATGTAATGGCAAGAGTGATATGTCCAATACCAAGGTGAAGTTACCGTTCTTTGGTTCCTCGTCCGTAAGCAAGAATGGATGACGGTGCTCAAATGGGTGGCATGAATACTAAGATGTAGTCGAGGTGGTCGTTATTGATGACGCGTCCGTGGCGAAGATGAGCGGCGGTGATGTTGATGTCGAACCGTACCTAGATAGCCGAAACACAAAAGGATACGGAACCGCAACTCAAATTCTCAAAGCTCGAAGTGGCAACTCATGTCGGAGTGTGAAACGATAAGCAATGGTGGTGATATGCGGAAGTGGTGATGTTGTATAGGTGGTAGGAGTGCGTATGCGGAAATGTGGGGCGGTGGTGGTGACTAGACTAAAAAATCAGTTTCTTCAGTGTTGGTCGGACGTCCGGTCTAGGGCCGGCTGTCCGGTCGTCGGACGTCCGCTGGTGGTCAGACGTCCGGTGCCTGGGTAAATCTCAGGCACGGGATGAACTGCACGTGTTCGTGATGGAGAGGTCGAAATTTGTCGAATCCGGGTGGATTTGTGGATGGAAAAGGTGGGGAGAGGGGGAAAAGCTAGATCCACTCAAAACAAAGCAAATCCATGGATCAAATCCAACAAAATTTCAACACACCAACAAATCACAAAAAAAATTGGGGCTATTTTTGTGGGGAGAATTTTTGAATTAGGGACAAAATCAACAAAAACTAGGCTAGCAACACAACAGGGAGACTCCGAAATCGTGATCAACGTGGCTCATGATACTAAGATGATGTAAGGTAGGAACCCTAACCGGCCGATATTTCACGAAAGGAGCAGATCCCGCGATGAACACGAAGAACACGAGGAGGGAAACGACAAAAACACGTGGAAAACACAAGATAACACTCAAACCAACAAGTATGATCACACATGCGCTAAATCCATGAACACAAAGGAAGATACAAGATCCACGATCAACTAGGGACGATACAAAGGTAGCCGGTCTTCTCTGAAAGGAGGTCTTGAGGTTCTTCCCGTAAAGGGGTCTTGAATCCAAAGGGATCTTCTCCGAAGAGGGGCCACGGTCTCTCTTGTGAGTAGATCCGATGTGGATGAGCAAAGCTCTCACACGAAATATGAGCTAATCCTTTGCTGCCCTAGCTAGTTGGAGGGAGAGGTCTACTTATAGTCTTAGTGCAAATGGGGGGGAGCAAAGTGTAGGGGTACATGGGCCTCAGCCCGCAACTGGACACAGCCAAGTTCCAGACGTCCGCTGGGGACCGGTCGTCCGGTGTCTCATGGGCGGCCGGGCGTCCAATGGCTGCCGGTCATCCACTCGTTCTGGCTTGGATGCTGGTGTAGCGGATTTCCGGAGGTGGCCGGTCGTCCGGTCGCCGGACGTCCGTTGGCGCCGGTCGTCCGCTTGTTTGGCTCGGGTGCAGGGGCACCGGTCGTCCGGTCTAGGCCGGATGTCCGCTCGCTGGGGTTCGGCTGGAGCATCAGGCGCCGGACGTCCGGTCCCGACCGGTCGTCCAGTGGCTGGGACTTTTCCTGCAGCCCTCCTTCTTCTTTGTCTTCTCATCCATCTTCCTCTTCTTATTCTCCTTGCTCCTTAGCTTGTCCATGATACCTGAGTATGCACAATGTGTCCGTATGAGGTAGTAGCCATGTCTCATGTGCATCAAAGAGGAAATGTGAAAGGAGAGATGTCACCTCGGTTTCGAGAGCTCTTGCACGTGGTCGTGCCATGGGTCCAAGAGGCGTTGTAGGAGATGTAGTTGGGTCCATGGGGATGGCCTTGGGATTCTCCGCATCACGTCATCATCGGCCCCTCCCCACCAAATCTGTCGTGCGGACCACCCTGCTCTCCCAGCGGTGGCGCCCCCTCTGGCGCCACGTCCCCCGCAACCTCACCATCGACAAGTGCCTCTGCGACGGGGATTGCAAAAACATGGTCGCAGTCTCCAAGATCCTTTCATTGCACCCTGGGCTAGCCAGACACCTTGACATCCGCATGTTCAGTACCAACTGCAAGGTCCAAGCCAAGTTCGACGAGTGGTTCTTATCCCCCGCCCTAGATCAGCTCGAGGAGCTTGGGTTTGAAGCTGGACGATGTCGCTCTATGCCACCGTCCGCGCTCCGCCTCACGCCAACGCTGCACCGCGCCAGCTTTAGCTCGTGCTATTTTCTCCAGATTAATGCCACGCCCGCCCTTCTTCTCCCTCAACTCAAGCAGCTTGACCTCTTCGACATTGGAATCTCGAAGAACACTATGGAGCACCTGCTCCGCAATTGTACTGCGCTCGAGTACCTTCGTCTTCGGCAGATCCACGGGTTCATTAGCCTCCACATCGCCTCGACGAATCTCCGATGGATTTATGTGTCTTGATGGCCCCACAATAGGACATCAATTGGGAAGAGATCACTCCATCTGTTCCACATTATGGGCATTGAGAATGTGCCTTTCCTTAAGAGATTGCTTGTATCTGATCTAGAAGGTCCAACAAAAATCAGGGTCATTGACACGCCGAATTTGACAGTGTTCGTGTACTTGTTCGCCAAATTCTCCAAACTCTTTATTGGGTCCATAATCATTTAGGTACAACACTCATCTTCTTCTCCATCTTCTTGAAATTTACATTTTTTTTAAATTTCTTCTTGATGTATTTACGACTGTCATCCAGAAAATGATTCCCACAAGCTTGACCCAGTCTGTGCACATAGTGAAGATCTTGGCAATAAAATCTATCAGCCCCAATCTAGATCAATTGTTGGATTCCTTACATGCTTTCTATGCACGGAGAAGCTACTCATCGAGGTGAAACTTCTTTCCTATTAGTAAACGGTAATCACAACATAGCTCAATTCTTTCGCAATTTTCCCAAATTACGATGGCAAGTGTAGTGTTCAAAACTACACTACGCACTGCACCGAAAGAATTGTTTTTAGTAGTTTTTTCTCACGTGATCGCCTACATCGTTTTTTGTTGTTGTTGTACTACTAGTAGCCTAGGCTAGTTATAGTGGGAAGTAACTTAGACTAGTAACTCCATGGTTAGCCTAGGAGCAAGTACTACTCTGTCCTGGTTTACTCTTTGTACTTTGTGGTATCAAAATTTGACCATATATTTAACTGACAAAATGTTAATGCATGTCACTAAAAGTTATATCTTTGGATTCTTATTTGAACATAATTTCAAATGGTATAATTTTTGGTGACATGCATTGGCATTTTCTTAGGTAAATCTATGGTCAAAATTTTACACTAAATACAAGGTAGTACAAAAGTGGGCCAAAACACGTGCCAAATTCACTTCTGATGCATTTGGCATTGATGCCCCTCCATTGCTCACCTGGTGCCCCAATCTGGATCACCTACTTTGCTCCGGTGCTAAATTAACTCAGGCAATGAAAAGACACTTGTGTGGGAGAGGGAGAGGACTGAGGCAATAAAAAAACACTTATTTGGGAGAGGTAGAGGCTGGTGTAGTTGGTTTGATTGATTTGTTTATACATGTGGGTCTATGTGCACAGCGGTGCCAACTACCTCACAATGCTAGAGCGGTGCCAAAATCTTTTGATTTGACATCGATGTGTATTATATGGCATACTTTTGAGAAATGTGGCATCGGCCACATAGTGGAAGGCAACAAATGTCCAAGCTCTTCACATGATCCTAGGTAAATGAGAGGAAAGAGAAAGAGAGAGAGAGTGTGTGTGAAAAATATCACTAGCCTTAGAGCCAACCCTATCGTATGAGCGAATGATATTGGTACCTCTTGATGACACGACAATCTTGTACAGCCAGCTGCTCTAATATGTTCTCTTCTTTTGCACATAAAAAATGACCCGAAAGTGAAAAATGTGCTGCACTATAACAATCTCATCGAATGCCTTGATCTCCATCTTATAGAAATTGATTTAATCGACTATCGAGGCATCACATCTGAGATTAAATTGGCCAGGTTCTTTGTTCTGGAGGCAATTGTGCTCAAGGTAATGAGGTTTGGCATTCTCTGGCGCAACAATGAATGGCATGCTGATCACTGCAAGTGTCTATGCCTAAATGACAAAGTCTCTGCAGAAGCTGAATTTGTTTTTGAAGCATCAAGTTGCTAGATACTCAAAAATTTATTTGCCCATTAGTGACTTGTCAAGGCGTGATACGTCTCCAACGTATCTATAATTTTTGATTGTTCCATGTTGTTATATTACCATTCTTGGATGTTTTACAATCATTTTATATCATGTTTTCGGACTAAACTATTGACATAGTGCCAAGTGCCAGTTGTTGTTTTCTTCTTGTTTTTTACATCGCAGTAAATCAATATCAAACGGAGTCCAAATGCAACGGAACTTTTTGTGGATTTTTTTGGACCCGAAGACACCATATGGGCCAGAGAAGCACCTGGGGGTGCCCTGAGGGGGTCACAACCCACAAGGGCGCGCCTGGCCCCCAGGCACACCAAGGTGGGTTGTGCCCACCTCGATGGCCTCCTGCACCGCCGCTTTGCTCTATAAATACCCCAATATTCCTGAAACCCTAGGGGAGTCAACGAAAATCAATTCCAGCGACCGCAAGTTCTAAAAACCACAGATCCAATCTAGACACCATCAAGGAGGGTTCATCATCCTCATTGGTGCCTCTCCGATGATGCGTGAGTAGTTCATTGTAGACCTACGGGTCCGTAGTCATTAGCTAGATGGCTTTCTCTCTCTCTCTCTCTTGATTCTCCATCCAATGGTCTTGGAGATCTATTTGATTTAACTCTTTTTGCAGTGTGTTTGTGGGATCCGATGAACTTTGAGTTTATGATCAGATCTATGTTTTTATCCATGAAAGTTATTTGAGTCTTTTGATCTCTTATATGCATGATTACTTATAGCCTCGGATTTCTTCTTCGAATATTTGGTTTAGTTAGGCCAACTAGATCGATTTTTCTTGCCATGGGAAGAGGTGCTTTGTGATGGGTTCGATCTTATGGTGCTTGATCCCAACGACAGAAGGGGAAATGACACGTATGTATCATTTCCATTAAGGATAACAAGATGGGGTATATTTCTACATAAATAGATCTTGATGTAGGCTGGAACCCTAATCGGCCGATCTTTCACGAAAGGAGCGGATCCCGCGAAGAACACGAAGAACACGAGGAGGGAAACGAGGGAAAACACAAGAGGAACACTCAAACTAACAAGAACAAGTCACACATGTGCTAGATCCTCGAGTACATAAGAAAAGATACACGATCCACGGACAACTAAGGACGATACAAGGGTAGCCGGTCTTCTCCGTGAGGAGGTCTTGAGTTATTTGCTGAAAGGGGTCTTGAATCCGCTTGAGGGATCTTCTCCGGTGGAGGCTCGAATCTCCATGGAGAAGGAAACCAAGTGGATGAGCAAAGCTCTCACACAAACATGAGCTAAACCTTTGCTAACCCTAACAAGGAGGAGGGGGAGTAGTATATATAGTCTAAGCCACGAAGGGGTAAGTGGGAAAGAGGGATACATGGGTCTTTGTCCCGACTCTGCGCATAGGCAGGCGCCGGATGTCCGGGCTGGGGGCCGGATGTCCGGCTGTTCGCGAGACGCCGGATGTCCGGGGCACGGGCCGGATGTCCGGCCTAGCGGTGGCCGAATCTGTTCTTCTCTGGATAGGCGTTGCCGGATTTCCGGGGTTGGTCTCCGGATGTCCAGGCGTTGCTGAGGCGTCGGATGTCCGGGCTGGCGCCAGATGTCTGGCCACGGAAGCTCTTGGCCTTCTGTTGGTGCAGATCCTGGGCGGCTGCATAGGCGCCGGATGTCCGGCCCTTGGCCCGGAAGTCCGGCCGCTGTAGCATCAGCAGCTCTGTCTTCTTCCGTTGTCGCTTCCAGGCTTCCCTCGCGGATGGTGTAGTTGTACCTTGGCGCTTGCACTCCTCCTCGTCGTCCATAGTGTTCCGACAATACCTATGCATGCACACGAGTGGAGTGTCAAGTAGTATACCATCCTCGAAGGGGTCAAGTGAGCGCGTCTAAAGGAGATGATTCACCTTTGGGTATGTGAAGTAGATGTCGCACGTGCCACTCGCAAAACGGACTCTTGACATGGTGATGTCCATAGGATGCTCGGCATCATCTCCCATCCATTGGGAAAGATCCGACCTCGGATCGAAAACCAAATCACCATGGGAAAGAGATGGCTTCGCCGTGTATAAGTGGACGTTCACCAAGTAGTTATCATCTTGAAGCTTGAAATGGGCACTCTCCAATGTCGCACCGTATTGTGATTCCTTCAAAAGGAGTAAGGACAACAAACACTTGGAAAAACAAATGTGGTTAGCATTAGTGCAAAACCAAGCATTCAAGAGGCGAGTCACCAAACAAGTGTCGTCATCATGCAAAGCATATGGTGTGACAAAGGATTGTGACATGGCATGTAAGCATATCAATCAAGCACAATCAAAGATATCATGGGGACAAGCATGTAAATGTGAGGTAGAGATGCAATTATGTATGACAATAGAATAAGCATCTACCTCAAAGTCATAGCAAGCATGGGCAAAGCGCTCAATGAAAGGTCTATGGTAGGCATAGGAATCATTCACAACACCAAAAGAAATGAATTGTCTAAACACATGGGTCAAGTGCAAGACAATCCAAGCATAATGTGCATAGGGTGTGGTGAATATATTGTGGCACTCAACACAATAGAAAGAGAAATTGGTCATCATGTGTGAGGCAATCAAGGCAAGCATGTAGCAATCAATGAGACATGGCATATGTGAAGTGATGACATTGTTGCAACCAAACATATGGGAGGAGCAAGTAATCCAAGAATTGGATGCAACACACAAGGCATATACATCATGATGCACGGAACGGTGAAAATGATAAGTCGAAGCAAGATCTCTAACATGTGTGCAATCAAGTAGTCCAAGATGAACAATAAGTCTCATGGTGCAAGCAACACAAGCAGTATGATCCGTTATATCCATGCTAAAGAAAGATGTCACCTTGTAGGCATGTCCTTGTGCGTCCTTCACAATGCCGAAGTACAAGCAAGTGCAATGTAGAATTGTCGTTGTAGAAGGTGGTTCGCTCTCAAGAGCTCGGATTGTCAACTCACGTGACATGGAAGTTGACACAAAGTTCAAGTATCCTACACATGCACACAACATAAGAAAGAACGTATGCGCATGGTTGATAAACACATCATCCATCATGATGGTTCTTTTCTCTTGCACATAACCATTAGAATCACAAGTGCATGAATAATATGATGCAACAATGGCAATATTCATGGCACGAGGTATATGGTGCAAAGAAGGAAGGCAAGCATGCTTCACAAGAAATATGTCAAAATCTCCAAATATATGCGAGAATGCTATGGGGGCAATCTCATTAGCAAGACTAAAATCATTGGTTCACTCAATACATGGGAAATCATCTAGCATGATAGAGGCAACACATGGAGATATATGACAAGAAGCAATAACAATCATGTGCAAAGCATGTAGATGGTTGTCATCAACCGCATGAAGGGAGCAAGTTTGAGTCATCGAAGATGCAACAAGGCAAGCAAACATATTAATCAAGTTGTGCAAGCTAGTAGTGCGAAGATGCAACATACTAGAGTAAATCATGGCAATCATGTCATGAGAGCAAATAATAGGCATAGGCAATGCACATGACATATCACAAGCATGAACACAAAGTAAGATGAAAGTATCATCATAGGCATGGGGCACAAAGCAAACATGGCAATTACAAGTGATATCTCCACCAAGCTTGCGTATGCACATACAAGTATGAGAATCAATCATCATGTGTAATGCAAAGCATGGGTCACGAATGCATGGCAAAGGCATACTAATGAGCATATCATGCAAAGTGAACATGGCAAGATGGGCATATAATATGTAATGGACAATAACCCATAGCCAAGTGAGAGCCAAGGAGAAGAAATGCGCGAAGTCTTTGCGCGAAGAGAGCGGTGGGAAAGACAATCCATGGAATCCCAAGTCATCATTGCTCTATAGAGCTCATTTTGTCAACTCGTGGGATTGCGAGGTTGACAAGTATTCAAGGGTACCTACACAAAAGAAACACAAATGAAAGAAATTGTGCGTGTGGTAAATGTACACATCATCCATCATGATGTGTATGTGCATGTGCGAGTTAGCACAAGATAAGCATCGCTCAAAGAAATTTGATGCATGGTATAAGAACATGTCATCCATCATGAAAGAATAGTTATTGTGTATAACACGATGGGGATGCAAATTGAGCATACAAGTATAAGGATCATGCAATGGATGGGAGTGATCAAAATCTCCTAAAATGTATGAGGAAACTATGGGGGTCTCCTCATGAGCAATATTGGAAACATCATATGGAAAAAATGGGAAACATCCAAAACAATGCATATCCGAAGCTAGGTGGTCATGGCATGGCATATGAGATAAATGATGCAAAGGGAGCATATCAATATCATCACAAGAAAAACAAATGCCAATAACCATGGTCTTGTCATCTATGCCATATGTGCAAATTGGGTTTATTTTAATAGCATATGCATAGTCACTATGAAGAGATTGCAAATATGACATATGATTGATCTCATGCATAGCATATGACAAGTCAAGCGGATTGGCAAACATGATGTGACCGAGAGAATTAGCACAAGAAATCCTATGTAACATGGCATCACAACTAAAAGACTCCACATGGAAATCATCATACTCATCATAAATGGGTAAATCATCGCATGGGGAAGTCACACTAGCATGAAGCATGGAAATAGGTTGATCAACATCATGCAAGCAATCAACGTCAAGAATGTCCACTAATGGGACTAGAGCATCACCTTCACCTATGTTACCTTTGTCATTCCACTCATGTGGTGTAGGTGAGGTGGGAAAGACCAAATGGTGGTCATCTTCATCATGATGGAACCATGTGGGGGTGCATCACATTCCACCATGGCCATCGTCTTGTCCAAAGGTAGGACGAAGTCGTCGAGAATCGGCGCGTCATCATATAAGGGACCTAGCACCAAATGAGAAGACACAATAGAGGTAGAGGTCAAGTCGTTAGTGTTGAAAGTGGCCTCACGTGACATATCAACTATCTCACTCTCTCTATTTGGTGGTTCACTCACTCCCTCAAAATAGGTGCACTCAAACTCACATATGGTGGAGTCACTCATCTCACTCAAGTGGTGGGGGTTGTGGCTCTCCTCACATGTGAATTGTGGCAACACATATATGGGGCTAGTGGTGAAGTCACTCTCACTCTCAATATGGTGGCACAAGTCACTCAAGTCATCATACGTCGCCGTGGTCGAAGGGAAAATCCCATGCTCAACCATCTCGTTGTTGTCGCCGTGGATGAAGGCCAAAGATGGCACATCATCACTCTCGCCTCCTAAGATGGAAGCATCATCCTTGCTCGCCACCTTGTCGCTCGCCTCCAAAGCTTCGTCCTTGAGGTTCTCCGTAGTCGTAATTGTCACCGCACCATCTTGAAAAAGAGTCGAAGTAGACTCAGCATCATCAAAGCCACAAAGAGGGATGGCAGTGAAGTCGAACTTGGGAGCATCGTCTTGGAGCTCGTCGGGCTTGGACATCTTGGTGGTACTAGCCTCATGCTCGTTCTCATGGAGCTTGGTCGTCGCGAAGTGTGCTTGGGTTGGAGAAGCCTTGGCCTTTATGAATTCTTGTTCCGCCTTGAGAGCACCAATGTAGTTGTCGTCGAGGGACTTGTAGTTCTCGAGGAAGATCGTCTTGGAGATGTCGTTGTGCAATCCCATCATGAAGTGGAACTTCATCGAAATGGGGTCGTCCTCATCGGCTCGTCGCAAGGCTTTCTTCATCTCCTTGAAGTACTCGTCGATGGACTTGGATCCTTGGGTGGTGTTCTCCAATTGGCGTAGAAGTTGTTCCATGTAGGTTGGAGGCACGAACTCTCGCCGGAAAGCCCTCATCGTCTTGGGCCAACTCATGTTGTAGGTCTCCGAAGGTGTGTGAAGCCACCATGTGGACGCGTAGTCATGCAAGTTCCTTGTGGCGCACTTCACTTGATATTTGGGAGGAACTTGATGTAACTTGAGGTAGTCGTCCATCAAACGCTCCCACTCGAGATACTCCTCGGGTTCTAGAGTCCCATAGAAAGGAATCTCATGGTCGATGTCGAGGTCGTAGTAGCTCGTGGAAGTCACGGACTTGAGCTTGGGGAGCTTCTCTTGAAGTGCTTGTGGGCGAAGATGCTGTATGTCCGTAGGCGAAGATGCCTTGAAGTCGCTTGGCGAAGATGCCAAGGGAGATGGTGAAGTCGTTGAGCGGTTGTTGGTGTTGAGCTCTTAACCTTCACGTTCGTGGTGGTGATGGTGTCGATGCCGATGTGACCTTGCCGGAGATGGTAGCTCGGAGGCATGTGCTCTTGAGTGTCTTCTCGAAGATGAGGAAGACCGCTTGTAGGACTTGATGAGGGCTTTGATCTCCTCCATGCGAGCTTGCATCTTGGCGTCATTGGAGTTGTTCGTGGCATCGAACTCGTCCTTGTTGTTGTAGAGGGAAGCTGAAATGCCTTGCCTATCCATCACTCCAAGAGAAAAATGTGAGTGGTAGAAAGACAAGAACGAATCCAAATGTACCTTGACCAAAGTTGAAAGTTGATCAATGATCACTCCAATGTGGACAAGGAAATAGCACAATTGGTACCAATTCTTGTCGGTTCTCACACCTACACGAGTAAGGCTTATGGTGGAGCTTGGTGGGGATAGTGGCACAAAAATTTGATGCAAAATGTTAGCAAGAGTCAATAATGTTGAAAGAGATTCACAAATTTTTAAGTGAAACAAGTAGACCAATAGCAATGAATGGCACACGGAAACGCACACACGGATAGATAAATGGGGTCGTGCAACCAAGGAATGAGCTCAAAATGTGGAATCCACGGAAAATGCTCTTGTTGCACAACTCTAGAGAGACGCTAGCACAATTTCTCAATAGGCGGATACGACACTTGTGCACAACCTATAGGAGACAAAAATGCAACGACTTCTATCCCAAGTATGCTATGTATATGATGTTCCGGTGGTATGATCCAAGATGATCGGATATGACAATCTTATGAAATGTGGTATGATGCTATGGCACTTGCTTACAAGCTCTTTGTTCACTCTTTTTCTTTGCTTAAAAGCTTATTCTTTTTTTCGTATATGGCCACTTCGCGAAATGCACAAACCAAGGTAGCAATTGGGTATATATGGGAACAATCTTGTGACACAAGGGATGATATGGTACCAATATGATATGGTATGTATGCAATGGAAGGTGTAGATCACTAATGTGCACAAGTAACGTTGCCGGCAATACTCAAATGGCTAGTCTCGATAGGCAAGTGACGCAAAATGGGCTAGGGGTTATCAATGCAATTGCAAGGGAATATACAATGGAGGGATACCACGATACCAAGATGATATGGAGGTTACCGTCCTTGGCGATGATGAGTGGCGGTGATCTTGATGGAGATATCAAGATGATGGAGACTCGTCCCTAAGTAGCCGAAACACCTTAGGAAACAGAAAAACCACGAACTCAAAATCTCAAATGTCAAATGTCAAATGGTGGTAGCGGGAATGTGGTGGTGGTTGGTGGAAGCTCAATGGAATTGCGAAATGGCAATGATGGGTTATGCGAGTAGCAATTCGGAAGTGAAGGGTAAGGTGGTGGACTATACACGGTGTCGGAGTTGGAAGCACGGTCCCTAAGTAGCTGAGACACCTTAGGAGACACAACTCACAACACAAACAAAATTGGGTTAAGTCGGGGTGGTGGAAGTGTATGGTGCACAAGCCTATGTGGGAGTTATGGTGGTGGTGGTGGTGGTTGATGAAGAAGCAATCATCCCTAAGTATCCTAAACACCTTAGGGGACTCGAATCACTACTCAAGCAACCACAAATGCTATAAGGAACAAAATTGGTTAGGTTGCGGAAGTCGGTGGTGGTTATGCGGAGGTTGTGGTGGAAGCCCTAGGCAAAGATGCCAAAGTTCCAAAACTTTGATGGAGTCAAATGGTTATGGTAGTATTTTTGTTGGAAGGGGGATGTCAAGAGCTTTTCAACGATCTAAAGAACGCAAAAATCGGACTCCGGATGAATTAGTTATGGACAAAACGGTGAAACAGGAAAGTTGAAATGTACAGGGGCCGGACATCCGGGCTCGGGGCCGGAAATCCGGGACCTGATATCCAGAACCGTGCAGATTTGGCGCTCCAGGAGCCGGATGTCTGGCCGGGGACCCGGATGTCCGGCCCGACGAATCCAGATCTCGTTTGGGGCGGAAATTTTCGAATTGGGGGCGGAAATTGATGATTCCAAGGGCAAAATTTGATGGATTTTGTGGATGGGAAGTGGAGAAAAAGTGGGGAGAAGCTAGATCTAATCAAGACACAACGAATCCATGGATCAAAATCAACAAAATATCATCACACCAACAAATCGCAAAAAACAATTGGGGGCTATTTTTGTGGGGAATTTTCGAATTTAGGACAAAATCAACAAAATTAGGCTAGAAAACACAACGCGGAGGCTCCGAAATCGTGATCAACGTGGCTCATGATACCAAGATGATGTAGGGTGGAACCCTAATCGACCGATCTTTCACGAAAGGAGCGGATCCCGCGAAGAACACGAAGAACACGAGGAGGGAAACGATGGAAAACACAAGAGGAACACTCAAACTAACAAGAACAAGTCACACATGTGCTAGATCCTCGAGTACATAAGAAAAGATACACGATCAACGGACAACTAAGGACAATACAAGGGTAGCCGGTCTTCTCCGTGAGGAGGTCTTGAGTTATTCGCTGAAAGGGGTCTTGAATCCTCTTGAGGGATCTTCTCCGGTGGAGGCTCGAATCTCCGAGGAGAAGGAAACCAAGTGGATGAGAAAAGCTCTCACACAAACATGAGCTAAAACTTTTCTAACCCTAACAAGGAGGAGGGGGAGTAGTATATATAGTCTAAGCCATGAAGGGGTAAGTGGGAAAGAGGGATACATGGGTCTTTGTCCCGACTCTGCGCGTAGGCAGGAGCCGGATGTCCGGGCTGGGGGCCGGATGTCCGGCTGTTCGCGAGACGCCGGATGTCCGGGGCACGGGCCGGATGTCCGGCCTAGCGGTGGCCGAATCTGTTCTTCTCTGGATAGGCGTCGCCGGATTTCTGGGGTTGGTCGCCGGATGTCTAGGCGTTGCTGAGGCGCCGGATGTCCGGGCAGGCGCTAGATGTCCGGCCACGGAAGCTCTTGGCCTTCTATTGGTGCAGATCCTGGGCGGCTGCACAGGCGCCGGATGTCCGGCCCTTGGCCCGGATGTCTGGCTGCTGTAGCATCAGCAGCTCCGTCTTCTTCCGTCGTTGCTTCCAGGCTTCCCTCGCGGATGGTGTAGTTGTACCTTGGCGCTTGCACTCCTCCTCGTCGTCCATAGTGTTCCGACAATACCTATGCATGCACACGAGTGGAGTGTCAAGTAGTATACCATCCTCGAAGGGGTCAAGTGAGCGCGTGTAAAGGAGATGATTCACCTTTGGGTATGTGAAGTAGATGTCGCACGTGTCACTCGCCAAACGGACTCTTGACATGGTAATGTCCATAGATGCTCCGCATCAGATCTTGTCTACATCATGTCATCGTTCTTATTGCATTACTCCGTTTCTCAATGAACTTAATACACTAGATGCATGTTAGATAGCGATCGATGTGTGGAGTAATAGTAGTAGATGCAGGTAGGAGTCGGTCAACTAATCTTGGACATGATGCCTATATAATGATCATTGCCTCAATATCGTCATGATTATTTGAAGTTCTATCAATTGACCAACAGTAATTTGTTTACCCATCGTCGCTATTTTCTCGAGAGAAGCCACTAGTGAAATCTACGGCCCCCGGGTCTCTTCTTTATTATATTTGCCTTCACAATCTATTTTTATTTGCTTTTATTTTCAGATCTATTAATCCAAAAATATAAAAATACCTTTCTGCAATTTTTATTTATTTATTTTATCTCGCGTTCCCGTGAGATCTATTTATCCAATCTACTACAATTTTACCTATCTTTTTAGCCGTGAGGGATTGACAACCCCTCTCTTACGTCGGGTAGCAAGTATTTGTTCTTTGTGTGCAGGAGCTGTTTACGTGGTGTTGCGTGGTTCTCCTACTGGTTCGATCACCTTGATCTCATCACTGATCGAAATACCTACCATAGTTGTGCTGCATCATCCCTTCCTCTTTGGGGAAATACAGACGTAGTTCAAGCCGCATCACAAGGAATTTCTGGCGTCGTTGCCGGGGAGACATCATCAACATCAACCAGGTTCCTAATCACAAATCTCATCTCCTTGCAACCCACATTATTTGCCATTTGTCTCTCGTTTTCCTCTCTCCCACTTCACAAAAATTTGTTGTTTTATTCGCCCTCTTTTTCGTTTGCCTTTTTCTCGTCAGATCTCTTGTTTGCTATCTCTACTTGTGTTACCATGTGCCTTCTATTTGCTTGTATCTTTGCTTGCTCAAAATCAATTGATGTGGATCCTCATCCACTTGCTAATCTTTTCAAAATATCCAATTATGATGAACCAATTGATAGTGAATTGAATTCACTAGATTATCTTTATGAAGTTTTACTTGAGATTCATGAATCTGAAAATTGTGATGAAGTGTTAAATGAAGGAATTTATAAAGTGATTCATGATAGCTCCTTGAAGGGAAATCATGATTGCAATGATATTATTAAAAATTATATTAATGTCAATTGTGTTAGTGATATGCAAAAGCCCAAGCTTGGGGATGCTTGTTTTGTTATGTCAACTACTGATTTCAATGATCATGATTGGGGTGATAATGATTCTTATGATCTTGAAAATTTATTTAAACCTCATGATGAATATGTTTGCGATAATATTGAAAGTAGGTTTGGAAGAGTGTCAACTTTAGCTAAAAATAATCCCATATATTTGGAGAGTGTTCAATCTTATGAAATTTATGATGAGAGTGGGTTTGGAGAGGTCATGACTTTATTTGATGACAATCCCACTATTTTGGAAAAGTGTCAACTTTGCATGCATACGGATCATGTTGTCGGCGTCCTGGGAACGGGTGTACCCAGACTTGCCTGCCTGCGCCCACGGCGTGGCTCCATCAGCAGCCCAGTAGGGCCCAGTTTCGGCAGCAACAACACAAGACCCTCGCAAGGGGCCAAGCCTCGTGAGGCGGACGGCGCCAAGACCTCCCTGGGGAGCGGCCTCACTAGGATGGCTCCAGAGGAGCGGAGATATCAATGCAAGGTGCACCTCATGAGGTTCACATGACGTGAGCCATGACGACCAAGGCTAGGCGGGCACCAACGGGCGCAGTGTACCAGTTTCCCCTTTGGTGCCAAGGAGGCAAGCGCAGGTGTGGAGTCCCGAGGAATTAGGCAATGGTTTCCATATTGGTGCAACAAGACCAAGACCGCCAGGACGATAGGATGGAGGTCATTGCAGAGCCCACTACAGCGTCACCGCCAGAGCCTTTGCAGGCGAAGACTACTTTTGTCAGGATAACTTGTACTAGTTGTCTTCCTTTGAATTTGGCCGTTGTGAGATCCCTTCCTGCCTACATTTGGGAAGAGGACCAATGCCACTACAAATAGGAATTAGCCACCACCCGAGAGAGGGATCGGATCATTCAGGCCATCCTCAGACCCACTAGCTCATTGAGCTCAAGAACACCTCACCTCCTGAGGTTGTTCAACCAATGTACTAGTTCATCCTCGGCCCCTCGAGGCAATCCCCACAAAGCTGGAGTAGGGTATTACACCTCGAGGTGGCCCGAACCAGGATAAACTGCTGTGTCTCTTGTCCCTTGGGTTCGTCGAGCTATGTTGTGGAATCGTTGGGCCAGCAGGTTGGGAAGAAGGAGTTCTTCATACGCACCCCAGTGTTCGAACCTCTCAAGGGTCTGCGGAGCCCAGGATCCAACATTTGGCGCGCCAGGTAGGGGTGCGTCGAAGCTCCGCCTTCCCATTCGCGATGTCCCTCTCCCCGCCTTGTCTCTTCGTCCAGCTTCCATGGCAGGCACCACCCCTCTGGCTGGATCGACCGGCGCGCGCAGAGGTGCCCAGGGCCTCCGAGCCTTCACCCCTGCTTTGCGGCGGGTGCGGTGGCCGCCCAAGTTCAGGCCAGACCTGCCGCCCCGATACGACGGCGCGGCGGACCCGGCAGGCTTCCTCCAGGCATATGAGGTCGTCTGGGCGAAAGGCGGCGATGACAAGGTCATGGCAAACTGGTTCCCCATGGCCCTCATTGGTGTACCACGCACCTGGCTTCTCAGTCTGCCGGAATCTTCTGTGGCCTCCTAGGAAGAGCTGCGCGACCTCTTCATCGCGCACTTTGTGGCACCAGCGCCCCACACCATCGTGGCCATCCTTGGCAGCTCTCAGGCGCTGCCATCGGACCGCCATATCAAGCAGCTCTTTCGTCAAGCAGTTGCCGCCTGCATGTGACAGGGAACTCCTCCGGGATGGGCGGCACCCGAGGCCGACCTCACCTTCGACCAAGAAGACCATCCTATGACCACCGCAGGTGCAGGCGCACTCCCGATGCTCTGCACCCCCACCATCTATAACGTGGTGGTAACCAAGACTCTCATCGACAGTGGGGCTGGACTCAATGTGCTCTCCGTGGAAGCTTTTTTCTTGCTCCACGTATCACACGACTGACTCCACCCCAGCAAGCCGTTCCTCGGGGTCGACGACGGCTCCACCAGCCCCCCGGGGTAGATCTTTCTCCCCATCACCTTTGGTACCCACGACAACTACTGCACCGAGCTCATCGACTTCGACATCGCCCGTATCAGCCTCCCGTACAACGCCATCCTTGGGTACCCGGCCTTAGCCAAGTTCATGGAAGCAACTCGCCTCGCCTACAACCTCATGACGATGCCAGGAAGCAGCGGCGTCCTCACCATGGCCGGGGACACCAAGGAGGCGCGGGAGGCTCTCAAGCTCGCCTTCAGGGACGCAACTGCCGCGCGGCTGGAAGAAGGAGAGGTCCCTGAGGCCTCGGGGGCTGCGCCGGTGAAGAAGAAGCAGTTGTTCTCTCAGGACCAGGCCGAGACGAAGCAGGTGTCGGTCTACCAAGATGAGGCATCAGGAGCCACCTTCACCATAGGCGCCAACCTCGCCTCAGACCAAGAAAAGGCGCTGGTCAATTTCTTGCGCGCGAACAAGGAGGTGTTCGCATGGGAGCCCATGGACCTGGCTGGAGTCCCAAGGGGGTTGATCGAGCATCACCTGAATGTGTGCCCCAATGTACGCCCGGTGAAGCAGAAGGCACGGCGGCAGTCCATGGAGAAGTAGTCGTTCATTGTCCAAGAAACCCGCAAGCTGCAAGAAGCTGGTGTCATTCGGGAGGTGCGATACCCAGAATGGCTGGCGAACTCGGTTGTAGTCCCTAAGAAAGGCAGGAAGGAACACATGTGCGTCGACTTCACCAACCTCAACAAGGCGTGCCCTCAAGACCCCTTTCCGCTGCTGCGCATCGACCAGATCGTCGACTCCACTGCTGAGTGCGACCTATTGTGCTTCCTGGACGCATTCTCAGGGTATCACCGAATCAAGATGGCGGTGCAGGATGTGAAGAAGACGGCCTTCCTAATCCCGTGCGGGGTGTACTGCTACACCTGCATGCCCTTTGTGCTGCGTAACGCCGAAGCGACCTTCCAACGGCTCATGCACATCGCTCTGGGCCAGCAGCTCGGGAGAAATGTTGAGGCCTACGTCGACGACATAGTGGTGAAATATCGGGAGGTAAGGACCCTCTTCGAGGACCTAGAAGAGACGTTCGCCAGCCTGCACAAGGTGGACTTGCGGCTCAACCCAGAGAAATGTGTGTTTGGCGTCCCCTCCAGCAAGTTGTTGGGCTTTCTGGTGTCACACAGGGGGATC
Organism: Triticum urartu; assembly: GCF_056163025.1. Classification (NCBI taxonomy): domain Eukaryota; kingdom Viridiplantae; phylum Streptophyta; class Magnoliopsida; order Poales; family Poaceae; genus Triticum; species Triticum urartu. The sequence goes on along the minus strand of NC_141877.1, from coordinate 240,813,719 downwards.
GAGGCAAACCAAGAGAAGATCAAGGTCATAGACAGGATGAGCCTGCCACAGACCCTTAAGGAAATGCAGAAGTTGGCGGGCTATGTGACCGCGCTAGGGCGCGTCATCTCTAAGCTTGGGGAGTGCACCCTCCCATTCCTTAAGTTGATGAAGAATAAGGGGCCGTTCGAATGGACTCCGGAGGCCGATGCCGCATTCCAAGATGTCAGAAGATACCTCACCAGCCCGTCGATGATGGTGGCGCCACGTCCGCTCAAGCCCCTGATGCTCTACCTGGCCGCCATGCCTCACTCAGCCAGCGCAGCGCTGGTGGCCATCAGGAAGGAGCACCAGTCCAAGGACCTGCCACACAACTCCGCGCGCTCAGTCAAGGCGACGCGGCCTCAAGGCGGCACTCCTGAGGCCATGACTACGCCAACAGGAGACCAAGCTCCTGAGGTCCACCAGCCTCAGGAGGCGCCTCAACCATAGGAGGTCTTGGACTACACCGACAATCCTGCCCTCATCGAGCACCCGGTGTACTTCGTCAGCATGGTACTATGGGACGCGCGAGGACGCTACCCCATGCCGCAGAAGCTCTTGCTCACGCTTCTCGTCGCCTCGCGCAAGCTGCGCCACTACTTCCAAGGACACCCCATCAAGGTCGTTTCGGCCTACCCACTAGAGAGGGTACTCCGAAGCCCCAATGCTGCAGGTAGAGTCGCCGAATGGAACATCGAACTGCAGGCATTTCAGCTGGAGTTTAGCACCACCAGGGTCATCAAGGGAGCTGCACTCACCGACTTCATGGTGGAATGGACTGATGCCCCAGGACCAGAGGCAGGCGAGGACTGGACACTCTCACCAGGGAGCGAAGCACCAGACGGCTGGGTCATGAACTTCGATGGCGCCTTTGCACGGCAGGACACGGGGGCCGGAGCCGTGCTCGTTTCGCCTACTCAAGACAAGCTCTACTACACCATGCAACTCTGCTTCCAACACGGCGAAAAGGTCTCCAAGAACATCGTGGAGTACAAGGGCTTGATCGCCGGCCTCAAGGCCGCAACCGCTTTGGGCGTGAAACGCCTCACCATCAAGGGCGACTCCCAGCTCCTCGTCAACTTCTCCAACAAAGTGTACGAGCCAAAGGATGAACACATGGAGGCATACCTGGCGGAGGTATGCAAGATGGAGAAGCAATTCATGGGCCTGGAGTTGCAGCACGTGCCTCGCGGCACGAACAAGGAAGATGATGACATCGCCAAGAGGGCATCCAAGTGCCAGCCTCAGGAGCCCGGTGTCTTCGAGGAGCGGCTCTTCAAGCCTTCAGCAGCCCCTCTAGTTCTGGAGCCAGCACTGCCTCAGGAGGAGCTCCCGCCAGCACCAACCTCAAGAGCCCCCGCATGCGGCCCGACCTCGGGAGCACGCCTGCTCCTTGCGCTCGAGCCTCGGGAGGGGTGCTGGACCGAAGAATTCAAGGCGTGCCTGCTTCAGGGGACCCTGTCCGAGAAGGAAGAAGACGCTGAGCGCGTAGCTCGGTAGGCCACAACCTACTGCATTTGGGACGGTGAGCTCTACCGGAAACGACCAAACGACATTTCCTTGCGATGCATCTCCAGGGGACAGGGGTGCGAGCTGTTAGCCGACATACATGGCGGAGACTGCAGGCATCACTCACCATCGCGCACCCTCGTGGGCAAGGCGTTCTGCAGCGGATTCTACTGGCCCACGACGCTCAACAACGCGGCCGAGCTGGTGAGATCCTGTGAAGCCTACCAGTTCCACGCCAAGCAAATCCACCAGCCCACCCAGGGCCTCCAGACCATCCCACTCTCATGGCCGTTTGCGGTCTGGGGGTTGGACATCTTGGGTCCGTTCCCTCGAGTGCCCGGGGGCTACCGCTACCTCTACGTTGCCATCGACAAGTTTACCAAATGGGCGGAGGTGGAAGCAGTCCACACCATCACGGCCGGCTCGGCGGTCAAGTTCATCAAGGGCCTCGTGATCCGTTTCAGAGTCCCTAATCGCATCATCACCGACAACGGTTCGCAGTTCACTAGCAATCTCTTCAAAACATATTGTGCTAAACTTGGAACGCATATATGCTATGCCTCAGTGGCACACCCGAGGAGCAACGGCCAAGCTGAGCGCACCAACGCGGAGGTCCTGAGGGGCCTCAAGACAAGAACCTTCAAGAAGAAGCTCGAGGCATGCAGCAGGGGCTAGCTCAATGAGCTCTAGTCCATGTTGTGGTCCGTCCGCACCACCACGACCAAGCCGACCGGCGAAACTCCATTCTTCCTCATCTACGGAGCTGAAGCGGTTCCCCCACATGAGGTTAGGCATCGCTTCACGCGGGTCTTGGCGTTTGACGAGGCACGCCAGGACGCCATGCAGGGGATGGACCTCGTGCTGGGGGAGGAACGCCACCGTCAAGTCTCGCTCCGAGCGGCAAGGTACCAGCAGGCGTTGCGGCGGTATCACTACCGCAGCGTCCGCTCCAGGACGCTTGAGGTGGGAGATCTCGTCCTATGGCGGGTCCTCTCCAAGGAAGGGCTGCATAAGCTCTCAACCATGTGGGAGGGCCCGTTTACGGTCGCCCGCGTCTCCAGGACTGGTGCCCCGCGCCTGGAGACATAGGACGAGATCCCCATCCAGAACGCCTGGAACATCCAGCACCTCCGGAAGTTCTACCCATGAAGCAAGGCCCGGTGTCTGTGAAGGTCTCCGCTCGTGATACTCTCACATAATAATGAGTGGGGTTGTACACGCCCCGGAGTCTCCGGAGAGCCACCCTCGGGCCTTGGGGGCTCCCTCCCACGTCCTAGTGGCAGCACTTCGCTCCGCGCTAGTGAGAAGACTAGACTAGGTGCCGGACGCGGCTTTTCATTTTCTTGCTTTCTGTAGTTGGTTTGCAATCCCTCTTAATGGAATTTGGAGCTCTCGCATTTTGGATTGCCAAGTTCGGCTTCCCCCTCGCCTTTTCTCTCGACTATCGGTCTTGGCCCAGGAGGTGTGGCAGTTGCCCGCCGCCTTTCCTCGCGCGTCTCGCGCGTGGGGGCTGGGCAGGTATGTGCGTACGCGTCAGGCCCGCCCCGCGCCACGAACATACTTCGCCACAGCCCTGTTCCCCAGGGCCTTGGCTTTTTCTATCCTCGTGAGACGCCCTCGAGTAGGCTCGTGATCTACGCACCCTCTTAAAGTCCATGCCCCCCGGGTACTGCAACGCGGTGCACTTAGCCACGACCAGCCCATACCGAAGGGGCCGCGCAGGGAAGAACAAGACGCCCGACCAGGTTTTCTAACAATCCTGCAGCTTCAAGATGTCTCCTGATGCCAATGGCCCCTGAGCCACCAGCAAGAAGGCCTCCTCAGATAAAAAAAGCATGCGCCCTCACGAGGAGGGAAACTACCACAAGCGTATCAAACTAAGTTATCCTACCATACCCATTTGGAACATAAGCACCACAACATAATGCCAGAACAATAAACATATCATAGTAACATAGGTATCATGATTCATCACACGCCCAAGCAGGGCCCTCTACTTTTTTGAATGCAGGAGAAAGGGAAAGGTTAAGCTAAAGTAGCTCCCGCAACCGCGGCAGCTCACGAGGCCTGGCTCTGAGGGCCTCCCGGACTCAGCTCAGCCTGAGCCCTCCTCACGCTTCACCGAAGCATGGCGACAAGACGACCCGCCACCGTTCTCAAAGCGAGCCCGGGGGCGTGGCGGCTTGTCGTAGCCACCGTTGCTGGTGCTCTTGCTGGAGAAGGAGCCACCGCTGCTGGACGAACTACGGCCGTTACCGAGGGCGAGCTCGCCCTTAGCATCGTCACGACCGTCGTCAAGGCCGAGCTCGTCATTGTCGATGTTGTCTTCGGGGCAGCACCCTGCGCGGCGACCGTCTTCCCCAAACACCCTCACGAAGAGGGTCGCGACGCCGTCATACTTGAAGTGAAGGGTGCACCTCTCGCTCAAGCCGCGCGAGCGGACGGACGTCTGCCAGCCACGGGTCAGGGCCACGCTGCCTGCAGCGGAGACCTTGATCGCAACCCATGAGGCCTTGCTGCAGCAGCCGTTGGCCTGCAGCCAGAGGCCATCAAGACCCACGGCCGGCAGCTCTCCGGCGAAGGAGCGTGGAAGCTGGAGCCACGTGCCGGTCGGCTTCTCCGACCACACGATGAACTCAGGGAGCACGTTGGCCGAGTGGAAGCGCGGCTCGGGAGGTCGTGCAACCATGGTGCGGCTCCCCTCCTCGCAAGGGCTGCCTCGCCCCCGGTGGCACCCACCACGAGAAGAAGCACCGCCACGGCTGGCCAGGTCGCACCCACACCCTTGAGGAGCCACCGCAGGGGTCAGGGCATGCTTGCGCGGGCGGCCCCGCCCTCTCTTAGGAGGGGGCAAGTCAGGTCCCTCCTTGGGGGCCTTCCCCTTCTCGGCAGTGGAGAACTTCCTCGTCGGCGCCATGGGAGCAATAGCAAGATGGAGAGACGGGAAAGAAGATGAGGCGAACTGCGAGAAGACAGAGATGATCAAGGGGGCTCCGCCCCTTCCCTCATTTATAAGCCAGGAGGAGGCCAACCACCGGCCTCCATGATCACATGTAATGATGATTTTCCTCTGCATGTGGCAGAGTCTCGTCAAGTCGAACGGTTGCCGAGGCAGCATGGGGAAGCGGACGCGCCCACATCCCATCAATCGCCATCCCGTGGCGCTCCGCACTTGCCCTTTGGCTTTACCTCGAAGCCAATCTTGAGTGTACCTCAGGCCCGGGGGCTACTGTCGGTGTCCTGAGAATGGGGGTACCCAAACTTGCCTGCCTGCGGCCCACGGCGTGGCTCCATCAGTGGACCAGTATGGCCTAGTTTCGGCAGCAACAACACAAGACCCTCGCGAGGGGCCAAGCCTCATGAGGCGGACGACGCCAAGACCTCCCTGGGGGCGGCCTCACTAGGCTAGCTCCAGAGGAGCGGAGATATCAATGCAAGGTGCACCTCGCGAGGTTCACATGACATGAGCCATGATGACCAAGGCCAGGCGGGCACCAGCAGGCACAGTGTACCAGTTTCCCCTTTGGTGCCAAGGAGGCAATCGCGGGCACGGAGTCCGAGGAATCGGGCAAAGGTTTGCATATTGGTGCAACAAGACCAAGATCATCGGGATGACAGGACAGAGGTCATCGCGGAGCCCACTACAGTGTCACCGCCAGCGCCTTTGCAGGCGAAGACTACTTTTGTTAGGATAATTTGTACTGGTTGTCTCCCTTTGAATTTGGCCGTTGTGGGATACCTTCCCGCCTACATTTGGGAAGAGGACGAAGGCCACTATAAATAGGACTTAGCCACCACCTGAGAGAGGATCGGATCATTCAGACCATCCTCACACCCACTAGCTCATTGAGCTCAAGAACACCTCACCTCATGAGGCTGTCCAACCACTATACTAGTTCATCCTCAGCCCCTCGAGGTAATCCACCACAAAGCTGGAGTAGGGTATTACACTGCAAGGTGGCCCGAACCAGGATAAACTGCTGTGTCTCTTGTCCCTTGGGTTCGTCGAGCTAGGTAGTGGAATCGTTGGGCCAACTGGTTGGGGAGAAAGAGTTCTTCGTACACACCCCAATGTTCGAACCTCTCAAGGGTCTGCGGAGCCCAGGATCCGACACATGTAGTGAATATTTTATATGATAGCTATATTGTTGAATTTGATTATGATCCTACATGTAATTATTATGAGAGAGGAAAATATGGATGTCGAAATTTTCATGTCACAAATTTACCTCTCGTTATGTTGAGTTTGCTATTGTTTCTTTCTTCTTCCTTGCATATGCTAGTTCTTGCTTGCCTTGATAATTTATTTGATTATAAAATACCTATGCATAGGAAGTATTTTAGGCTTAAACTTGTTTTTCACATGCTACATGATGCTCTCTTCGTGCTTCAATTGCCATCTTTCTCGTGAGCATCATTAAAATTATTATGCCTAGCAAGGGGCACAAAACGATAGCGCTTGTTGGTAGGCAACCCAATGAATAAAAATTATTTTTGTCTTTTTCTTTCTATTCTTGAGTGTTTGCACAATTATGCTACTGTTATGATTGTGTTTTTTGTGGTTTAAATTAGTGTTTGTGCCAAGCAAAGCCTTTGGGATCATGTTGGGTGATAGTTGATTTGATCTTGCTGAAAAACAGAAACTTTTGCGCCCAGGAAAATAATTTTCATTTTTAACAGAAGCGCGATAAAATACTGATTCTTCTTATAGAAGATTAATATACAAATTTCCCACGTTGTCCAAATGTTTCAGAATTTTTGGAGTTACAGGAGTATTCGAAATATCTAGATTGCTACAGACTGTTCTATTTTTGACAGATTCTGTTTTCTTTGTGTTGTGTGCTTGTTTTTGATGATTTTATGGTTTTCTTTGAAGAGTTTTTGCCATAGAAAAGTTGGAATACAGTAGATATAATGCAAAAATAAAATATGAATGGGTTGTCAATAGTACTTATAGTTGTGATTTGCTTTCTTATACTAACGAATCTCATGAAGGTTTTGTTAAGTTTTGTGTGATTGAAGTTTTCAAGTTTTGGGTGACATTACGATGGATGAAGGAATAAGGATTAGCAAAAGGCTAAGCTTGGGGATTCCCATGGCACCCCAAGATAATATTCAAGAAGTATCAAGCAACTAAGCTTGGGGATGCCCCCGAGTGGCATCCCCTCTTTCTTCTAACAACCATCGGTATTTTACTTGAAACTATATTTTTTATTCATCACATATTATGAGTTTTGCTTGGAGCGTCTTGTATGATATGAGTTTTTGCTTGTTTTGCTTTCTATTTTTAGACATGAATCCTTGTTGGACACACCAATTTGAGAGGTCCAAAATTATGCTATGACTTGCTAGAATTGCTCTATATGCTTCACTTAAATCCTTTTGAGCTATGGAATTACTCTAGTGCTTCACTTATATCTTTTTGAGCACGGTGTGCTTTATTATTTTTGGAGAAATGCTCTCATGCTTCACTTACATTTATTTGAGAGTTAGTAATTTTTAAGAAATTCTCTCATGCTTCACTTAAATTATTTTGAGAGAAGAAACTTTTTATGCTCATGTTCATCACTTAGATTTGTTTGAGCTATCAAAAGCAACATATGAAATTAGTCCCAAAGTGATAGATATTCAAGAGGGATATAATAAAAACTTTCATGAAGATCATTGGACAAAATAAACTTGATTCCTTGTAATAGTTTTGAGATATGATGATAGTGATATGTGAGTCATGTTGATGAATAATTATGCTTCAGTAAGAATATTGGTGTTAAGCTTTGTGATTTCCTATGCAAGCATGAAAGTCAATAGTTATGAAATGAAATTACATCCTACTTATGGTGCATTATTCGGTGTTAGTTATGCTTAATGCTCGCTTATGAGATTTTTCATTTCTTGGTAGCATTCTTCTCAATCTTTTGCTAGCCTTCATTTGCACTAAGTATGATCACTACTTGTGCATCCAAAATCCTTTAAACTAGTTTTGCCACATGAGTGCACTATACGTACCTATATGCGGTATTCTTTTGCCGTTCTAAGAAAATTTGTATGTGCCATCTCTAAATTTCAAATTAAATTTCTCTTTTGTGTGCTCATACCACTCTTGAAATGGTAGGGGGTGGCTGATATATTTCCATGCTAGATGTCTTATTCTTAAGATGAGTGTTTATTCACTTGTCCACTACTGCAGGATGCTGCTAACGCGACACTACGATCAGAGACCCTTCGACGAAACTGTGTGCGATGCAATAATCGCAAACGATGGTGTAAAATAACCGTCAAAAAGGTGCAAACCGTTTGCAATGGTGGGCACATCAAACACGGTTCAGATTTTAGTTGCATGTGCGATGCTGAGCATACGGTTGATCCATACGAACTGTTTGTGATTAGACAGAACAACAAAAACGGGCAGCCATATCAATGTGTGTGCGACATACGGCATACAGTTCGCTCTGATGAACTGTTTGCGATGATCGAGGTGAACACAAACGATTCAGCGTACCAAGATGTGTGTGATACCCGGCAAACAAGTCGGTAATCAGAATTGTGTGCGATCATTATAGACAGCCCATACGGTCTTTTTTGTGAATTGTGTGCTTGATACGTCCATTTGCATCATGTTTTCCTACTATTATTTACAATGTTTTTATCCATAATAATGCTTTTTGGAGTAATTCTAATTCCTTTTCTCTCATAAATTGCAAGGTACACACCAAGAGGGAGAATTCTGGCAGCTGGAAATCTGGACCTGGAAAAGCTACGTCAGGCCACCTATTCTGCATAACTCCAAACAAGTTGAAACTTCATGGAGATTTTTTATGGATTATTTAAGAATTATTAGAGCAAATAACTACCAGAGGGGGCCCACCACGTGGGCACAACCCACCTGGGCGCGCCAGGCAGCCCAGGCGCGCCCTGGTGGGTTGTGCCCTCCTCGGCCAACCTCTGGTGCCCATCTTTTGTATATAAGTCATTTTGACCTAGAAAAAATAAGGAGGGGACTTTTGGGACGAAGCACCACCTCCTCGAGGCGGAACTTGGGCAGGAGCACTTTTGCCCTTCGGTGGAGCAATTCCGTCGGGGGAACTTCCCTCCCGGAGGGGGAAATCATCGTCATCATCATCACCAACAACTCTCCCATCTTGGAGAGGGAAATCTCCATCAACATCTTCAACAACACCATCTCCTCTCAAACCCTACTTCATCTCTTGTGTTCAATCTTGTTACCGAAACTATAGATTGGTACTTGTGGGTGACTAGTAGTGTTGATTACATCTTGTAGTTGACCACTATATGGTTTATTTGGTGGAAGATTATATGTTCAGATCCAATATTCTATTTAATACCCCTCTGATCATGATCATGTTTATCATTTGTCAGTAGTTACCTTTGTTCTTGAGGTCACGGGAGAAATCATGTTGCAAGTAATCATGTGAATTTGATATGTGTTCGATATTTTGATAGTATGTATGTTGTGATTCCCTTAGTGGTGTCATGTGAACGTCGACTACATGACACTTCACCATATTTGGGCCTAAGGGAATGCATTGCAGAGCAGCAGTTAGATGATGGGTTGCGAGAATGACAGAAGCTTAAACCCCAGTTTATGTGCTATTCCATAAGGGACCAATTGGATCCAAAAGTTTAATGCTATGGTAAGAATTTATTCTTAATACTTTTCTCGTAGTTGCGGATGCTTGCGGGAGGGTTAATCATAAGCAGGAGGTTTGTTCAAGTAAGAACAACACCTAAGCACCGGTCCACCCACATATCAAATTATCAAAGTAGTGAACACAAATCGAACCAACATGATGAAAGTGACTAGATGAAATTCCCGTGTACCCTCAAGAACGCTTTGCTTATCATAAGAGGCCGTTTTGGCATGTCCTTTGCCTCAAAAGGATTGGGCTACCTTGCTGAACTTCTGTTACTACTATCGTTACTTGCTTGTTACAAATTATCTTGCTATCAAACTACTCTGTTACTTACAATTTCAGCACTTGCAGACATTACCTTACTGAAAACTACTTGTCATTTCCTTCTGCTCCTTGTTGGGTTCGACACTCTTACTTATCAAAAAGAGCTACAATTGATCCCCTATACTTGTGGGTCATCAAGGCTATTTTCTGGTGCCGTTGCCGAGGAGTGAAGCGCCTTTGGTAAGTCGAATTTGGTAAGGAAACATTTATATGGTGTGCTGAAATTTATAGTCACTTGTTACTGTGGAAAACAATGCTATGAGGGGTTTGTTCGGGGTATCTTCACCTCGTCCGAAACCACAATTAGCTACCCCTAAACCTACTGCACCTATTGAAAATATTGAATATGAAATTCCTTCGGGTATGATAGAAAAACTGCTAGCTAATCCTTATGCAGGAGATGGAACCGAACATCTTGATATGCACTTGATATATGTAGAACAAATTTGTGGATTGTTTAAGCTTGCAGGTTTACCTGAAGATAAAGTTATGAAGAAGGTTTTCCCTTTATCTTTGAAGGGAAAATCATTGACATGGTATAGGCTATGCGGTGATATTGGATCATGGAATTGGAACCGTTTGAAAATGGAGTTCCACCAAAAAATTATCATATGCATCTAGTTCATCGTGATCGGAATTTTATATATAATTTTTGGCCTCATGAAGGAGAAAGTATCGCTCTAGCTTGGGGGAGGCTTAAGTTAATGTTATATTCATGCCCCAATCATGAGCTCTCAAGAGAAATTATTGTTTGGAATTTTTATGCTCGGCTTTCTCGTAATGATCAAACCATGCTTGATACTTCTTGTGTTGGTTCCTTTATGAAGAAGACTATTGAATTCCGGTGGGATCTTTTGGAAAGAATTAAACACAACTTTGAATATTGGGAACTCGACAAAGGTAAAGAGTCAGGTATTAAACTTGAGTATGATTGTGTTAAATCTTTTATGGATACCGATGCTTTTCAAAAGTTTAGCACTAAATATGGACTTGACTCTGAGATAGTAGCCTCATTTTGTGAATCATTTGCTACTCATGTTGAACTCCCTAAAGAGAAGTGGTTTAAATATCACCCACCTATTAAAGAATAAGTTAAAGAACTAGTACCAGTTAAAGAAGAAACTATACGTTATAATGTTGATTCAGTTGTTCCTTCTGCTTATATTGAGAAACCACCTTTTCCTATTAGGATAAAGGAACATGCTAAAGTTTCGACTGTGGTTAACAAAAGTTATATTAGAGCACCTAAACCTGATGAGCAAATTAAAGTTGATCCTAGTATTGCTATGGTTAAAGATCTCTTGGAAGAAGATATGGATGGGCATGTTATTTACTTCTGTGAAGAAGCTGCTAGAATTGCCAAACCTGATAAGAAAGATAAACATAGACATGTTGTTGGCATGCCTGTCATCTCAACTAAAATAGGAGATCACTGTTATCATGGTTTATGTGACATAGGTGCTAGTGTGAGTGCTATTCCTTACACCTTATATCGAGAAATTATGAATGACATAGCACCCGGAGAGATAGAAGAAATAGATGTTAATATTAAACTTGCTAATAGAGACACTATATCACCAATTGGGATTGTTAGAGATGTTGAAGTCTTGTGTGGGAAAATAAAATACCCTACTAATTTTCTTGTTCTTGGTTCCCCACAAGATGACTTTTGTCACATTATCTTTGGTAGAACTTTTTTGAACACCGCTAATGCTAAGATGTCCTTTGGTAATGAGTCTCATGAGTTTAATTTTTCCAAGTTTAGTAGAAATCTTCATGAAAAAGAATTGCCTAGTAAAGATGAATTAATTGGTCTTGCTTCTATTGCTGTACCACCTAATGATCCTTTGGAACAATATTTGCTAGACCATGGGAATGATTTTCATATGCATGAAATAAATGAAATAGATAAAAATTTCTTTGAACAATGTCCTCTACTTAAACAAAGTTTGCCTATTGAAACTTTAGGAGGTCCTCCTCCACCTAAAGGTGATCCAGTGTTTGAATTAAAACAATTACCAGACACTTTGAAATATGCTTATCTTGATGAAAAGAAGATATATCCTGCTATTATTAGTGCTAACCTTTTAGAACATGAAGAAGAAAGATTATTGAAAGTTCTAAGGAAGCACCAAGCTGCTATTGGATATACTCTTGATGATTTAAAGGGAATTAGTCCCACTCTATGTCAGCACAAAATTAATATGGAACCTGATGCCAAAACCGTTGTTGATCACCAACGTCGGTTAAATCCGAAGATGAAAGAAGTGGTAAGAATGGAAATATTAAAACTTCTGGAAGCAGGTATAATCTATCCCATAGCTGATAGTAGATGGGTAAGCCCTGTTCATTGTGTTCCTAAGAAAGGAGCTATAACTGTTGTTCCTAATGATAAGAATGAACTTATTCCACAAAGAATTGTTACCGGCTATAGAATGGTAATTGATTTTAGAAAATTAAACAAAGCAACTAGAAAAGACCATTACCCTTTGCCTTTTATTGATCAAATGCTTGAAATATTATCTAAGCACACACACTTTTGCTTCCTTGATGGATATTCTGGCTTTTCACAAATACATGTTTCTCAACCTGACCAAGAAAAGACCACTTTATTTGTCCCTTTGGAACCTGTGCTTATAGATGTATGCCTTTTGGTTTATGTAATGCACCTTCTACCTTTCAAAGACGTATGACTGCTATATTCTCTGACTTCTGTGAAAAGATTGTTGAGGTTTTCATGGATGACATGTCTGTTTATGGGAAGTCTTTTGATGATTGTTTAAGCAATCTTGATCAAGTTTTGCAGAGATGTGAACAAAGAAATCTCGTCTTGAATTGGGAGAAGTGCCACTTTATGGTTGATGAAGGCATTGTCTTGGGTCATAAAATTTCTGAAAAAGGCATTGAAGTGGACAAAGCTAAGGTTGATGCAATTGAGAAAATGCCATGTCCTAAAGATATCAAAGGTATTCGTAGTTTCTTCGGTCATGTTGGTTTCTATATTCCTTTTTATATGATGATTGTTTAGAAGGCTTTGAAACACTTAAGCAAGCCTTAATTTCTGCACCTATTGTTCAACCACCTGATTGGAACTTGCCTTTTGAAATTATGTGTGATGCTAGTGATTATGCTGTTGGTGTTGTTCTAGGACAAAGAGTTGATAAGAAACTTAATGTTATTCATTATGCTAGTAAAACTCTAGATAGTGCTCAAAGAAATTATGCTACTACTGAAAAAGAATTCTTAGCAGTTGTGTTTGCTTGTGATAAATTTAGACCTTATATTGTTGATTCCAAAGTAACTGTTCACACAGACCATGCTGCTATTAAATATCTTATGGAAAAGAAAGATGCTAAACCTAGACTTATTCGATGGGCTCTCTTGTTACAAGAATTTGATTTACATGTCATTGATAGAAAAGGAGCTGAGAACCTAGTAGCTGATAATTTATCTAGGCTTGAAAATGTGCTTGATGACCCACTACCTATTGATGATAGTTTTCCTGATGAGCAGTTAGTTGCAATAAATGTTTCTCATGGTACTCCTTGGTATGCTGATTATGCTAATTACATTGTTGCTAAATATTTACCACCTAGCTTTACATACGAACAAAAGAAAAAAATTCTTCTATGATTTAAGACATTACTTTTGGTATGACCCACATCTTTATAAAGAAGGAGTAGATGGTATTATTAGACGTTGTGTACCTAAGCATGAACAGGGACAAATCCTATGGAAATGTCACTCCGAAGCTTATGGAGGGCATCATGCTGGAGACAGAACTGCTCACAAGGTATTGCAATCTGGATTTTATTGGCCTACTCTCTTCAAGGATGCCCGTAAGTTCGTCTTATCTTGTGATGAATGTCAAAGAATAGGTAATATCGGTAAGCGTCAAGAAATGCATATGAATTATTCACTTGCTGTTGAACCATTTGATGTTTGGGGATTTGATTACATGGGACCTTTTCCTTCCTCTAATGGGTATACACATATTTTGGTTGCTGTTGATTATGTTACTAAATGAGTAGAAGCTATTCCAACTAGTAGTGCTAATCACAAAACCTCTATTAAAATGCTTAAGGAAGTTATTTTCCCAAGGTTTGGAGTTGATAGATATTTAATGACTGATGGTGGTTCACACTTTATTCATGGTGCTTTCCGTAAAATGCTTGCCAAGTATGATGTTAACCATATAATTGCATCACCTTATCATCCTCAGTCTAGTGGTCAAGTTGAACTTGGCAATAGAGAAATAAAATTAATTTTGCAAAAGACTGTCAATAGTCCAGGAAGAATTGGTCTAAGAAATTAGATGATGCACTTTGGGCTTATAGAACAGCATATAAAAATCCTATGGGTATGTCTCCTTATAAAATGGTTTATGGAAAAGCTTGTCACTTGCCTCTTGAGTTAGAACATAACGCATATTGGGCAATCAAAGAACTCAATTATGATTTCAAACTTGCTGGTGAAAAGAGGTTATTTGATATTAGCTCTTTAGATGAATGGAGAACCCAAGCTTATGAAAATGCAAAATTATTTAAAGAAAAAGTAAAAAGATGGCATGACAAAAGAATTCAAAAGCATGAGTTTAAAGTCGAAGAATATGTTCTTTTGTACAACTCTCATTTCAGATTCTTTGCAGGAAAACTCCTCTCAAAATGGGAAGGCCCATACGTCATCGAGGAGGTTTACCAGTCTGGAGCCATCAAAATAATAATTCCGAAGGTACTAACCGTGAGGTTGTCAATGAGCAACGAATAAAGCATTATATCTCAGGTATGCCCATTAATGTTGAAAGTAATATTATCCAAACTATGACACCTGAAGAACACATAAAAGAGTCCTTCCGGAACACTCCAGAATCATGAAAGGAAGGAGGTACGTGATACGGTAAGTAAACGGACTCCGAAAAATCCGCAAAAATATTTTTATCAGATTTGGAATAGTTAAGAATTTTTGGAATAAAGAAACTCCCAGGAAGCGTCCCCTGGTGGGCACAAGACACCAGGGCGTGCCAGGCACCTGGGACACCTTCCGTACTCCGCTTTTCTACCATATACTTGTCCTCCAAGATAAAAAATCTATAGATACTTCCCGAACCTGTTGACCACCGTATCACGGAGAAATCCTCTGTTCTCTTTTCTTGTTGTTTCCTGCACAGCTTTGAAAATATGCCATCCCAAGACTCCGACGGTGAGAGCTATGTCTCGCATCTCATTGCTGACCCAAAGACCTAGGGGTACCTATCTCCTTATGGTCGAACTACGGATGACGAGGAGGATGCTCACTTGATGAGTGTCGATGATTCAAGCTCGTAGGAGGAGGATGTTCCTCTACCTCAACCTGGGGATATGCACATAAAGTTCAACAAGTCCAGTCTCCCTAAGAGAGCTAACCGGTCTAATAACCGATCTATTCCTTCTTGTTTTCAGTAGAAAAGCAAAGGAGATTTATGTGACAAGATCTTGAAGCTGGAGTTGGAGGTCGATGATTTAAAAGAGGAAATTTCTCTCCTCAACTACAATATGAAAAAGTTGAAGGCACAATTGTCCTCACTACCACCAACATCACCTTCTTCACCACTAAAAGAGAACTGAGTATCGGGTATGGGAACTCCCCTTGGCTTCCGCCAAGCTTGGGGGAGGTGCCCCGGTATCATATCATCCCACTATCTTCTTGCTTTTACTTATTTTAGTTTGATCCTTTTGCTTTAGATGAATAAAAGTTTAGTTCGATCACTTCTTCTTTGAGAGTTTGCTTAGTGATCTATCCTTCTAATCGTGTGCAAGTTATATAATAAAGTTTAGTATGAGTTTTTGCATTCTTTACTTTCATGTTGCAAATAAAAGAAAGGAAGTAAGAAAGAAAACAAATAAAATAAAGGAATTAAATAAAGAAAATATTATATACTAATCCTATGGTATGTGATGGCACCACATAAGGAAAACTATAAGTAGAAAATTTTATTAGAGATTGACAAACATAGCATTAGTCAATGATGCAACTCATGAAAGAATTAATAAGGGAAGAGAAGATTCACATATAAATATACTATCCTATAAATCTTTTGTGATTGTGAGCCCTCATCAAAATATTATATGCCAAAATTGTTGACCTTGGACAAGGAAGACAACTTAATGATTTGTGTTTGTTCATATTCACATAGAAGTCATATTGTCGTAGATCCTTTAACATGTGGAGATTGCCCCTATCTTTGCTAGCCAAAAATTCCGCACTAAGTAGAGATACTACATGTGCATCCAAAAACCCTTAAACCCAAATCTTATTTTCCAGTGTCCACCATACCTACCTAGGGATTGAGCAAGATCCCTGATGCAGAGCATCCTACGGTCATCCCCATGGACCTACCATCGTCTCACGAAGCGCCAAGAGGACCTATGACACAGTCTAGAGCTAGAGCTCTCGAGACCAAGGTGACTTCCTTCCTTAGTGATATCACATATGATCCACTCGAGACATGGCTTCTACCTAAGTCCGAGATGTTGTGCATGATAAGGTACCAAGAGGACCCTCCCGAAGATGCACGTGAAGACGGACAAGTCCCCAAGTTCATGGATGAAGAGAACCAACGGAAGGAGTCAAGAACAACTCCCAGGACCCAGACATCCGGCCATGATCCCGGACATCCGGCCCCTGAAGATGTCAACAACAGCAACAACCCTGCAGTCGAAGTGCTATAGGCCCCGGACATCCGGTGCCTCACCAACACCTGGATGTCTGGCCTCGCCCCCGGAAATTCGGCACCCTCCAACCATAGAGCGTCAAGGCCAGCTCGTCCAGCCCGGACATCCGGCCACCCCAGCCCGGACATCCGGCCACCCCAGCCCAGACATCCGGCCCCTCATGACAGCCCAGACATCCGGCCCTCCCTGCCTGCGTGCAGTGCTTCTAGGCCGAGGCCCATGTACCCCTTCGCCCCTTAGACTATATATACTTCCCATCCACCTACGTTTTAGGGTTAGCATTGGTTTAGCAAATACTTGAGATAGAGCTTTGCTCATCCATACGGATCTACTCCATGAGAGAGACCGCGACCCCTCTTCGGAGAAGATCCATGTTGGATTCAAGACCTCCTTCACGGAGAAGACCCCCATCAAGACCTCCTCACAGAGAAGAACCGGTTACCCCTTGTATTGTCCCTTGTTGACTTTGGACCGTGTGATCTCTATGTGTACTCGGATCTAGCATATGTGTGATCGTTCTTGTTGGTTTGAGTGATTCTCTCGTGTTTTCCCGCGTGTTTCCCCTCGTGTTCTTCGCAGGATCCACTCCTTTCGTGAAAGATCAGCCATCTAGGGTTCTACCCTACATCATCTTGGTATCTAGAGCCACATTGATCATGATTTCGGAGCCTTCCCGTTGTGTTTTCTAGCCATGTTTTGTTGATTTTGTCCCTAATTCGAAAATTCCCCACAAAAATAGCCCCCAATTTTTTTTTATTTGTTGGTGTGATGAAGTTTTCTTGGATTTGATCCGCGGATTTCATGTGTTGCAGGTAGATCTAGCTTTTTCCCATCTTTTCCCCAATTTCCATCCACAAAATCCCCCGAATTTTGCCCCGATTTGCCACTTTCCACGCGGAGTTCATCCGCATATCCAGAGCCCAAACATCCGGCCCGAACCCCCGGACATCCGGCCATCAAGCTCGGACATCCGGCCCCTGGCAGCATCACTTCCATCCACCGCCCCGTTTTCCATCCAAATTTCGCCAAATTTCGTTCTGGTACCCACATCCACTTCCGCATACCACCACCACTTCCGCATAGCACCACCATTTCCCACATATACCACCATCACTTACCACTACCAACTCCGACAATTTGGTCACGTTTTTCTTTGAGAATTTGAGTTGCGGTTCCGTGTCCTATTGTGTTTCGGCTATTTAGGTACGGTTCAACATCGACATCACCGTTGCTCATCTTTGCCACAGACGCATCATCAACAAAAACCACTTCACCATTTTGACACCATCATTCATTCTTGCTTACAAACAACCAACATCAAACGGTAACCTCATCTTGGTATCGTGATACATCATTCTTGCCATTGCATTGATAACCACATAACCCAATTTTGCATATCTTACCCATCGAGACTAGCCTTTGAGTATTGCCGGCAACGTCACTTGTGCACATTAGTGATCATACTTCCCATTGCATACATATCATATCATTGGTCCATATCTTGGTACCATCTTTTGTGTCACAAAGTTGTCATCGCATACACAATTGCTATCTTGGTTCGTGAAGCATTGCATGAGAAAAGAGCTCAAAAGAGAAAGAGCCATGCAAGCTTCTAAGAAAAAGGGAAACATAAGCAAAGAGCTTTTAAGCAAGAACCATAGCATCATACTACATTAAGATTGTCATACTAGATCATCTTGGATCATATCATCGGAATACCATACATAGAGCATACTTGGGATAGAAGTCGTGCCATTTTTGCTTAGTAGGTTGCGCACAAGTCTTCGTATCTGCCTATTGTGCAATCTTGCTAGAGTCTCTCTAGTGTTGTGCAACAAGAGCATTTTCGTGGATTCCACATTTTGGCTCATCCTTGGTTGCACGACCCCATTTATCTCTTTGCGTGTGTGTTTCCGTGTACCATATTTTGCTATTGGTCTACTTGTTGCATTGCAAACTTGCGAATCTTTTCCAACATTATTGAAGCTCACTAACAATTGCATCAAATTTTGTGCCACCATCCTAACCGAGCTCCACCATAAGCTTTTACTTGTGTAGGTGTGAGAAACTGACAAGAATTGGTACCAGTTGTGCTATTTCCTTGTTCCACATCGAGTGATCGTTGATCCATCTGCAACATCGTTCAAGGTACATTTGGTATAAGTTCTTCTCTTTCTACTACTCGCATATTTGCTTGGAATGATGGATAGGCCAAGTACTTCTACCAACCCACTCTTCATCGAGCAAGACGACGACATGTGATCCTACATCACAAAGAGCCACCTCTTTGGTGCACAACGTGCTTTGCATCAAGAGCAACAAGCAATGAGTGAATGCATCGACAACCTCGCCACCGACTTGTGACTCTTCGAGCAACGTACAAGAGACTATTTCGACAACAAGCTCGACGATCACAAGCAAGAGAATGATGCAAGAATGGATGGGATTCATGCTTTGTTGCTCAACCGCTCTTCTTCCACTTCGTCCTCCTCAAGACGGAGCCACTCAAGTTGACACTCCGACTACACCATCTCTGTCTCAAGTACACCGACATCGAATACTTTTCGACATGCTGCGTGCCAAGGTTGTCAAGCAAACTGCAACCCTCTACATGACAAAAACTCTCAAGAGCACCGACAACATCAAAACCAAGCTACTTTTGCTCAAGCACAAGAATGGCAATGCCAACGCCAACACGAAGAGGAAGAGCGAGCGCGTCTACACCAAGATGCACAAGATGCCGAGGCACAACGTCAAGAACAACAATTTTGAGAAGCTCAAGCACTTGAGGTGCAACAAGCCCTCTGATATTCAAGTCGAGCCATAGCCACGTGCAACCGACAAGCTTGTGAGCAACAAGAAGCGCTTCGCGAAGAAGTTCAAGAGAGGAACTATCAAGCTCGAGTGCATCGTCAAGTTCCACAACCTCCTTGCCAAGAACCTCAAGTTCGCCAAGAACGAAGGAGATAATGGAAATCCTCCACGACAAGAGCAAGTTGAGAGAGACGATCCTTCTCGTCAAGGACGTCATCATCCTCGACCCCAACACAATGAAGAGCAAAGATATGGCAAGCTTAAGTTCACCATGCCCAAGTTCAATGGAAGCAATGATCCCGAAGAGTACCTTTCAAGGGCATTGAAGGTCGACAAAATCTTACGCTTGCACAACTATGAGGAAGAGAAGAAGATGGCGATGGCATCCCTTGAGTTCCAAGATTATGTCCTCATTTGGTGGGAACAAGTCATTGAGCGTTGAGAGGCAAGAGGTGAACCACCCATCACCACTTGGGCGCAAATGAAGGATGTCATGAGAGCATGCTTCGTGCCAACCTAATACAACCGCTACCTCTTCAAGAAACTCCAACTCCTCAAGCAAGGAACCAAGAGCGTTGAAGAATACTACAAGGAAATGGAGATTGCAATGATATGAGCCAATGTCATGGAAGATGATGAGCAAACTATGTCACGTTTCTTGAATGGACTCAATCATCCTATCAAGAAGATCACCGACTTCCAACCATACTCGAACCTCATCGAGCTAGTGCATCAAGCTACCAAAGCAGAACGTCAAGTGCAAGATGATTTCAAATATGCCAAGTTCTCAACCATGTCCTATGGCTTCTCCAACAACCAAGCTTCAACGACTCCAACACCTTCTACCTCAACCAAGCCATCTACAAGCAACAACGACAAGTCGAGTTACAAGAAAACTTTGACAACTCCAAGTCATCCTCCTACAACAAGAAACTTCAAGCCGAGAGCTTCATCATCATCTACCCCAACCGATGAGACCGTCAAGACAAATTCCTTCAAATGCTTCACATGTGGAGGCCGAGGCAACAAGTCCTTTGAGTGTACTAACAAGCAAACCATGATCCTCAACGACGATGGTACATATGACTCCATGAGTGAAGGAGAAATGGAAGAACTTAAGCAAGTGGCAATGCACCGACAAGTGAACAAAGATGAAGAAGAACAAGTCTTTTGTGATGAAAATTCAAGCCCCGCTCTTGTTGTCTCCAAGGTCTTGACTCTTCAACATCAACAAGAAGAAGACCAAAGATGCCATATCTTTCATACCAAGGCCGACATCAATGGAAGGTCCGTCAAGGTCATCATCGATGGAGGGAGGTTCCATAACTTAGCAAGTGAAGAACTATGCTCCAAGCTCCAATGGGCCAAGATGAAGCATCCACATCCATAAAAAGTTCAATGGCTTAGCAACTCCGGCACTATCCAAGTCAAGCATAGAGTGCAAGTCTCCTTCAACATCGGAGCTTACGAAGACACTTTGGAGTGTGATGTCGTTCCGATGACCGTTTGCCACCTTCTTCTCGGGAGACCATGGCAATTTGATCGAGGTGTCATCCACAATGGCCGAACGAATCACTATATCTTCAAGATGAAAGGAAAGGAGTACGTACTTCGCCCTATGTCTCCAAGCCAAGTGATCGCCGATAAGGAAACCACCCATCATGGAGAGAATAGTGATAGAGCGAACCACCAAAAAGAGAATGAGCGCCACAAGCCCAAAATGAATGCCTCCACAATGAGCAACAAGAAGAACTTAATTATATTTGCCACCAAAAGTGATATAAGAGAAGTGTGTGAGAACCCATCTAGTGTCATGCACTATGTCCTTTTGTGCAAGGACGAGGCACCAAAAGCTAACACCTCTCACAATCTTCCTTTAGTGTTGTCTTCTCTATTGTAGGAATTCCAAGATGTTTTCCCCGACGAGCTACCTCCGGGTCTACCTCCTCTACGAGGCATCAAGCACCGAATCAACCTCATCCCCAGAGCTCCTCTTCCTAACAAGGCTCCCTACCACGTCAACCCCAAGGAAACCAAGGAGATCCAACGGCAAGTACAACAACTCATCGACAACGGACGTGTACGAGAAAGTTTGAGCCCTTGTGTCGTCCCGGTAATCCTTGTTCCAAAGAAAGATGGTACATATCGCATGTGTTCCGATTGCCGTCCTATCAATGCTATTACCGTGCGTTATTGTTACCCTATCCCACGCTTAGATGATGTGCTTGATGGGCTTAGCGGAGCTACCATTTTCTCTAAGATTGATCTTAAGAGTGGCTACTATCAAATACGCATCCAAGAAGGTGATGAATGGAAAACCGCATTTAAGACCAAGTTTGGCTTATATGAATGGCTTGTTACGCCAATGGGTTTATCCGAAGCACCCGGTACTTTCATGCGACTCATGCATTTTGTTTTTCGACCTTATATTGGTGTATTTGTTGTGGTCTACTTTGATGATATTCTTGTGTTTATCAAATCTCTCAAAGATCATGTCACACACCTTAGGACCGTGCTTCAAACTCTTAGAAAAGAGCAACTTTTTGCTAATATGGACAAATGCCTTTTTGGTGTTGACAAGCTTGTTTTGTTGGGTTTCATTGTGTCTTCTAAGGGTGTTCATGTTGATGAACCTAAGATCAATGCTATTAAAACTTGGCCACAACCAACCAACTTGCAACAAGTGTGTAGCTTCCTTGGTTTAGCCGGTTTCTACCGTAGATTTGTGAAGGACTTTAGCACCATTGCTTCACCTTTGCATGCTTTGAGTAACAAGAATGCACCCTTTGTTTGGGGACCATCCCAAGATATCGCATTTAATGAGCTTAAAAATTTCCTTACTCATGCTCCCGTGCTTGCATTACCCAACTTTGACAAACCCTTTGAGATTGATTGTGATGCTAGTGGTAATGGCATAGGAGGTGTGTTAACGCAAGAGAAGCGCCCCATAGCTTAGTTTAGTGAGAAACTTTTCGGAGCGCAACTCAATTACCCCATCTATGACAAAGAGCTACATGACTTAGTGCGAGTTTTGCATGAATGGGAACATTATCTTCGCCCCCATGAATTTATCATCCATACCGACCATGAAACACTTAAATACCTTAAGGGCCAAACTAAGTTGAACAAGTGTCATGCTAAATGGAGTAAGTTCATTGAGTCTTTTCCTTATGTCATCAAGTACATTAAAGGTAAGGAAAATGTTGTGGCGGATGCACTTTCTCGCATATGCATGCTTGTTACAAAACTTGAATTGCATGTCATTAGCTTTAAGCACATAAAAGACTTGTATGCGCATGATCCTACTTTTGTTATTCCTTATGCCAAATGTTTGACGCATACATCTTGGGAACGCTATTACATCAAAGATGATTATCTTATGAGAGCTAACAAACTTTGCATCCCCGAGTCTTCTCTTCGTTTGCTACTTTTGCAAGAATCTCATGGCAGAGGACTAATGGGACATTTTGGACGTGATAAGACATTCGCTACGCTCTCCAAGAACTATTATTGGCCCAATATGTTCCGGGACGTCAACCGTTTCACCAACCGATGCTCTACATGTCGCAAAGCAAAGTCTAAAGCTCAATCCCATGGTCTCTATATGCCTCTTCCAATTCCGTATCAACCATGGGAAGATATTAGCATGGATTTTGTGCTTGGTTTGCCTAGAACTAGAAATGGAAAGGATTTCGTCTTTGTTGTTGTGGACCGATTCTCTAAGATGGCTCATTTCATTACTTACAACATGATAGACGATGCTTCACATGTTGCCAATCCCTTTTGTAGGGAAATATTGCGCCTCCATGGAGTACCAAAGACGATAGTCTCGGACCGCGATGTCAAGTTGCTAAGCTACTTTTGGAAAACCTTACGTGCCAAGCTCGGAATAAAGCTACTCTTCTCCATGGCTTACCATCCACAAACCGACGGCCAAACGGAGGTGACCAACCGCACACTCTCCGCTCTACTTCGCGTGCTAATTAAGAAGAACATCAAGAAGTGGGAGGAGTGTCTACCTATCACTGAGTACGCCTACAACCGAGCAAGACACTCGACTATCGACAAGTCCCCCTTCGAGGTCGTCTATGGTTTCAACCCATTGTCCCCATTGGACATTCTCCCTCTACCACTACAAGAGCGCACAAATATGGACGCGAGTGCACGAGTCAACTATCTCAAGAATATGCATGAAGATACAAGGCACACCATCGAGCACCAAGTACAACGACTCGCGACCAAGCTCAACATCAACAAGCACCCCATGGTGTTCAACATTGGAGATCTTGTGTGGCTACACCTTCGCAAGGACTGCTTCCCCCACGAACGCAAGTCCAAACTTCAACCACACGTGGATGGACCCTTCAAGGTGCTTGAACGCTACAACAACAACAACACCTACAAGATCGACATTCCACGCGACAAGTACTCCGTGAGCGACATCTTCAACGTCAAAGATCTCTCTCCCTACCATGGTGATGAAGATTTCGATCCGAGGTCGGATCTTTCCCAAGGGAGGGGAGATGATGCGGAGCATCCTATGGTCATCCCCATGGACCTACCATTGTCTCACGAGGCGCCAAAGAGGACCTATGACACAAGCTAGAGCTAGAGCTCTCGAGACCGAGGTGACTTCCTTCCTTAGTGATATCACATATGATCCACTCGAGACATGGCTACTACCTAAGTCCGAGATGTTGTGCATGATTAGGTACCAAGAGGACCCTCTCGAAGATGCACGTGAAGACGGACAAGTCTCCAAGTTCACGGATGAAGAGAACCATTGGAAGGAGTCAAGAACAACTCCCAGACCCCAGACATCCGGCCATGATCTCGGACATCCGGCCCCTGAAGATGTCAACAACAACAACAACAGCCCTGCAGCTGAAGTGCTACATGGCCCGGACATCCGGTGCCTCGCCAATACCCATACATCTGGCCTCGCCCTCGGAAATCCGGCACCCTCCAACCAGAGAGTGTCAAGGCTAGCTCCTCTAGCCCAGACATCCGGCCACCCCAGCCCGGACATCCAGCCCCTCGTGACAGTCCAGACATCCGGCCCGACGCCCGGACATCCGGCCCTCCCTGTCTGCGTGCTGTGCTTCTAGGCTGAGGCCCATGTACCCCTTCGCCCCTTAGACTATATATACTTCCCCTCCACCTATGCTTTAGGGTTAGCATTGGTTTAGCTCATACTTGAGATATAGCTTTGCTCATCCATATGGATCTACTCCTTGAGAGAGACCGCGACCCCTCTTTGGAGAAGATCCACATTGGATTCAAGACCTCCTTCACCGAGAAGACCCCCGTCAAGACCTCCTCACGGAGAAGAACCGGTTACCCCTTGTATCGTCCCTTGTTGACTTTGGACCGTGTGATCTCTATGTGTACTCGGATCTAGCATATGTGTGATCGTTCTTGTTGGTTTGAGTGATTCTCGTGCGTTTCCCCTCGTGTTTCCCCTCGTGTTCTTCATGTTCTTCGTGGGATCCGCTCCTTTCATGAAATATCGGCCATCTAGGGTTCCACCCTACATCAATCCCTCAAGTAAGTTGTCATCGGTGCAAAAAGGCAATAAAAATTGCTTCTAAAAGTGTGAGATCATTTAGTGTAAGAGAAAATTGAGCGTTGCACAAACTTGTGATGGTGAAGAATAAAAGCGACATACTGCATAATAAAGGTCGCTATCACTAGGGGCAATGTAACGTGACGTTCTTTTGCACTAAGGGATTGAGCATACAAACAAATAAGCGCATGGCAACCTCTGCTTCCCTCTACGAAGGGCCTATCTTTTACTTTTATGTATTTACTTTTATGTAAGAGTCAAAGTTTTTCTCTCTATTCCTTTTATTTTTCTCCTTTGGCAAGCATCATGTGGTGAGGAAAGATCTAGGCACATATGTCCAGTTCAATATGGGTGGCATGAGTTACTATTGTTGACATCACCCTTGAGGTGAGTATGTTGGGAGGCGAAACCATAAGCCCCTATCTTTCTATGTGTCATGTTGAAACGTTTTGCTCATGGGTACGCGATGAGTGTTAGCAATCATAGAAGACTATATGATGGTTGAGCATGTGGACCTGCCTAAAGGCTCCGACACGTGACCCTTCCTGAAAAGATGATGAATTATAGTTGCAAAGTTGACTGAGAACATAGTTTGTTGGTTTCTAATAGAGTTTCTGCTTTGTACTTCGATTGTGTGATGAACTATTACTTATTCATGAAAAGTATATGATAAAAGTCCTATGTTTAATTTTGTTGCTGTTACAATAATCAACATGATGCTTCTATGTCCATATTTTGTTTTTATCGACACCTCTCTCTCTCTCTCAAAGCATGTGGACATGTTTTTCGATTTTAGTTTTCGCTTGAGGACAAGCGAGGTCTAAGCTTGGGGGAGTTGCTACGTGATACGTCTCCAACGTATCTATAATTTTTGATTGTTCCATGCTATTATATTATCAATATTGGATGTTATATAATCATTTTATATCATTTTTGGTACTAACCTATTGACATAGTGCCAAGTGCCAGTTGCTGTTTTTCCATGTTTTTTACATCGCAAAAAATCAATATCAAACAGAGTCCAAATGCCATGAAACTTTACGGAGAATTTTTATGGGCCAGAAGGAACACAACGGGCCTTGGCTGCGCCTGGGGGTGCCCCGAGGGAGGCACACCCCACCAGGGCGCGCTAGGAGGCCCAGGCGCGCCCTGGTGGGTTATGCCCACCTCGGGTGCCCCCCGGACCGCCTCTTTGCTCTATAAATACCCCAATATTATAGAAACCCTAGGGGAGTCGACGAAATATTCATCCAGCCGTCGCAGAGTCCAGAACCACCAGATCCAACCTAGACACCATCTCGGATGGGGTTCACCACCTCCATTGGTGCCTCTCCGATGATGCGTGAGTAGTTCTTTGTAGACCTTCGGGTCCGTAGTTAGTAGCTAGATGGCTTCATCTCTCTCTCTCTTGATTCTCAATACAATGGTCTCTTGGAGATCCATATGATGTAACTCTTTTGCGATGTGTTTGTTGGATCTGATGAACTTTCAGTTTATGATCAGTCATATCTTTCTATATCCATGAAAGTATTTGAGTTTCTTTGATCTCTTTTATGCATGGTTGCTTATAGCCTCATATTTCTTCTCCGATATTTGGGTTTTGTTTGGCCAACTTGATCTATTTATCTTGCAATGGGAAGAGGTGCTCTGTAGTGGGTTCGATCTTACGGTGCTTGATCCCAGTGACAAAAAGGGAAACAATATGTATGTATCGTTGCTACTAAGGATAAAACGATGGGTTCTATCTCTACATAGATAGATCTTGTCTACATCATGTCATTGTTCTTAGGGTTAATTGGATCTATGCCACTGCAACTTTCACGAGTTGACAAAATGCCATTACAATTCTTTCATCCTCCTCTATATGCCATTATGTTAAATTTGAGACACAAATACCCTTGTATTACTCCTTTCACCCTCCCCTCATGTTCTTCTACCAAACTAACCTGCCATTAACTCCGGCGAGCATGGGGCCGTGCAAAAAACAACTTCCAGCATCGACCATGCATACTATAGGTGGCCGCGCGACTTCATGGACGGCATAGGATGGGTTATGCAACCGCTGCAGCCATCTCCCGCGAGAATGATGCCTCGGTCGTCATGTACGCACAATTTTTACAAACTAGATAGCGTGTCATGTCGCGCCGGCGGGACCAAACTTTCGCATGCATGTGTATTTGGCCGGCGGCAAATCAATTAGCTAGCAAGCGTGGCTAGCTTTGCACATGAGGAATTAATCAACAAATCAATCAGCTATATAGCGTGGATAACTTTGTACAGGAGGAATTAATCATCTTTGTTGTCTGCTATGTACGTGCGTGTTGAGGCCAATTCAATCCGTCGACCATGGTGCTGCAGGACTAGCAGGAAGGAAAGATGCTTGCCCGAGTTAATGGCACACTTGTCAGTTTGGTAGAAGAGAAGATGAGGGGAAGGTGAAAGGAGGAAGACAAGGGTATTTGTGTCTCAAATTTAACATAATGGCATATAGAGGAGAATGGAAGAGTTGTAATGGCATTTTTCCAATGTGCAGAATTATAATGTCATTTTTCCAACTCGTGAAAGTTGTAGTGGCATATATCCAATTAACCCTTGTTCTTATGGCATTACTCCATTTCTCCATGAACTTAATACACTAGATGCATGCTGGATAGCGGTCGATGTGTGGAGTAATAGTAGTAGATGCAGGCAGGAGTCGGTCTACTAATCTTGGACGTGATGCCTATATAATGATCATTGCCTGGATATCGTCATGAGTATTTGAAGTTCTATCAATTGCCCAACAGTGATTTGTTTACCCACCGTTTGCTACTTTTCTCGAGAGAAGCCACTAGTGAAACCTACGGCCCCGGGGTCTTCTTTCTCATATATTTGCCTTCGCGGTCTATTTTTCTCTTGCTTTTATTTTCACATCTACTAAACCAAAAACCCAAAAATATCTTAGTGAAATTTATTCTTATTTATTTATTTGGCGTTCGATCTATCAATCTACTACAAATTTACCTCACGTCCGTTTGTCTATCTTTAGGCACCGTACCCCGGAAGGGATTGACAACCCCTTTAACACGTCGGGTTGCGAGAAGTTGTTATTTGTGTGCAGGTGTTGTTTACGCTGTGTTGCTTGGTTCTCCTATTGGTTCGATAACCTTGGTTTCATATCTGAGGGAAATACCTACCGCCGCTGTGATGCATCATCCCTTCCTCTTTGGGGAAATACCGACGTAGCTTCAAGAGACATCAAAAGGAATTTCTGGCGTCGTTGCTAGGGAGGATCAAGTCAAGATAGTCTCTCGGCCACGCACCATTTCTGGCGCTGTTGCGGGGGAGGATCTTCAACATGTACCAGGTTCCTAATCATGTATATCATCTCCTCACAATTTACATTATTTGCCATTTGCCTCTCATTTTCCTCTCCCCCACTTCACATAAAATTTCCATTTTATTCGCCTTCTTTTCGTTTGCCTTTTTCTTGTTTGATATTTTGTTTGCTTGTGTTGCCATGTGCCTTCTATATGCTTGCATCTTCGCTTGCTAAAAATCTATTGATACAGATCCTCATCCACTTGCTAATCTTTTTAAAAGATCCAATCATGATGAACCAATTGCTAGTGAGTTGAGTGCACTAGATTATCTTTATGAAGTTTTGCTTGAGATTCGTGAATCTAAAATTGTGATGAAGAAATTTATGAAGTGATTCATGATAGCTCCTTGAATGAAAAGCATGATTGTAATGATTTTACTATAAATTATATTAATGTCAATTGTGCTAATAATATGCAAAACCCAAAGCTTGGGGATTGTAACGCCCGGGTAATTAAGCTACAGTAATCCCACGCTAATGGAGCCACGTTACCTACGTTACTGTTGCTAATCGATCGTTAGATCAAAACCGGACCAAAATTCAAATTCAAACTTTGGTAAATAATAAAAGTTTTCAAACATTGAAATAAAAATGTTCGGTTTGTACTAAATTTTACATAGATAATTGTGGTGTAGGAGACCCAGTTTTATAAAATGCATAAATATTTTAAACTGAATTGAAACACAAAAGAAAATAAATAAAATAAAGAAAATACGAAAAAGGACAAAACAACAAAAAAAAAGAAGAGAAAGCCCCCCCCCTCCCTGGGCCGTGGCCCAATTGGGCCAACCCACCTATCCCAACCGGCCCACCCCGGGCTATAACCCCCCCCCCCACTACCAGAAACCCTAACCCCAACCCACCACTTCCCCCACTCCCTCGTCACTCCCTCTCACCCGATCCAGATCGGATCGGGCCGGCCCCCAACACCTGTCGACCGTCGCCGCCTTCCCCCCCCCACCAGCGCTTGACCCCCCCGGATCCCGACCACCGCCGCCCCGTCGCTCGTCCTCACCCCCTCCTCGCCGGAGGCCGTGGACGCGCGCCGTCCCGCTGCTGCCCATCGCCAGACCACGCCGGACCTCCCCCTCTACGTTGCCGTCGTCCCCGTCCTCCTCCCCAAAGGCTCCACCGAGCCTCGCCGACCCTCGTCTCTGCAACGCCGGTGAGGCCACGGCCTCCTCTTCCTCTTTGCGCCCTCTCTGCACGTCTCCCCGTCGCCAACCGCACCAGCCTCCCCTGCTCGACGCGCCACCGCGCGCGCCCGGCGCTCGTCGCCACGGCCACCGCGCGCGTGCGCCCCGTGCACGCCTCGCCATCCCACTCGTCGCGCCCGAACGCCCGCAACCCCGCGCTCTCCGTGCGCTCACCGCAACCGCCGCCCTCACTCCCCTGCTTGGCCGCACGCACTCGCGCGCGCAAGCCCTCGCCGCGGCCCCCCTGTACCGCCCCAGTCATCGCCCCCCAATCACCGCGGCTAACGCCCGCCTTCCCTCTTCCCTGCCTGTGGTGACTGACCAAGGCCGGTCGCCGTTCGGTCCGGCCGCACCTCTCCACGGCCCCGGCGCCCTCCTCCGGTGGCCGCCGCTTCACCACGGCACCGCTCCGCCCGTGGCCTCCCCATGGCCACCGGCCCCCCTACTCCGGCGCCCTGCTGGGAACGCCCGCTCGGGCCGCGTCCTGCACCCGCACCCGCTAAGCGGTGCCCGGTAGGCCTTCCCTGGGTCACAGACATGTGGGGCCCAGCCCCCAGAACGTTTATAAAAAAAATAAAAGAAAATAATAAAAATATTAATTAATTAATTGGTTAATTAAATTAATTAACTTAACTAATCCTGATTAGATTAACCTAATTACTAATTAAACTAATTAATCTATTTTAGTTAAATCTCAGACAATGACGATCGGGACCCACACGTCAGTTGACTGCTGACGTCATGATGACGTCATGCTGATGTCAGCAGACACTATTCTGGATAATGTTGATTAAGTTAAATAAATAAATCCTAAAAATGATTTAAATCTTCTAAAATTAATATAAAATAAACCGTAGCTCGGATGGAAAAACTTTGTACATGAAAGTTGCTCAGAACGACGAGACGAATTTGGATACGCAGCCCGTTCGTCCGCCACGTGTCCCTAGCATAGTGAACCTGCAACATTTCACCTCCGGTTCATCTGTCCGAAAACGCGAAACACCGGGGATACTTTCCCGAATGTTATCCCCCTTCACCGGTATCACCTAATACCGCGTTAGGGCACCCCTAGCATCGTTACTTGCCTTGTCATGCATCGTTATGCATCTGTTTGCATTATATTTATTGTTTCTTCCCCCCTCTTCTTCCGCTAGACACCGAGACCGACGCCGCTGCTACCCAGTACGACTACGGAGTTGACGACCCCTCTCTCTTGCCAGAGCAACCAGGCAAGCCCCCCCTTTGATCACCAGATATCGCCTACTCTTCTCTATACTGCTTGCATTAGAGTAGTGTAGCATGTTACTGCTTCCCGTTAATCCTATACTGATGCATAGCCTGTCCTTGCTACTACTGTTGTTACCTTTACCTGCAATCCTAATGCTTAGTATAGGATGCTAGTTTATCATCAGTGGCCCTACATCCTTGTCCGTCTGCCATGCTATACTATCGGGCCGTGATCACTCGGGAGTTGATCACGGGTATATACTATATACTTTATACATGATACATGTGGTGACTAAAGACGGGTCGGCTTGAGGAGCACCCGCGAGTGGAGTTTTGAGGCGGAGCGGCAGGGCAGGTTCCGACCACCTAGGAGAGAGGTGGGCCTGGCCCTGGTCGGCGTTCGCGGATACTTAACACGCTTAACGAGATTTGGGTATTTGATCTGAGTCTGGCCATTTGGTCTATACGCACTAACCATCTACGCGGGAGTAGTTATGGGTATCCCGGCGTCGTGGTATCAGCCGAAGCCTTCGTGACGTCAGCGACTGAGTGGCGCGCGCCGGATTGGACTGGAAGGCCACTAGGCTAGGTCTGCTTTCGGCCGCGTTCGCAACGTGCAGGTGTGCTAAGGGCGATGGGCCCAGACCCCTGGGCGCTTAGGTTTAGACCGGCGTGCTGACCTCTCTGTTGGTCTAGGTGGGGCTGCGACGTGTTGATCTTCCAAGGCCGGGCATGACCCAGGAAAGTGTGTCCGGCCAAATGGGATCGAGCGTGTTGGGGTATGTGGTGCACCCCTGCAGGGAAGTTAATCTATTCGAATAGCCGTGATCTTCGGTAACAGGACGATTTGGAGTTTTACCTTGACCTTATGACAACTAGAACCAGATACTTAATAAAACACACCCTTCCAAGTGCCAGATACAACCGGTGATCGCTCTCTCACAGGGCGACGAGGGGAGGATCAGCGGTTAGGGTTATGCTATGCGATGCTACTTGGAGGACTTCCGTCTACTCTCTTCTACATGCTGCAAGATGGAGGTGGCCAGAAGCGTAGTCTTCGACAGGATTAGCTATCCCCCTCTTATTCTGGCTTTCTGCAGTTCAGTCCACCGATATGGCCCTTTACACATTTACCCATGCATATGTAGTGTAGCTCCTTGCTTGCGAGTACTTTGGATGAGTACTCACGGTTGCTTTCTCCCTCTTTTCCCCCTATCCCTTCTACCTGGTTGTCACAACCAGATGTTGGAGCCCAGGAGCCAGACGCCACCGTCGACGACGACTCCTACTACACCGGAGGTGCCTACTACTACGTGATGCCCGCTGACGACGACCAGGAGTAGCTAGGAGGATCCCAGGCAGGAGGCCTGCGCCTCTTTCGATCTGTATCCCAGTTTGTGCTAGCCTTCTTAAGGCAAACTTGTTTAACTTATGTCTGTACTCAGATATTGTTGCTTCCGCTGACTTGTCTATGATCGAGCTCTTGTATTCGAGCCCTCGAGGCCCCTGGCTTGTAATATGATGCTTGTATGACTTATTTTATTTGTAGAGTTGTGTTGTGATATCTTCCCGTGAGTCCTTGATCTTGATCGTACACATTTGCGTGTATGATTAGTGTACGGTCAAATCGGGGGCGTCACAAGTTGGTATCAGAGCCGACTGCCTGTAGGAACCCCCCTTCCACACTCCTTGGCCGAAGTTGAGTCTAGACATTACAAAAACTTTTACTAACTTGGCTGTGTGCCTTACGGGCCCACGTCGCCATCGGGTGGTACTAGGATCTTTTACTCCTCGACCTTTACTCTGGGACTCTGAACTCTCTTCTACTCGGGTTAAACGAATTTACTAACTCTGACACTAGGATCCCGTTACGACATTCACCCCAAAGTTGGATAAGCCCTAGTTATTCTTTAGAATTGTATTTGAACATTATCCACATTGTCATTTGACTCCTGTGAAAACATTTGTGTTTTCAGATGGAACCCACGAGGCAGGTCGTGCGCCACACGACGGCCATTGGTGCCTCAGGATCACCTGCTGTGTTGGTTGAGATGATGACCTATCTGGGTTATCGCTGGCACCCTGAGTACACCGTCTATGAGGAGTATCAGGACTTCAACCAGGAGCAGTACCGTGCCATCGTCCACCTCTACTCTCGGGAGTATGACTCCACTACCGTGCTGCACACTGCTCATGGTGTTGGAGTGACCATCGACATGGCGGTCCGCGATGCTGCTTATGCTGCTCTGACACGTCTTCGAGGAGAGTATCAGGAGTTGGACACCTCCCCCTTCAGGCACATTGCTATCGCATCCGATATTGGAGCGGAGGGATACTACACTACTGCCTACTCCACTGTCACCCAAGAGCCCTTCTACCATCAGAACCTGGTTCTGCATGCTGATGGGCTGGATAGAGCTAACCGAGCCCTCCGCCACGAGTTGTACACCACCCGTCAGCACCTGTATCGTGCTCTGACGCTGTTGCACCCCTCTGTCTGCTCTGGTGATCTGTTGTGTTCTGTGATCTACCCTGCCCAGACCGTGATGCCCCAGGGCGTCGGCTGGCCAGATGTGGGAGGCTACTCTCCTGCATTGGGTCCTCTCCTGCCACCTGCGCATCGGGTTCCGCACCAGAGTATCCGCGGACCCCAGGCTACTCGCGTGGAGGTCTTCCCTTCACGTCACTACCAGCTGTCGGGCTACACCTACCTCCGCAGTGCCGCATGGGACTGACGTAGACTTGCTTATTAGTGTTAGCTGCATTCGTCGCGAGCCTGTGTGCCGCCTATGATGTATTAGCCTATGTACCGAACTCTGTGTAACGAACTCTATGCTGATCTCTTTTGTAAGATATGCCGACTACTATGTAGTATCTATCGTGCTACGTTCGTTGTGCATGTTTCATCATGAATGATTCTTGTTTTTTTTGCAATTCCTCAATGCTGAACTACCCCTGTTAAATATTAGCAGGATGGTTAGACCAGGTGGTCGTGGTCGTGGTGGCAACGCCCCACCACCGCCTGAGTACATGGCTGGGATGATGCAACAGTTTGAGCTGAATCGCCAGTTCATGGAGAATATTATGGCTCAGTTTCCTCGCCCCAATATGAACCAGCAGCCAACCCCAGTAACTCTGCAGGATTTCATGCGCCTGAACCCAACTGTGTACCGCAGCTCAACTCAGCCTCTGGATGCTGATGACTGGCTCCGAGACATCACCTATGAGATGGAGTCTGCTGATGTAGCCCCTGCCAGCTATGTCACCTTTGCTTCCTTCTTCCTGAAGGGACCCGCAGCTCAATGGTGGGACAGCCACAGGCGTACACTGCCAGCTGGAACAATCATCACCTGGCCAGACTTCCAAGCTGCCTTCCGTGCTCGCTTCATTCCTCAGGGAGTCATGGACCGGAAGAAGCGTGAGTTCCGCAACCTCACCCAAGGCAACAAAACTGTGGAAGCTTACCAGCGGGAGTTTCTTGACTTGTCCCGCTATGCTGAAGAAGACATTGCAACTGATGCACGCAGACAGGAGAAGTTCCGGGATGGCCTTCAAGCTGACATCAAACTCGCACTTCTAGTGCATGACTTTGCTGATTTCGCCACTCTGGTGAACAAAGCCATCAATGTCGAAACTGGTCTGCAGGAATACCAGAGCTCTCACAAGCGCAGCCGTGACACGGGCTCATCTTCAGGCCCGTCCTCGCAGAAGCGCAAGATATGGATTCCCAACAGCATGTACCAGCCAAGTGCACCTGCCCCAAGGCAGTCCTATGCTGCACCTCGTCTGCCTACGGCTCCAACTAGGCAGCCAAGGCTTCTAGCTCCACCACCCCAAGCTCCTGTTCCTACTCCCGAGAATGGTTTGTGCTTCAGGTGTGGACAACCAGGGCACCGTGCTAGGGAATGCAACCAGAAACAAAATCAACTGGCCCTTCCAGCAACTGGCCGTGGAAGCAACCAGCCTCGCAACAACAGTGCCAAGTCTTATGGTCGTGTTCATGCCAACCATGTTGATCTCAATGAAGTTCTAGACCAGCCTGCTACCGTGATGGGTACACTCCTCGTAAATTCAGTACCAGCATCTGTTTTATTTGATACAGGAGCATCACATTCATTCATATCAGCCGAGTTTGCATTCATGCATGGCATTAAATACGAAGAGATGGACACTGCGATTGTGGTACACACTCCTACGGGCCAGTGTCAAACCTCTATGGTTAGTCACAACGTTCCCGTTGAAATTGAAGGACTGGAATTCCTTGCCTTCCCCATCGTACTAAAGTCCTGTAGCATCGACCTCATTCTGGGAATGGATTGGTTGAAAGCGCATACTGCTTCTATAGTTTGCGCCACTAAGGTCGTCCATCTGCTACACCCTTCTGACGAAATAATAGCTTACCAAGCTCATCTAGTTCAGGACGCCGAGGCACGACTTTATGCCTTGAACGCGTTGAACGCTGCACCACTCGAGGGCATTGAAAACATTCCCGTCGTTCGTGAATTCCAAGACGTCTTCCCAGAAGAACTTCCAGGGATTCCTCCTGCTAGAGCTGTCGAATTCATCATCGACTTGAAACCCGGGACTACCCCTATAGCTAAACGACCCTACAAGATGCCGCCGCATGAACTCATTGAGCTTAAGGAGGAAATCGACAAATCTCTTGTCAAAGGTTTCATTTGCCCAAGTTGCTCTCCTTGGGGAGCACCTTCTCTCTTTGTTAAGAAGAAGGATGGGACAAACCGATTAGTCCAAGACTACCGTCCTATAAACCAAGCTACCATTCAGAATAAACATCCTCTTCCTCGAATCAATGATCTTTATGATCAACTGGCTGGCTCATCAGTGTTCTCCAAACTCGACTTGAGGTTGGGTTACCACCAGATCCGTGTTCGTGAAGAGGACATCCCAAAAACCGCCTTCGTGACTCGGTATGGATCATACGAGTACACCGTCATGTCATTCGGCTTAATGAATGCTCCAGCCACCTTCTCTCGTCTGATGAACTATATATTCATGGATTACCTCGACAAGTTCGTCGTGGTTTATTTGGACGATATCCTCGTATTTTCCAAGAACAAGGAGGAACATGCTGAACATCTTCGTCTTGTGCTGGAAAAGCTTCGGGAGCATCAGCTGTATGCTAAGTATTCCAAGTGTGAATTCTGGCTCCCCGAAGTAACCTATCTTGGGCATGTCATCTCCAAAGATGGTATTGCCGTCAACCCTGAACGAGTTCAGGCTATACTCGATTGGACTCCTCCGAAGAATGTGAAGCAAGTCCGAAGTTTTCTCGGTCTCGCCAGCTATTGCTGTCGATTCGTCGAGAACTTCTCCAAGATTGCTAGGCCTCTGACTAATTTGTTGCATAAGGGTGTCAAGTTCGACTGGACAGACAAGTGTCAGGAAAGTTTCCAGGCGCTCAAAGACAAGTTGACTTCTGCCCCCGTACTTGCTCCACCTGATACTAAGAAGGACTTCGTCATTTACTGCGACGCTTCCCGTCAAGGATTAGGCTGTGTCCTAATGCAAGAGCGCAGAGTGATTGCTTATGCCTCTCGTCAACTGCGCCCTCACGAAGAAAACTACCCAGTTCACGACCTCGAGCTTGCTGCTGTCATTCATGCACTGAAGCAGTGGCGACATTACCTTCTCGGTAATCGTTGCGAGATCTTTACCGACCATCAAAGTCTGAAGTATCTGTTTACTCAGCCAGATCTGAACCTCCATCAGCAGAGATGGATGGAGACTGTTGCAGACTTTGACGTGGGTATATCCTATACCCCCGGCAAGGCTAATGTAATGGCTGATGCCTTGAGCCGCAAGTCTTACTGCAACCACCTC
Source organism: Triticum urartu (assembly GCF_056163025.1). Lineage (NCBI taxonomy): Eukaryota > Viridiplantae > Streptophyta > Magnoliopsida > Poales > Poaceae > Triticum > Triticum urartu. The sequence continues at coordinate 240,777,495 of NC_141877.1, read as the reverse complement.
CAGGTCCACAAAGTTCAGCCCTCGCTTGCCGAAGAGTTTAGAAGGCTGAACCTCCCTATTGTTCCTCCGAGATCGCTCGCTCCCCCTCCCGAAGGTTTCCCCAAACGGAACCTCCATGTTGTTTCCAAGGGTTCTCTCAATACCCTGGTTGCGAAACCAGACCTTGTGGACACCATCAAATGGATACAGAAATGTGACGATGAAGTCCTCAAGATTAAGCGCGACCTCAAAAGAGGAAAGCCCTCATTCTTCACGATCACCGACGATGGCGCCTTGTATTTCAAAGGCCGCCTAGTGGTACCATGTTCGAAGAAAAACCTGGATAAGACTAAAAGGGTTATGCAAGAAGCTCATGATACGCCTCTGTCCATCCATCCTGGTAGTACAAAGATGTACCAGGATATTCGTCAAAGATTCTGGTGGTCTAACATGAAGCAGGACATTGCTCGTTATGTTGCTGAGTGTGATGTTTGTCGCCGAATCAAAGCAGAGCATCAAAGGCCTGCTGGAACTCTGCAACCTATCTCTATTCCTGAATGGAAATGGGACCATGTTGAGATGGACTTCGTCACTGGATTTCCCAAATCGCAGAAAGGTAATGATGCTATTCTTGTCGTCATTGACCGGCTTTCCAAAGTTGCCCATTTCCTGGCGGTCAAAGAGACAATCACTGCTAGTCAGCTTGCTACTCTCTACATGGCCAGAATTGTTTCACTTCACGGTATCCCACTGGTTATCAGTTCAGACCGTGGCAGTTTATTCACTTCAAGATTCTGGGCAAGTTTCCAAGAAGCTATGGAGACTCACTTATCTTTCAGTACTGCGTTTCATCCGCAGTCACAAGGGCAAGTTGAACGTGTCAACCAAGTTCTCGAAGACATGCTTTGAGCTTGTGTAATCTCATTCGGCAAGAAATGGGAGGAATCTCTTCCATATGCCGAGTTCTCTTATAATAATAGCTATCAAGCTAGTCTGAAGATGTCCCCCTTCGAAGTGCTTTATGGACGAAAGTGTCGAACCCCTCTGAACTGGTCAGAAACTGGGGATCGTCCACTCTTCGGTCCGGATATTATCCAACAGGCCGAAGAACAAGTTCGCATTATTCGCGAGAATCTCAAGACTGCTCAGTCACGTCAGAAAAGTCAGTATGACCGTCATCACCAAGACATGGTCTATCAACCTGGCGAAAAGGCTTATCTTCGAGTTACCCCAATGAAGGGTGCTCACCGCTTCGGGATCAAGGGCAAGCTAGCTCCTCGCTATATCGGTCCCTTCACTATTCTCGAAAGGCGTGGAAAAGTGGCATATCAACTGGAGCTTCCGCCGAACCTTTCTCAGGTTCACGATGTGTTCCATGTGTCACAACTCCGCCGTTGCTTCAAGGATCCAATCCGAGCGGTGGATCATGAAGTGCTCGAACTGCAACAGGACCTCTCTTATAAAGAGCATCCGGTCCGCATTCTTGACCAAGCTGAACGCCGCACACGTCAGAAGGCGATCAAATTCCTCAAAGTCCAGTGGTCGAATCACTCTGAGGACGAAGCCACCTGGGAACGCAAGGATCGCCTGCGTGAAGAATACCCCGTGTTGTTTCCTTCTACCTCCTAAATCTCGGGACGAGATTTCTTGTAGTGGAGGAGATTTGTAACGCCCGGGTAATTAAGCTACAGTAATCCCACGCTAATGGAGCCACGTTACCTACGTTACTGTTGCTAATCGATCGTTAGATCAAAACCGGACCAAAATTCAAATTCAAACTTTGGTAAATAATAAAAGTTTTCAAACATTGAAATAAAAATGTTCGGTTTGTACTAAATTTTACATAGATAATTGTGGTGTAGGAGACCCAGTTTTATAAAATGCATAAATATTTTAAACTGAATTGAAACACAAGAGAAAATAAATAAAAGAAAGAAAATACGAAAAAGGACAAAACAACAAAAAAAAGAAGAGAAAGCCCCCCCCTCCCTGGCCGTGGCCCAACTGGGCCAACCCACCTAGCCCAGCCGGCCCACCCCGGGCTATAACCCCCCCCCCCCACTACCAGAAACCCTAACCCCAACCCACCACTTCCCCCACTCCCTCATCACTCCCTCTCACCCGATCCAGATCGGATCGGGCCGGCCCCCAACACCTGTCGACCGTCGCCGCCTTCCCCCCCCACCGGCGCTTGACCCCCCCGGATCCCGACCACCGCCGCCCCGTCGCTCGTCCTCACCCCCTCCTCACCGGACGCCGTGGACGCGCGCCGTCCCGCCGCTGCCCATCGCCAGACCTCGCCGGACCTCCCCCTCTACGTTGTCGTCGTCCCCGTCCTCCTCCCCAAAGGCTCCACCGAGCCTCGCCGACCCTCGTCTCTGCAACGCCGGTGAGGCCACGGCCTCCTCTTCCTCTTTGCGCCCTCTCTGCATGTCTCCCCGTCGCCAACCGCACCGGCCTCCCCTGCTCGACGCGCCACCGCGCGCGCCCGGCGCTCATCGCCACGGCCACCGCGCGCGTGCGCCCCGTGCACGCCTCGCCATCCCACTCGTCGCGCCCGAACGCCCGCAACCCCGCGCTCTCCGTGCGCTCACCGCAACCGCCGCCCTCACTCCCCTGCTTGGCCGCACGCACTCGCGCGCGCGCGCCCTCGCCGCGGCCCCCCTGTACCGCCCCAGTCATCGCCCCCCAATCACCGCGGCTAACGCCCGCCTTCCCTCTTCCCTGCCTGTGGTGACTGACCAAGGCCGGTCGCCGTTCGGTCCGGCCGCACCTCTCCACGGCCCCGGCGCCCTCCTCCGGTGGCCGCCGCTTCACCACAGCACCGCTCCGCCCGTGGCCTCCCCATGGCCACCGGCCCCCCCTGCTCCGGCGCCCTGCTGGGAACGCCCGCTCGGGCCGCGTCCTGCACCCGCACCCGCTAAGCGGTGCCCGGTAGGCCTTCCCTGGGTCACAGACATGTGGGGGCCAGCCCCCAGAACGTTTATAAAAAAAATTTAAAAGAAAATAATAAAAATATTAATTAATTAATTGGTTAATTAAATTAATTAACTTAACTCATCCTGATTAGATTAACCTAATTACTAATTAAACTAATTAATCTGTTTTAGTTAAATCTCAGACAATGACGATCGGGACCCACACGTCAGTTGACTGCTGACGTCATGCTGACGTCATGCTGATGTCAGCAGACACTATTCTGGATAATGTTGATTAAGTTAAATAAATAAATCCTAAAAATGATTTAAATCTTCTAAAATTAATATAAAATAAACCGTAGCTCGGATGGAAAAACTTTGTACATGAAAGTTGCTCAGAACGACGAGACGAATTCGGATACGCAGCCCGTTCGTCCGCCACGTGTCCCTAGCATAGTGAACCTGCAACATTTCACCTCCGGTTCATCTGTCCGAAAACGCGAAACACCGGGGATACTTTCCCGGATGTTATCCCCCTTCACCGGTATCACCTAATACCGCGTTAGGGCACCCCTAGCACCGTTACTTGCCTTGTCATGCATCGTTATGCATCTGTTTGCATTATATTTATTGTTTCTTCCCCCCTCTTCTTCCGCTAGACACCGAGACCGACGCCGCTGCTACCCAGTACGACTACGGAGTTGACGACCCCTCTCTCTTGCCAGAGCAACCAGGCAAGCCCCCCCTTTGATCACCAGATATCGCCTACTCTTCTCTATACTGCTTGCATTAGAGTAGTGTAGCATGTTACTGCTTCCCGTTAATCCTATACTGATGCATAGCCTGTCCTTGCTACTACTGTTGTTACCTTTACCTGCAATCCTAATGCTTAGTATAGGATGCTAGTTTATCATCAGTGGCCCTACATACTTGTCCGTCTGCCATGCTATACTATCGGGCCGTGATCACTCGGGAGTTGATCACGGGTATATACTATATACTTTATACATGATACATGTGGTGACTAAAGACGGGTCGGCTTGAGGAGCACCCACGAGTGGAGTTTTGAGGCGGAGCGGCAGGGCAGGTTCCGACCACCTAGGAGAGAGGTGGGCCTGGCCCTGGTCGGCGTTCGCGGATACTTAACACGCTTAACGAGATTTGGGTATTTGATCTGAGTCTGGCCATTTGGTCTATACGCACTAACCATCTACGCGGGAGTAGTTATGGGTATCCCGGCGTCGTGGTATCAGCCGAAGCCTTCGTGACGTCAGCGACTGAGTGGCGCGCGCCGGATTGGACTGGAAGGCCACTAGGCTAGGTCTGCTTTCGACCGCGTTCGCAACGTGCAGGTGTGCTAAGGGCGATGGGCCCAGACCCCTGGGCGCTTAGGTTTAGACCGGCGTGCTGACCTCTTTGTTGGTCTAGGTGGGGCTGCGACGTGTTGATCTTCCGAGGCCGGGCATGACCCAGGAAAGTGTGTCCGGCCAAATGGGATCGAGCGTGTTGGGGTATGTGGTGCACCCCTGCAGGGAAGTTAATCTATTCGAATAGCCGTGATCTTCGGTAACAGGACGATTTGGAGTTTTACCTTGACCTTATGACAACTAGAACCGGATACTTAATAAAACACACCCTTCCAAGTGCCAGATACAACCGGTGATCGCTCTCTCACAGGGCGACGAGGGGAGGATCAGCGGTTAGGGTTATGCTATGCGATGCTACTTGGAGGACTTCCGTCTACTCTCTTCTACATGCTGCAAGATGGAGGTGGCCAGAAGCGTAGTCTTCGACAGGATTAGCTATCCCCCTCTTATTCTGGCTTTCTGCAGTTCAGTCCACCGATATGGCCCTTTACACATTTACCCATGCATATGTAGTGTAGCTCCTTGCTTGCGAGTACTTTGGATGAGTACTCACGGTTGCTTTCTCCCTCTTTTCCCCCTATCCCTTCTACCTGGTTGTCACAACCAGATGTTGGAGCCCAGGAGCCAGACGCCACCGTCGACGATGACTCCTACTACACCGGAGGTGCCTACTACTACGTGATGCCCGCTGACAACGACCAGGAGTAGCTAGGAGGATCCCAGGCAGGAGGCCTGCGCCTCTTTCGATCTGTATCCCAGTTTGTGCTAGCCTTCTTAAGGCAAACTTGTTTAACTTATGTCTGTACTCAGATATTGTTGCTTCCGCTGACTCGTCTATGATCGAGCTCTTGTATTCGAGCCCTCGAGGCCCCTGGCTTGTAATATGATGCTTGTATGACTTATTTTATTTGTAGAGTTGTGTTGTGATATCTTCCCGTGAGTCCTTGATCTTGATCGTACACATTTGCGTGTATGATTAGTGTACGGTCAAATCGGGGGCGTCACAAGTTGGTATCAGAGCCGACTGCCTGTAGGAACCCCCCTTCCACACTCCTTGGCCGAAGTTGAGTCTAGACATTACAAAAACTTTTACTAACTTGGCTGTGTGCCTTACGGGCCCACGTCGCCATCGGGTGGTACTAGGATCTTATGAATTTTTTAATGAAAGTGGGTTTGGAGAGATCATGACTTTACTTGATGTTAATCCCACTATCTTTGAAGATCATAAAACTTTTATGCATGTGGATCATGAAGAGAAAATTTTATACGATGGCTATATTATTGAATTTTATTATGATCCTACATATAATTATTATGAGAGAGGAAAATATAGTGGTAGAAATTTTCATGTTATTAAATTTCCTCTTGTTATGTTGAGATTGTCAATTTTTTATACCTCTCCATTGCATATGCTAGATGTTTCTTGTTTTGACAATTTGTTTTCCTATAAAATTCCTATGAATAGGAAGTATGTTAGACTTAAATGTGTTTGTCACATGTTTCATGATGCTCTCTTTATGTTTCAATTATTATCTTTCGTGTGAGCATCGTTGAAATCTTATGCCTAGCTAGGGGCATAAAATGATATGCTTGTTGGGAGGCAACCCAATGAATAAAATCTATTTTTTTCTTTTGCTTTCTCTTATTGAGTGTTAGCACAATTATGCTACTGTTATGGTTGTGTTTTTTGTGTTTTAATTAGTGTTTGTGCCAAGTACAACCTTTAGGATCTTCTTGGTTGACAGTTGTTTGATCTTGCTGAAAAATAGAAACTTTTGCGCTCACGAAAATAATTCTCATTTTTAAGAAGAGAACGATAAAATACCTATTCCTTTTGCAGTAGATAAATATACAAATTGCTCAGGACATCCTAATTTTTCAGAATTTGTGGAGTTAGAGAAGTATTCGAAATAGTCATATTACTACAGACTGCTTTGTTTTTGACAGATTCTGTTTTCTTTGTGTTGTGTGCTTATTTTGATGGCTCTATGGTTTTCTTTGATGAGTTTTTGTCATAGAAAAGGTGGCATACAGTAGATATAATTCAAGAAAAAAATGAATTGGTTTGATACAGCACTTATAGTAGTGATTTATTATCTTATACTAACGGATCTCATGAAGGTTTTGTTGAGTTTTGTGTGATTGAAGTTTTCAAGTTTTGGGTTATCTTATGATGGATGAAGGAATAAGGAGTAGAAGAGCCTAAGCTTGGGGATGCGCCGGCATCCCAAGCTATTATCCAAAAATGAGCAACCAACTAAGCTTGGGGATGCCCTCGAGTGGCATCCCCTCTTTCTTCTAACGACCATCGGTATTTTACTCAAAACTATTTTTTTATTCGTCACATGATATGTGTTTTGCTTGGAGCGTCTTGTATGATATGAGTCTTTGCTTGTTTTATTTGGTGTCTTAAGTCATCAATATTGCTGGACACACCTATTTGCGAGAGCCAAAATTATGTCATGACTTGTTAGAATTGCTCTCTATGCTTCACTTAAATTTTTTTATGAGCTATGGACTTGCTCTAGTGCTTCACTTATATATTTTTGAGCATGGTTTGCTTTAGTATTTTTGAAGAAATGCTCTCTTGCTTCACTTAGATTTATCTGAGAGTTAGTCAAATTTTCGAGAAATTCTCTCTTGCTTCACTTAAATTAATTTGAGAGAAAGAAATATTATGCTCATGATCTTCACTTATATTTGTTTGAGCTTATGAAAAGCAACACATGAAAATTAGTCCCAAAGTGATAGATATCCAAGAAGGATATAATAAAAACTTTCATGAAGATCATTGGACAAAATAAGCTTGATTCTTAGTAATAGTTTTGAGATATGATGATGTGATATGTGAGTCATCTTGATGAGTAATTATGCTTTAGTAAGAATATTTGTGTTAAGGTTTGTGATTCCCTATGCAAGTACGAAATTCAATAGTCATGCAATGAAATTACATCCTACTTGTGGTGCATTATTCGGTGTTATTTTATGCTTAATGCTTGCTTATGAGATTATCCGTTTCTTGGTTGGTCGCTTCTCAATCTTTTGCTAGCCCTCATTTTGCACTAAGTATGATCTCTACTTGTGCATCTAAAAACCATTAAACTAGTTTTGCCACATGAGTCCACTATATCTACCTATATGCGGTATTCTTTTGTCGTTCTAAGCAAATTTGTATGTGCCATCTCTAATTTTTAAAATAAACTTCTCTTTTGTGTGTTTGTTTCGCTCGCGGAGCGGTGAGGGGTGGCTAATATTTTCCATGCTAGATGTGCTATTCTCACGATGAGTGTTTATTCACTTGTCATTGCACGAGACTAAGGCAAAGGTATTAGGGATGCCCAGTTCCGAAATGCAAAAATGAATTTACTTTATGTTGTCAAATAATAAATTCCTTGGAAAGTGTTGGTATGGAGGGCACCCGTGGATACTGTTAGCCATGGAAAGTAAAAGTATGGTGGAAAAAGGAATAAACTTTATTTTCTATTTGGGAACCGCCTATGGTATATCTATGCATGGAAAGTATTGGGAACTCTAAGTCGTTTTCGTTGGTGGGATGGATACACCTCCCAAAATGTTTTTATCTCTAAGTTTTCGCTTTGAGCTCTGGCACCTCTACAAATCCCTACTTCCCTCTGCGAAGGGCCTTTCTTTTACTTTATGCAATTTTTATTTTGAGTCTCCATCTTCTCTTATAAAAGCACCAACTAGGAGGCAATATGACCATGCTTGAGTATTGGACATAGCTAATATGCGAGTGTGTTTCATGAATGGATCAATGGTTGAGCATGATGGGCTCGGGATAACTTATTTCAGCGTTGATATTTTGAAAGACATGGTTGCATGTTGATATGCTTGAGTATCTAAATTATCATGTCAAAACTAGACTATTGATTTGAACAACTAAAAGTCCAAATGTCCATGCTATAAACAAAAGAAATATGATATGACATGTTAGGCAGCATTCCACATCAAAAATTCTGTTTTTATCACTTACCTACTCGAGGACGAGTAGGAGTTAAGCTTGGGGATGCTGATACGTCTCCAACGTATCTATAATTTTTTATTGTTCCATGTTATATTATCAATCTTGGATGTTTTATAATCATTTTATAGTCATTTTATATCATTTTTTGGTACTAACCTATTGACATAGTGCCAAGTGCTAGCTGCTATTTTTTACATCGTAGAAAATAAATATCAAACGGAGTCCAAATGCCATGAAACTTTACGGAGAATTTTTATGGGCCAAAAGGAACACTACGGGCCCTGGCTGCGCCTAGGGGGTGCCCCGAGGGAGGCACAACCCACCAGGGCGTGCCAGGAGGCCCAGGCGCGCCCTGGTGGGTTGTGCCCACCTCGGGTGCCCCTCGGACCGCCTCTTTGCTCTATAAATACCCCAATATTCCAGAATCCCTGGGGGAGTCGACAAAATATTCATCCGGCCACCGCCGAGTCCAGAACCACCAGATCCAATCTAGACACCATCTCGGATGGGGTTCACCACCTCCATTGGTGCCTCTTTGATGATGCGTGAGTAGTTCTTTGTAGACCTTTGGGTCCGTAGTTAGTAGCTAGATGGCTTCATCTCTCTCTCTCTCTTGATTCTCAATACAATGGTCTCTTGGAGATCCATATGATGTAACTCTTTTGCGGTGTGTTTGTTGGGATCTGATGAACTTTGAGTTTATGATCAGTCATATCTTTTTATATCCATGAAAGTAATTGAGTTTCTTTTATCTCTTTTATGCATTATTGCTTATAGCCTCGTATTTCTTGTCCAATATTTGGGTTTTGTTTGGCCAACTTGATCTATTTATCTTGCAATGGGAAGAGGTGCTTTGTAGTGGGTTCGATCTTATGGTGCTTGATCCTAGTGACAGAAAGGGAAACAACACGTATGTATCGTTGCTACTAAGGATAAAATGATGGGGTCTATCTCTACATAGATAGATCTTGTCTACATCATGTCATCGTTCTTATGGCATTACTCTGTTTCTCCATGAACTTAATACACTAGATGCATGTTGGATAGCAGTCGATGTGTGGAGTAATAGTAGTAGTTGCAGGCTAGAGTCGGTCTACTAATCTTGGATGTGATGCCTATATAATGATCATTGCCTGGATATCGTCATGAGTATTTGAAGTTCTATCAATTTCCCAACAGTAATTTGTTTACCCACCGTTTGTTATTTTTCTCGAGAGAAGCCACTAGTGAAACCTACGGCCCAGGGTCTTCTTTCTCATATATTTGCCTTTGCGATCTATTTTTCTCTTGCTTTTATTTTCAGATCTACTAAACCAAAAACCCAAAAATATCTTGCTGCAATTTATTCTTATTTATTTATTTGGCGTTCGATCTATCAATCTACTACCAATTTACCTCATGTCTGTTTGCCTATCTTGAGGCGTCGTACCGCGGAAGGGATTGATAACCCCTTTAATACGTCGTGTTGTGAGAAGTTGTTATTTGTGTGCAGGTGTTGTTTACATTGTGTTGCTTGGTTCTCCTACTGGTTCGATAACCTTGGTTTCATATCTGAGGGAACTACCTACCGCCGTTGTGCTGCATCATCTGTTCCTCTTTGGGGAAATACCGACGTAGCTTCAAGCGACATTAATACATCCATTTTGGATCATGTTTTCTTATTGTTATTTACAATGTTTCTATCCATAATAATGCTTTTTCGAGTAATTCTAATGCCTTTTCTCTCATAAATTGAAGGTACGCACCAAGAGGGAGAATTCTGGCAGCTAGAAATCTGGACCTGGAAAAGCTACATCAGGCCACCTATTCTGCACAACTCCAAACAAGCTGAAACTTCATGGAGATTTTTTTATGGATTATTTAAGAATTATTGGAGCAAATAACTACCAGAGGGGGCCCACCAGGTGGGCACAACCCACCTCGGCGCGCCAGGCAGCCCAGGCGCGCCCTAGTGGGTTGTGCCCTCCTCGGCCCACCTCTGGTGCCCATCTTTTGGTATATAAGTCATTTTGACCTAGAAAAATAAGGAGAGGACTTTCGGGACGAAGCGCCGCCACCTCGAGGCGGAACTTGGGCAGGAGCACTTTTGCCCTCCGGTGACGCGATTCGGACGGGGGAACTTCCCTCCCGGAGGGGGAAACCATTGTCATCATCATCACCAACAACTCTCCCATCTTGGGGAGGGCAATCTCCATCAACATCTTCAACAACACCATCTCCTCTCAAACCCTAGTTCATCTCTTGTGTTCAATCTTGTTACCGGAACTATAGATTGGTACTTGTGGGTGACTAGTAGTGTTGATTACATCTTGTAGTTAATCACTATATGGTTTATTTGGTGGAAGATTATATATTCAGATCCAATATGCTATTTAATACCCCTCTGATCATGAGCATGTTTATCATTTGTGAGTAGTTACCTTTGTTCTTGAGGTTACGGGATAAATCATGTTGCAAGTAATCATGTGAATTTGATATGTGTTCGATATTTTGATAGTATGTATGTTGTGATTGCCTTAGTGGTGTCATGTGAACGTCGACTACATGACACTTCACCATATTTGGGCCTAAGGGAATGCATTGTGGAGTAGCAATTAGATGATGGGTTGCGAGAGTGACAGAAGCTTAAACCCCAGTTTATGCGCTATCCCATAAGGGACCGATTGGATCCAAAAGTTCAATGTTATGGTTAGAATTTATTCTTAATAATTTTCTTGTAGTTGCGGATGCTTGCGAGAGGGTTAATCATAAGTAGGAGGTTTGTTCAAGTAAGAATAGCACCTAAGCACCGGTCCACCCACATATCAAATTATCAAAGTAGCGAACACGAATCAAACCACCATGATGGAAGTGACTAGATGAAATTCCGGTGTACCCTCAAGAACGCTTTGCTTATCATAAGAGACCGTTTTGGCTTGTCATTTGCCTCAAAAGGATTGGGGTACCTTGCTGCACTTTTGTTACTACTATCGTTACTTGCTCGTTACAAATTATCTTGCTATCAAACTACTCTGCTACTTACTATTTCAGCATTTGCAGACATTACCTTAGTGAAAACTACTTGTCATTTCCTTCTGCTCCTCGTTGGGTTCGACACTCTTTAATTATCGAAAAGAGCTACAATTGATCCCCTGTACTTGTGGGTCATCAGTGCTGGTCAGGGAACACAGTTCAACAAACCAACCTGTGGGCGATGATGTAGAAGATCTCTGTCGAATACTTATTACTAACCGTCTACGTTGAGATTGACAGGATGAACAGAGATAACAAATTAATATGAGCGAGTGGAAATAGAGATATGTACAGTCTGCTTAATTTAGTCCTTCTTCTTGTTGTTGTTGTTGGATGGCCTCGCGACATCGTCTTGGCGAGGACACTTCTTGCCACTGACGGTTGGCTTTTCATTGCCGCCACCATCGTCATCGTCGTTGCTGTCGTCGTCCTCCTCCTCCTTGTTGGACCATTCCTCCTCATCATCATCATTGTCCTCTTCTTTGTCCTCTGACGGCTCCTCGTCCGTCTGGTTGTCGTCTGACGACTCCGGAGGCAGCGTCCCTTCCATGATCCGGATATAATCGAGGTCTGGGCTCGACGTCGGACTCATGGAAGATGAGCGGGATGATTCCGATGTTGACCTATCATCGGGCGCCAGACTGCTGGCCGAACTGTCCTCCTCGTTGTCGCTCGACATGGCTGCAGAGTGTGTGCCAGTATGTAGCGCGGCCTGCCGGGAACGATGAAGATGTTGGACACTTAAGCAGGGTATGGAGAGAAGAGGAAGTGCCAATTGAAGCGGGGGTTGACGTATTATCCAACCGCTGATATAATCAACAGCAATTATTTGTACACAGTCGCTCCAAATTCTCGGGGTTGCGCAGGACTCCTATTGGATGGTTAATTTTTTCAGGACAAAAAGAAGGAACGAGTTTTGGGATTATGCACCGGTACCAGTATGAACGGAGTAGGACAATTGGCAAGCAATACATTGAGCTCTTCTTATTGATAAAGCCAGTAATAATCAAACTACAAAGGAAACGAAAAAAAGACAAAGGAAAATATATGCATGAATCTTCGCGTAACATCAATGGCATAGGACCTAGATGTGCATTACTTAGAGCACATCTAGATGTGCTTTAGCAATACTGTCAAACAAAACCCCTAATCATCATTGCAAACATCGCATAGAACATGGCTAATGCGACAACCAGAACTACACATGCTAGTTCCTTCTTGTATCTTGCTTTCATCTGTTGCCTGTGATTGATTCTTTCTTACTTCATCGTACTGATTGTACATCCCAGATCAGCCAGTTTCTTCTTTAGCTTTACATTATCTTCTGCGAGCTTGGTGATAACACTCCGAGCCCTGCCATGCCATTCTTCATCCAGCCAGTTAACAAAGGCACAAGCCTCATATCCCTGCCAATGTTAAATAGTATTCAGGATGAGCGGTGGCATTAACTGAAGTAAAATGATGAACTTAGCACTAATCTCTAAGGGGCAACTAAGAAACCTCATGCCAATGTCGAATCCCACCGTGCATACACGTCAAGCGAGAGTGTGCCCGTGCACACAACTCGGCTTTTGGTACTTCTCGGTGGAGCAAAACTCGAAGTCGAACTCATGTTGCGGGAGTCTGGAGTCATGCTCTGGATCCGGCGGCAGACCACTTTCCTGGGGGGAGGGGGTGTCATTCAGGACGGATTCAGCAAGGAGCTATACTTTGGACATGCTAAAAAAGATCGGGATAGAGTAGAACCTGATAGGACGATTCGGATCCGTAGTACACCTGCCTTCTGATGACCTTAGGCAAGTGCTCGGCGGCGACCGTCGTCGTGGCGGCGATACGAGCAGGAGCATCCGCACCAAAACCATCAACACCACTCGTACGCATTCCCCCAATGTCAGTGCCACGCGAGGGAATTTGGAGGCTATGTAGGGATTGGGAAATGGGGAAACTCTGGGGATAAGCTAATGGTCGGGAACTACTTATGGCACTATATGTTGTATACGGCACACTGTTTATACATGTCGTTTGTGTTAGGTATTACAATGTCACACACGATTTCCGCACCAAACCGTGTGAGAAGACAATGTAGGTTAGACACAGTTGCCATTACATAAATGTATGTGATGTACTACACTGTCCATATAATTGAGTTACAGTGATACCGTGTAAACAGCCGCTCTGCAGATATCCATAAAAAACAGTCGCTCTACATATAGAGATGGCGGTGGCGGCCTAGGCAGCGGCTACCGGAGAAGAGGTCAATCCTCGGTCGGAGGGGCGGTGGCGGCGTCATAGGAGGTCAATCCTCGGTCTGCGGCGGGAGATAGGAGGAGCTCAACCATCGAGGTCGTCGGCGGCATGATTCGAGCACATCCATCGCGGTCGATGGCGAGATAGTGGAGGTCGAACTTCAGGCGGCAGCCACACTAAGCTTTGCTCCTCGACCCTGCTGTCTCGGCGTGCCGCCGCATCGCGCTTCTCTGTCTGCTGGGTGGAGGTCGCCGTGCGGCTAATTAATTAAGGTATTCTTTTCGTGAGTGGCTTAATTAAGGCATTCAATTCCTAAGGGTAGTTTTGTACTAGTACTCTACATGTAAATTGACTGGCCATTAATTTTTGTCATTGCACGTCTGGATAACAACATGGAGCGCCCTTACTAATTATGAAAATAAAACCTTGTGATTTATGCACGCATCTTTGGGCGGCAGTTAATCCGTGTATTAATGTTGTTGTTTTGTTTTTAATTACCATTTGTGTGGTGCAGATGGAACGATATCGATGGATGAAGAATAGGAAAACCGCAGATTTTATCAGTGGCGTGATAGAGTTCATGAATTTGGCTGAAAGTGCAAAGAGGAGAATTGGTGATGCAGATTACATCCTGTGTCCATGTACTGACTGTGCCAATACAGAGTCACATGAAGTTGCAGATGTTCAATTGCACTTAGTCTCTAGGGGATTCATGGATGGATATACACGTTGGACCAAACACGGTGAAGAGGAGGTCATGGATGAAGATACCCAGGGCAGCGAGATGCCAAACCCCGATCAGTGTCACATGGATGTTGAATCTAACATTGGGGCAGAGGCATCAGCTACCAATGAAACACCGAAAAGCTGAAACACCCACTGGAAACCAAGACGTCGACGCAGATGACGACGATCTTGATATGGCAGATTTTGCTACTATGATTGCAGATTTCGAGGGCCCAAAAACAGATATGATTCGGTACAAGGATCTGCCAACCATTGATGCAGACTCCAAGAAATAATTGTATCCAGGTTGCAAAAACAAATATTCCAAGTTGAGTGTCACTCTGGCGCTTCTCAGATTTAAAGCAGCAAACGGTCTATCAAACAAGGGCTTCCCAGAGATGTTAGGTATTTTCAAATAAATTCTTAAGGAAGATAATGTGCTCCCGGAAACACAAATGAAGCGAAGAAAATTGTTTTCCCATTGGAACTTCAAGTACAGAAGATACACGCTTGTGTGAATGATTGTATATTGTACTGTGGTGAGTACAAAGATTTGCGTGCATGTCCCACATGCAAGCATGCACGATACAAGCGCGGGAGAGCAAAGGACAAGTACAAATTGGATGATGAAATCAAGACAGGAATCTCGTTCAAGGTTGTTTGGTACTTGCCTTTAATTCCAAGGTTGAGGCGTTTGTTTGCAAATCCTAGAGAGGCAAAGAGGTTGCGGTGGCATCATGATGAGCGAATTGCGGATAAGTTTATGAGGCACTCGAAAGATGGGGTTCAGTGGGAATTAATCAACAACAAGTTTGTAGACTTTTTCAAGGATCCTAGAAGTATAAGGCCCGGGGAGGGTACTGACGGGATGAATCCTTTTGGCGATATGAGCACCAATCACAGCACATGGGTGGTGCTTCTGTGCATATATTACCTAGCTCCTTGGTTGTGTATGAAGAAAAAATACATTATGATGTCAATGATTATCCAAGGCCCAAAGCAACCTGGAAATGACATCGACATTTACTTTCAGCTACTGGTAGAAGAATTGCTGACAGTGTGGATAGATGTGCCTACTGTAAAATGTTATGATGCTTACAGAAAGGAGATTTTCGATCTACATGCAATGCTAGTGCACACAATTCAAGATATGCTAGCATTAGGCAACACATCAGGGTAGAAAACAATGGGAGATGTAGGGTGTGTCACATGCATGGATAGAACATCTAGCAGAAGACTTCCCAACTCGCACAAAACCGTGTATTTGCATCATCATAGGTTCTTACGGAAAAATCACCCATACCGAAAGATGAAAGCGGAATTTGATGGTACGGCAGAGGCAGGTGTGGGCCCAAGACCCTACCAAGGGGAGGTGGTCCACAACATGGCTACAAAAATTAATGTTGTGCTTGGCAAGAACCACCCTTTGACGGTGAAACAAACACCCAAGGGTTAAGTGTTTAAGAAGAAATTGGTGTTCTAGAAATTACCTTACTAGGAGATTCTACGTGTATGTCACTATATCAATGTCAAGCACATAGAGAAGAATGTATGTGAAATCATCCTTGGTACTCTGCTCAAGATTAAAGGTAAAATAAAGGGTGATGACGGTTCACAGCTCGATATGCTTGCTGATCAATCAAAACAGAAGAGTGAAGCAGAAGATGATGACAAATTCATCAAAGCTCGCCAGAGTTACAATTTCAGTACAAAAGAAGCAACACAGTTCTTCACCTATTTGTTGTTAGTTAAGACACCCTCTTCCTACTACGCAAACATCAGAAGTCTCGTGGACGTGAGCTCAAGTAAAATGAAGTTGGGACACATGAAGTCACATGATTGCCACGTAATGTTGTCACAAATCCTCCCAGTGGCCATCAGGAATCTGATGGACAAAGATATAAGAAACACACTCATTGACCTCTGTGATTTCTTCAACCAACTATGGCAGAAAGTTGTAGATCCTGAAGATTTGGATCATATGCAAGATGATATTGCAAGAATATTGTCCAACCTAGAGATGTTTTTCCCACCGTCATTCTTTGATGTCATGGTCCATGTCACTATGCACCTTGTCGACGAGATAAAGTATTATGGTCCTGTGTTTCTTTGCAACATGTATCCCTTCGAGCGGTTCATCGAAATCATCCAGAGGCAAGCATCCTACAAGGTTATACCGTGGAGTAGGTGGTTGAGTTTTGCACTGAATACATGAAACAAAGACCTATAGGTTTGCCCCTCTCTCACCACGAGGGAAGGCTGAAAGGTAAGCTGGTCCTTGCTGGCACGCAAATGGCTGCACCCGGAGAATTGGCAGAGAAAGCCCATTTGATGGTACTGCTTAACAACCCAGTTCTCAGCGCTTATGCCGAAGAACACTTGGCGGAGAGACGCCAAAGCTTCTTACCAATGGTGCCTTCATCAGATGTGGAGATGAAGGAGCACACTAAGAACTACACCGAATGGCTGAAGAATCATTTGGCACAAGGATCCATCGATGACATTGCTACATGGTTGGCACAAAAGCCATCACCTACGGTGTTGATGTACCAAGCATATGGCATAAATGGATACATGTTCTACACTAAGGAATGTGATCATAAGACCTCATATCAGAACAGCTCTGTTCGAATAGAATGCATGACTGTAAATGAAGCTGATAAAAGCATATACTATGGAACCATCAAAGAGATTTGGGAGCTTGACTATGTGAAAGTAAAGGTGGCATTATTCAGGTGTGCATGGATCCCTCTTGGTTACGTAAGTACTGATGAGTACAGGAAGACCTGTGTTAACAGGACAACGATAGCATATCACGTGGACCCATTCATTCTTGCTAGTGATGCTACCCAGATTTTCTTTGTGGAAGACCCCTTGCATAAGAACTGCCATGTAGTGATGCATGGGAAGAGAAGGGTACTGGGTGTCGACGATGTTGCCGATGAGGACGAGTACGATGAATTTGATGAGTTGCCAGCCAAGGGATCACACATCGGTATAACAGAGAAGCGTAAAATCATCAGAAAACCCAAGTTCATTCGGGGTCAACGTAATGATCCCAGTCCCCCCATGTACATGGGAATTAAGCCATAAGACTAGTCTTTATGCCTACCCTGCAACTTAATTTGTTCAATTTAGAACTACCGCGTGTACTGAATTTTTGAGTTATGCTCGGTTTTATGTTGATGTAAGAACCGTTAATATGTTGACCTTGATATGCTATCAGCTCAGGCAATGAATATGAACTGTTTTTTGTTATTAATATTAATATTATTATTATATCATAGAGGTAGCACACTCAATTGATCTCACTACAGTATGTGTGAACAAAAATATGCAATCTGGTTTGCGTATAGCACACGGTTCGTTGATGAAAGCCGTGTGCCGACCAAACCCCGCCCACGATCTGAGTCCTGCTTTCTGATTGGCCAGAACCTAAATCCCACGGATCATACATCTACACCGTTGGATGCTCCCAGATCGAACGGCGATCATCATCCCTTTCGACAGCACATGCAGTTCCGGTTGTAATTTTATTTTTATTCACAAAATGGATGTTAATCTCAAAAAATGTCTTAAATATAGCTAACGATCCCTGAAATGCGCCAAAAAATCAAACCCGTGGTATAATGGTGATTGCGTACCGTGGAAATTTTTATGAGGCCAAACGATGAAGTCACCGGCCACAAGAGTTTGAAAACCATGATCCTTCATGTGAGATGCTCTGGTTTCGAAGGAGCGGTCATCAAAACTTGTACCAAACTTTACCAAAAAAATCCATGGGGTCGTGAGAGCATGGCACGGGCACACATCGATTCTGATGATGTCCGAACTCCATCTGAATTTCTTGTAATTAAAATACCAACTAGGCCTACGCTAGTGGCTGCACCTCGCGGCCGAAATGTTTGAAACTTCTCCCCGCTTCTCGAACAAACGGATGAAAACTCACAAAGTGATGCACAAATGATCTGTACACCTTCTTTGCTAGGCTGATAGTAAGGGGGTTCATAGCTAGTATCATGCATGCCAACTAGCCAATTTTGAGGAGTTGTCATAGAATTAAATGAAGAAAGAGAGGCTTAAGTGTCATATCACGAAATCGTATCATAATAAATGTTATGCTACTATGTGTCATGCATGACAATAAATAAAGTACTACACGATACTACTCTATTATACTATGCATTAGAGCAATTACAATAGAGTGACATAAGCAGGCTATAAGGAATAGAATAATATATATGTGCTTATTAGTTGGAGGAAAGAGAAGAGGAGAGAGAAGAGAAGCAGGCTCTTCGTTAGTAGAGCCAGTTGCAACACGAGACCCAAGACACTTTGTGAGGATGTAAGGTGGGCCAACTATTGATAAACTAGTACATATTTAAAACTTATTATTGTACATGCCGGCTAAGAGGTTGGCTGTATATGACATGGCAACTTCTTATAGCTGACCGTTGGTTGTATCATTAACCATGCTCTTAGTGAGGTAGCTAGTATATCATAGACTAGCTAGTATCATACTCCCTCCTTTCCGGTTTATAGGGCTCAATTCAAAATCTCACCAACCAAGGTAGATGGTGAGTGGTGGAATACTTTTTGTAGTTTGCAAAAACACCCAATTAATGCTTTTGTTTTCCTCAAAAAATTATGTTTACCAATGTATTAATTGCAATACATGCATGCATAAAGTACATGCATTGGTCAATTTTCTCTTAATACTTGCATGCAATGTTTTAATGCACCTTGAAATCTGAACATGTGATGGGGAACAACCAAATTGAGCCTTATAAAATGGAAAAACTAAAATTTTGAGATAAGCCTATAAACCGGGAAGGAGGGAGTATATATGCATGATACTAGTATATGATCGGTAATACCTCTGTAATGCGCGCATGCATAGTATCATAAGTTAGTATCTTGGGTTGCCTTATTAATTGCCATGCATGACACAAAGTAGTACAACATTTGATATGATATGGTATCATGATATGATACCACACCCTCTCTTTCCTCATTTAACTGTGTGCCACATCATCCAAAAAGTCTAGTTGGAATGCATGATACCGCTTGGTACTCCCATATTACGACCATCCTTAGGGTGGCCATAGTGGGGGTATCATAGCCGGTATCATGCACTCGGGAATAGCAAATATGATGATGTGGCAAAGAAGCAGTAACATAGGTAGATATTGTAATATATATAATAAATTCTATACTGCTTTGTGTCATGCATGACCATAAATACGGTCATCTATGATATATACTACTCTATGATACTATATATATATATATATGCACTATGAAGGTACATACGTAGTATCATACACTAGTATCATATGCATGATACTATATAGTATATGATACTCCCCACTATATAAGGCTGGCCATAGTGGAGGTATCATAGTCGATGATATCATGCACTCAGAAATAGCAAGTATGCTGATGTGGCAAAGAATTAAATATATATAGAGAGGGTTAGAGTAACATATAGGTAGATACTGTATCATGTTAAATGCGATGCTAATTTGTGTCATGCATGGCAATAAATATGATCTATGATACTATACTCTATGTATTATACTATGCGCTATAATTAATTAAAGGTAGTATCATACACTAGTATCATATATATATATAGTGGCACTATTCTAATCCTGGATCCTGGGATTAGAATAACTATTTGGATCACACCGGCCCTATAAGGGCTCGATCATAGGTTCCCGAACTCCCGAACAGTGATGGAACAAAGAAAAAATACTACTACCATCCATCCTGCATCTCCCGCACTCCCTCGATCCCACCTCCCTCACTCCGACCCATCGTCCCCCACAATTAGCCCCCAGAACCGCTGCCGCCGTCGCCTCTAACTCGTGCGCCACTCCGTGGGCCGGGATCCAGCCCCCACGCCGCCCCTCGCCTGAGCCAGCCCCCACGCCGCCCACTCCTGGATCCGGCCACCCCGCTGCTCCCGCACCTGAGCCGGCCCCCGCGCCGCCCCACTCCTGGATCCGGCCGCCTTCCCACCTTGCTCCCAACGCAGCACCCGCCTCAGGCCGACGGCGCGAGGAGGCCGAGCTCGGCCGCGCGACGGCTCACCCCGTCCCAGCCACCTCCGCCTCGCCTCCAACCACCGCCCCGACCACCTCCACCATCGCCCTCTGCCCCGACCACCTCCCTTCCACCCGCCCCCAACTCCCCCTCCGGCGTGACCTTCCCAACACTTCATCGCGACCTTCCCTCCCCTATGATGCGGCCTGCCCTCCGCCCCTGTTTCTTGCACCGTGATGCCATCCCCACTCGCAAATCGAGCCATGGCCAGCGAGATCCATCATGGGATCATGGCTCCCCTACAGCGTCATGTCCTTCCTTGCTATTTTTCCATATGTAGTGCTTGCAAATTATCTACTATCCCCAATTTACCAACTAGTGCTATCGGCCTCTGCCGCAAAACCTGAACCATCTTCTCTTGAATTCCTGCGGCCTAACACACCCGTGAGATCACCTGACTACGACAACGACGTGCAAGGGACCCTCACCATGGGTGTCGCGGACGAGTACATGGGCGCCGTCATTGGCTATGTCGGGAGGACCATACGTGAGATCAAACGGGTACGTACATATCTCCCGCACCACCGAAGCGCAGCCACAAATGGTTAAACAACAAAGGCTATGGTTTGGACTAATGGTTTGTCGTCAGAGTGCAGGTTACAGGCGTGCGGATCAGTATCTCTAAGGGGAAGCTCAAAGCTGGGACGAGTGAGAGGTAGGTACTACAACAGGTCTCAACTGGGTTTGCGTGTTCTTTACCTACGAAATCAGTCCTGCCTGTATGCCATTTTGATCTGCAGCATGTGTGTGGTGCAGGGAGGTGGCAAACGGGGAAGCTATGTTTGATGAAGAGGATAATTTTTGTTCCCCAAGCTTTGATGAGCAAATTTACTATGATGAAAGCATGCCTCCTATCTATGATGATTATTGTGATGACACATGTGCTTCAAAGAATAATAATAACAATGAAACTTGTCATCTTGCTTTCAATTTTCAATCCCATGATAGTTACTTTGTTGAGTTTGCTCCCACTACTATTAATGAGAAGAATTTTGCTTGTGTGGAGAGTAATAAAATTTCTATGCTTATAGATCATGAAAAGAATGCTTTAGGTGCTGGTTATATTGTTGAATTCATTCATGATGCTACTGAAAATTATTATGAGGGAGGAATATATGCTTGTAGGAATTGCAATAATATCAAGTTTCCTCTCTATGTGCTTAAAATTTTGAAGTTATGCTTGTTTTACCTTCCTATGCAAGTTGATTCTTGTTCCCACAAGTTGTTTGCTCACAAAATCCCTATGCATAGGAAGTGGGTTAGACTTAAATGTGCTAGTCATATTCTTCATGATGCTCTCTTTATGTTACAATTCTTATCCTTTATGTGAGCATCATTGAAATCATCATGCCTAGCTAGGGGCGTTAAACGATAGCGCTTGTTGGGAGGCAACCCAATTTTATTTTAGTTCCTTGCCTTTTGTTCCTGTTTAGTAATAAATAAATTATTTAGCCTCTGTTTAGATGTGGTTTTATGTGTTTAATTAGTGTTTGTGCCAAGTAGAACCTTTGGGAAGACTCGGGGAAAGTCTTTGCGATCATGCTGTAAAAAAACAGAAACTTTAGCGCTCACGAGAATTGCTGCCATTTTTATTTGGAGAGTGCTATTTAGTTAATTATTTTTGCATATGATTAATAGGTAAATTCCTCAGGTCCAGCAATTTATTTGAGAATTTTATGAGTTCCATAAGTATACGTTTGATCCAGATTACTACAGACTGTTCTGTTTTTGACAGATTCTGTTTTTCATGTGTTGTTTACTTAATTTGATGAATCTATGGCTAGTAAAAGAGTTTATAAACCATAGAGAAGTTGGAATACAGTAGGTTTAACACCAATATAAATAAAGAATGAATTCATTACAGTACCTTGAAGTGGTGATTTATTTTCTTATACTAACGGAGCTTACGAGTTTTCTGTTAAGTTTTGTGTTGTGAAGTTTTCAAGTTTTGGGTAAGGATTCGATGGAATATGGAATAAGGAGTGGCAAGAACCTAAGCTTGGGGATGCCCAAGGCAACCCAAGGTAATATTCAAGGACAACCAAGAGCCTAAGCTTGGGGATGCCCTGGAAGGCATCCCCTCTTTCGTCTTCATTCATCGGTAACTTTACTTGGAGCTATATTTTTATTCACCACATGATATGTGTTTTGCTTGGAGCGTAAATTTATTTTCTTAGGATTTGCACTCTTTTATTTAGAACAATGTTTTGCGCCTTTTATTTCAATAAAAGTGGCATTGATAGCCTTTACTATGCCTATTTTAGAAGTCCACATGTTGCTGTTTGAAAACAGAAAGTTTACCGTTGTTGCAATAATTCCCTAGAAAATTCAGAATGTGATAAAATGTTGAAACCTTTTGCATATTAAGCTCTGATAAATTTACTACAGTGGGAATTTTCTTTCATAATTGTTGGAGCTAGGGAAGTATGGATGTTGCAGCATTCTTTACAGACTGTCCTGTTTAGGCAGATTGCTGTTATGTTTGCATTGTTTGCATATGTTTGCTTCTTTAATGATTCTATTTGAGGATAGGACTATTAAATATGCAGAGGCATTTAGTATGAAATTTTGAATAATAATTTTAGTGATTTGCTACAGTAGAGTATGATAAGGTTTTTGCAATGGTTTATACTAACTTATCTCACGAGTCCTTGTTGAGTTTTGTGTGGATGAAGCTTTTGAGATTTAGGGAGACCGTGATATGAGAGGAATTAAGGAGACACAAAAGCTCAAGCTTGGGGATGCCCAAGGCATCCCAAGATAATATTTCAAGAAGTCTCAAGCGTCTAAGCTTGGGGATGCCCCGGTTGGCATCCCACCTTTCTTCTTCAACAA
Source organism: Triticum urartu (assembly GCF_056163025.1). Lineage (NCBI taxonomy): Eukaryota > Viridiplantae > Streptophyta > Magnoliopsida > Poales > Poaceae > Triticum > Triticum urartu. The sequence goes on along the minus strand of NC_141877.1, from coordinate 240,754,318 downwards.
CTATCGGTTAGTATCGGTTGATCCTAAGTTTTTGCTTCTTCACATGATGTTTGCTATTCTTAGATGTCATTTTATTTTGTTTTTCTTGCTGTTTTAATAAAATACCAAGATCTGAAATTATTAAATGTTAGAGAGTCTTCACATAGTTTCATAATTATTCAACCACTCATTGATCTTCACTTATATCTTTCGGAGTAGTTTGTCGATGCTCTAGTGCTTCACTTATATCTTTTAGAGCATGGTGGTAGTTTTATTTTGAAGAAACAGATGAACTCTCATGCTTCACTTAGATTATTTTGAGAGTCTTAAATAGCATGGTAATTTGCTTAAAATCCTAATATGCTAGGTATACAAGATTAGTAATAAAACTTTCTTATGAGTGTATTGAATACTAAGAGGAGTTTGATGCTTGATGATTGTTTTGAGATATGGAGGTAATAATATCAAAGTTGTGCTAGTTGAGTAGTTGTGAATTTGAGGAATACTTGTGTTGAAGTTTGCAAGTCCCGTAGTATGCACGTATGGTAAACGTTGTGTAACAAATTTGAAACATGAGGTGTTATTTGATTGTCCTCCTTATGAGTGGCGGTCGGGGACGAGCGATGGTCTTTTCCTACCAATCTATCCCCCTAGGAGCATGCGCGTAGTGCCGAGGTTTTTGATGACTTGTAGATTTTTGCAATAAGTATGTGAGTTCTTTATGACTAATGTTGAGTCCATGGATTATACGCACTCTCACCCTTCCATCCTTGCTAGCCTCTTCGGTACCGTGCATTGCCCTTTCTCACATTGAGAGTTGGCGCAAACTTCGGCGGTGCATCCAAACCCCGTGATATGATACACTCTTTCACACATAAACCTCCTTATATCTTCCTCAAAACAGCCACCATACCTACCTATTATGGCATTTCCATAGCCATTCCGAGATATATTGCCATGCAACTTTCCATCATTCCATTCATCATGACACATTCATCATTGTCATATTGCTTAGCATGATCATGTAGTTGACATAGTATTTGTGGCAAAGCCACCGTTCATAATTCTTTCATACATGTCACTCTTGGTTCATTGCATATCCCGGTACACCGCCGGAGGCATTCATATAGAGTCATCTTTGTTCTAGTATCAAGTTGTAATCATTGAGTTGTAAATAAATTGAAGTGTGATGATCATCATTATTAGAGCATTGTCCCAAGTGAGGAATAAAAAAAGGCCATAAAAAAGAGAAGGCCCCCCCAAAAAGAAAGGCCATAAAAAAAGAGAAGGCCCAAAAAATGAGAGAAAAAGAGAGAAGGGACAATGTTACTATCCTTTTACCACACTTGTGCTTCAAAGTAGCACCATGATCTTTATAGTAGAGAGTCTCTCATGTTATCACTTTCATATACTAGTGGGAATTTTCATTATAGAACTTGGCTTGTATATTCCAACAATGGGCCTCCTCAAGTGCCCTAGGTCTTCATGAGCAAGCAAGTTGGATGCACACCCACTTAGTTTCTTTTGTTGAGCTTTCATACATTTATAGCTCTAGTGCATCTGTTGCATGGCAATCCCTACTCCTTGCATTAACATCAATCGATGGGCATCTCCATAGCCCATTGATTAGCCTCGTTGATGTGAGACTTTCTCCTTTTTGTCTTCTTCACATAACCCCCTCATTATATTCTATTCCACCCATAGTGCTATGTCCATGGCTCGCGCTCATATATTGCGTGAAAGTTTATAGGTTTGAGATTACTAAAGTATGAAACAATTACTTGGCTTGTCATCGGGGTTGTGCATGATGAGAGCATTCTTGTGTGACGAAAATGGAGCATGACTAAACTATATGATTTTGTAGGGATGAACTTTCTTTGGCCATGTTATTTCGAGAATACATAATTGCTTAGTTAGTATGCTTGAAGTATTATCATTTTTATGTCAATATGAACTTTTGTCTTGAATCTTTCGGATCTGAATATTCATGCCACAATTAGGAAGAATTACATTGAAATTATGCCAAGTAGCACTCCGCATCAAAAATTCTATTTTTATCATTTACCTACTTGAGGACGAGCAGGAATTAAGCTTGGGGATGCTTGATACGTCTCCAACGTATCTATAATTTTTGATTGCTCCATGCTATGTTATCTACTGTTTTGGGCAATATTGGGCTTTATTATCCACTTTTATATCATTTTTGGGACTAACCTATTAACCGGAGGCCCAGCCCAGATTTGTTGTTTTTTGCCTATTTCAGTGTTTCGAAGAAAAGGAATATCAAACGGAGTTGAAACGGAATGAAATCAACTGCAGAAGTTATTTTTGGAAGGAAAGCTACCGGAAAAGCTTGGAGTGCACGTCAGGAAAGAAGGGAGGTGCCCACGAGGGTGGGGGGCGCGCCCCCCTGCCTCGTGGCCCCCCCTTCGGTGCACCGACGTACTTCTTTCACCCATATATACCTACGTACCCTAAAACTTCCAGAACAGACAAAAGATCGGGAGTTCGGTCGCCAGAAGCCTCTGTAGCCACCGAAAACCAATCTAGACCCGTTCCGGCACCCTGCCGGAGGGGGCAATCCTTCCCCGGTGGCCATCTTCATCATCCCGGTGCTCTCCATGACGAGGAGGGAGTAGTTCTCCCTCGGGGCTGAGGGTATGTACCAGTAGCTATGTGTTTGATCTCTCTCTCTCTCTCTCGTGTTCTTGAGGTGATACGATCTTGATGTATCGCAAGATTTGCTATTATAGTTGGATCCTATGATGTTTCTTCCCCCCTCTACTCTCTTGTAATGGATTGAGTTTCCCCTTTGAAGTTATCTTATCGGATTGAGTCTTTAAAGATTTGAGAACACTTGATGTATGTCTTGCCGTGCGTATCTGTGGTGACAATGGGATATCACGTGATTCACTTGATGTATGTTTTGGTGATCAACTTGCGGGTTCCGCCCATGAACCTATGCATAGGGGTTGGCACACGTTTTCGTCATGATTCTCCGGTAGAAACTTTGGGGCACTCTTTGAGGTCCTATGTGTTGGTTGAATAGATGAATCTGAGATTGTGTGATGCATATCGTATAATCATGCCCACAGATACTTGAGGTGACATTGGAGTATCTAGGTGACATTAGGGTTTTGGTTGATTTGTGCCTTAAGGTGTTATTTTCTAGTACGAACTCTAGGGTTGTTTGTGACACTTACAGGAATAACCCAACGGATTGATTGGAAAGAATAACTTTGAGGTGGTTTCGTACCCTACCATAATCTCTTCGTTCGTTCTCCGCTATTAGTGACTTTGGAGTGACTCTTTGTTGCATGTTGAGGGATAGTTATGTGATCCAATTATGATATTATTGTTGAGGGAACTTACACTAGCGAAAGTATGAACCCTAGGCCTTGTTTCAACGCATTGCAATACCGTTTACGCTCACTTTTATCATTAGTTACCTTGCTGTTTTTATAATTTCAGATTACAAATACCCTTATCTACTATCCATATACCACTTGTATCACCATCTCTTCGCCGAACTAGTGCACCTATACAATTTACCATTGTATTGGGTGTGTTGGGGACACAAGAGACTCTTTGTTATTTGGTTGCAGGGTTGCTTGAGAGAGACCGTCTTCATCCTACGCCTCCTACTGATTGATAAACCTTAGGTCATCCACTTGAGGGAAATTTTCTACTGTCCTACAAACCTCTGCACTTGGAGGCCCAACAACGTCTACAAGAAGAAGGTTGTGTAGTAGACATCATCATCTCACGGTCTTCTCTTGTGCTCATGAAGTTTGGCCTTGGCGTGAAGTAGGGCTTGTTGGGACTTGTGCATTTGCGCTTGGCGAGCATTTTCATGATGATGGTGTCGTTGTCATGCTTGAGCTCGATGGCGTTCGTCGTTGTCGTCCACATGATGCTTGGAGGTGACTTCCCCTTCATGACGATGTGGATCACGAACATGATGGTGGTCGCCATGGAGATGTGGACGTGGACGACTTGCGTTTGCGTCGCTTGGGCGCTCCGAAGATGATTGACTTGCTCACCGCTGCCTTGAGGATGATGAAGGGGAAGAACGTTTGGCCAACAAAGTCCGAATCTCCTCCATCCTTGCATCTTGCTCCTCCTTTTGTGCAGAAAGCTTGTTGTCGATGTAGTCCCTTTTCCTCACTTCGGAGTGGCGAATGTCAATGGAGAGGTTCTCGATGCGCTCTCTCAATCTTGATTGTGCGCCTTGGATTTGTCGTTGTAGATCGAAGATTGACGCTTTGGTGATGTAGTTGTTCACGCCGTCGTTGTTGTGGAAGACCGGAGATGAAGTGCCTTGGCTATCCATCACTCCAAGAGAAAAATGTGAGTGGTAGAAAGAGAAGAACAAATACCAAATGTACCTTGACCGAAGTTGAAAGTGGTCAATGATCACTCCAATATGGACAAGGAAATAGCACAATTGGTACCAATTCTTGTCGGTTTCTCACACCTACACAAATAAGGCTTATGGTGGAGCTCGGTGAGGATAGTGGCACAAAAAATTTGATGCGAAATGTTAGCAAGAGTCAATAATGTTGAAAGAAATTCACAAATTTGCAAGTGAAACAAGTAGACCAATAGCTATATGTGGCACACAGAAACACACACACGGATAAATAAATGGGGTCGTGCAACCAAGGAATGAGCTCAAAATGTGGAATCCACGGAAAATGCTCTTGTTGCACAACTCTAGAGAGACGCTAGCACGATTGCTCAATAGGCGGTTACGACACTTGTGCACAACCTATAGGAGACAAAAATGCAATGACTTCTATCCCAAGTATGCTATGTATATGATGTTCCCGTGGTATGGTCCAAGATGATCAGATATGACAATCTTATGCAATGTGGTATGATGCTATTGCACTTGCTTACAAGCTCTTTGTTCACTCTTTTTCTTTGCTTAAAAGCTTTTTTGTATGGCCACTTTGCGAAATGCATAAACCAAGATTGTAATTGTGTATATGCGGGAACAAACTTGAGGCACAAGAGATGATATGATGATACCAATATGATATGGTATGTATGCAATGTATGATGTAGATCACTAATGTGCATAAGTAACGTTGCCGGCAATACTCAAATGGCTAGTCTCGATAGGCAAGTAACGCAAAATGGGCTACGGGTTATCAATGCAATGGCAAGGGAATATACAATGGAGGGAGACCACGATACCAAGATGATATGGAGGTTACCGTCCTTGGTGATGATGAGTGGCGGTGATCTTGATGGAGATACCAAGATGATGGAGACCCGTCCCTAAGTAGCTGAAACACCTTAGGAAACGGTTAAAACTGCAAACTGAAAATCTCAATTGTCAAATGGTAGTGGGAATGTGGTGGTGGTTGCGGAAGCTCAATGGGATTGTGGAAATGCAATGATGGGTTGTGAGAGTAGGCAATGCGGAAATGGTTGCGGAAGCTCAATGGGATTGCAGAAATGCAATGATGGGTTGTGCGAGTAGGCAATGCGGAAATGGAGGGTATGGTGGTGGACTATACACGGGTGTCGGAGTTGAAAGCACGGTCCCTAAGTAGCTGAAACACCTTAGGAGACACAACTCACAACACAAACAAAATTGGGTTAAGTTGGGGTGGCGGAAGTGTATGGTGGACAAGCCTATGCGGAAGTTATGGTGGTGGTGGTGGTTGATGAAGAAGCAACCGTCCCTAAGTATCCTAGACACCTTAGGAGACTCAAATCACTCCTCGAGCAACCACTAATGCGATGGGGAACAAAATTGGTTAGGTTGCGGAAGTCAGTGGTGGTGTAGCGGATGATGTGGTGGAAGCCCTAGGCAAAGATGCCGAAGTTCACAAAATTTGATGGAGTCAAAAGATGTTGGTGGTACTTTTTTGGGAAGAGGGATTTAAAGAGCTTCAAAATGAGCTAAAGAATGCGAAAATCGGATTCCGGATGAATTAGTTATGGCCAAAACAAAAATCACATGAAATGGGAATGTACAGGTATCGGACGTCTGGACAAGGTCGGATGTCCGGGGGCCGGACGTCCGGGCGGGCTCGGAAATCCCTAAATTCGGCTCGGGTTAGGGGTTTCGGTCGTCCGGTAGAGGTCGGGTGTCCGGTCGTTCTAGGGGCTCCGGACGTCCGTAAAAGGCCGGTTGTCCGGTGGGTCGGGGTCAACGCGAGATGCGAGTTTCGGGACGCGATTTTGGGCGGAATTTTGGGATATTGGGGTCAAAATTGATGAGATTTCATGGATGGAAAGTGGGGAAAATTAGGGAGATGCTAGATCCACTCAAAACCAAGCAAATCCATGGATCAAATCCAACAAAACTTCGTCAAACCAACAAATCACAAAAAAATTGGGGCTATTTTTGGTGGGGATTTTCGAAATAGGGGAAGAACACAACAAAATTAGGCTAGAAAACACAATGGGGGGGCTCCGAAATCGTGATCAACGTGGCTCATGATACCAAGATGATGTAGTGTAGGAACCCTATAGGACGATCTTTCACGAAAGGAGCGGATCCCGCGATGAACACGAAGAACACGAGGAGGGAAACGAGGGGAAAAACATAGGGGGAACACAAGAGAACACTCAAACCAACAAGTATGATCACACATGCGCTAGATCCATGAACACAAAGGAAGATACAAGATCCAAAGTCAACAACAAACGATACAAGAGGTAACCGGTCTTCTCCGTGGGGAGGTCTTGATGTTCTTCTCCGTGAGGAGGTCTTGAATCCAACGTGGATCTTCTCCATAGAGGGGCCGCGATCTCTCTCATGGAGTAGATCCGATGTGGATGAGCAATACTCTATCTCTAAAATGAGCTAAACCAATGCTAACCCTAGGGCCACGAAGGGGTAAGTGGGGGATACATGGGCCTCGGCCCGATACTCTACGCACAGACACGCGTCGGTCGTCCGACGGGTACCGGACGTCCGGTGGCTCGCGAGGGTCCGGTCGTCCGGTACTTGTCGGACGTCCGGCGTTCTGGCTCGAGATAGCCCTTGTCAGATTTCTGGACGTCGTCGGTCGTCCGGTGGCTGATGGTCGTCGGACGTCCGGCCTTGGTCGGTCGTCCGGCTGCTGTAGCTTTCGTCGGGTGGTCCATCTGGCCGGTGGAGACTCCAGGCGTCGGACGTCCGGTGACTGTCGGACGTCCGGGAGCTGATGCTTCCTGGCAGCTCTTCCTCTTGTTCTGTGTGCTTGGTGTCCTCGCCGTCTTGTCCATGGTCTTCCTCTTTGTTCCTGGTCATGCACAGCACATATATTTGAGGTAGTAGCCATGTCTCATATGTGGAAAGTGATGGTTCGAAGAGGAGCGAGTTCACCTTGTGTCCAATGGTGTATAGTCAAGGTCTCATCTTAGGTATCCTTGGGAGTTGGAGAGTAGTCGGAGTGTACATGGGGATGAACGTGGGATGCTCTGCATCACTTCGGCTGCAAGGGCCGCGGTGTGCTCCTCGGTGCGGAGGGAGCGCTCCATATTTCCATTGACTGTGATAATGCCGCGCGGTTCGGGCATTTTGAGCTTTAAATAAGCATAATGCGGGACTGCATTTTCGCCGGCGAAAGCAGTTCGTCCAAGCAACGCGTGATAACCACGGCGGAAAGGGACGATATCGAAGATTAACTCTTCACTTCGAAAGTTATCTGGAGAGTCGAATACTACTTCCAGTGTTAAGGAGCCCGTGTAGCGGGCCTCTACGCCAGGTATCACTCCTTTAAAGGTAGTGTTACTAGGCTTGATTCTTGACGGATCAATACCCATCTTACGGACAGTGTCTTGATAAATCAGGTTGAGACTGTTGTTGCCATCCATGAGGACTCTAGTGAGGTGGTATCCATTGATGATGGGATCGAGTACAAGGGCCGCCGAACCTCCATGACGGATACTAGTTGGGTGGTCCCTGCGATCGAAGGTGATCGGACAAGCCAACCATGGGTTGAATTTTGGGGTGACAGGCTCTACGGCGTAGATGCCCCTTAGTGCGCGCTTGCGCCCCCCTCTTTGGGATGTGTGTGACAGATATCATGTTCACTATTTTCACCTCAAGGGGAAACTTCTTCTGCCCCCCTGTGTTTGGAGGGCAAGGTTCATCATCGTCCTCGCTTTGAGGTCCTTTCCCTTTATGCTCGGTATTTAATTTACCGCCTGTTTAAAAACCCAGCAGTTTCTGTTGGTGTGGTTGGCAAGCTTGTCGGGGGTGCCCTGAATCTAGCAAGGCCTATCTAGTTTTTTGTCCAAATTGGATGGACCGTCTCTATTTCCTTTGAACGACTTCTTCTGTTGACCGGGTTTGGAGCCACTGAATCGGCGTTTACCGCCGTATCCTCAGTTTCTTCGTTGTTGTTCCGACGCGTATTTTTGTTATGTCGTGGCCTTCCATTGCCATCTCTGGCCTCGAAGGTACCGGGGGCACTAGTGATGTTGCTTTACGAGCCAACCAGCTATATTCGCCTGCACAGAAGCGGGTCATCAGCGCAGTAAGAGCTGCCATTGTTTTCGGCTTTTCCTGACCGAGATTTCGGGCAAGCCATTCGTCACGCACGCTGTGCTTAAAGGCCGCTAAGGCTTCAGTGTCTGGGCAGTCGACGATTCTATGGGTTTGCGAGCTGATTCTCTGGGTTGCTGGACTATGTGACTGAGGTCATCGGCGTCCGGTGGCCGGACATAAGTGCCTTGGAAGTTGTCTCTAAAAGCATCCTCCAAGTCCTCCCAACTGCCAATGGAGTTCTCTGGGAGGCTATTCAACCAGTGCCGTGTTGGTCCTTTTAAATTTAGGGGGAGGTATTTGATGGCGTGGAGATCATCACCGCGAGCCATGTGAATGTGGAGAAGAAAATCTTCAATCCATACAATGGGATCTGTCGTTCCATCGCTATGCCTCGATGTTTACGGGTTTAAACCCTTCCGGAAACTGGTGCTGCATTACCTCATCGGTAAAGCACATGGGGTGTGCAGCGCCTCTATATCAGGCATCATCACGAGGGAGTTCGGGTGACATATGTGTTCGGTTCTCAGCCCAAACTTGGTTATGCTTGTCGCGCCAGGCTTGATGGTCGTCGTCTCGTGTTGGAGCACGTCCCCTTGATCCGTAGATTGATCTAGTCTGGCTGGCTCTATTGTCTAGGTCCTGACATAAGTCGTACGTGTAGCCCAGAGCCGCTGCCTCTTTGCCTCTACGGCGAAGTGGCGCGGGCTGGTGTTTGGCATAATTAGCCGCTTTGTCCCATCCACGTGGTGGTCGGTCCGGTTCATCAGCATGATTGTATCTTGACGGTATTGGCTCAAGGGCCTCGTCGTCAAATTGTGGTAGTAGCCTGCGCTTTGGGTAGCTCTTTGTTGGGCGCTCGAGGCCGTATTCTTCGGCAGCCAGGACCTTGGTCTATCTGTCGTTGAGCGTATCTTGTTCGGCTTGGAGCTATTGATGTTTATTTTTTAGGCTCCTTGAAGTGGCGATTAGCTGTCGCTTGAAGCATTCTTGTTCGAGGGGTTCCTCTGGCACGATGAAATCTTTGTTGCCGAGGCTGACATCCTCTTCGGAGGCAAGTAAATAATTAATGTCTTCTGAATCCTCGTGATTGGTGTGTTCGGGGCTGTATTGGCCTTCTTCCCTTGCATCCTGCTCGAACTCAGGCTCAACAGGTTGGTTGGCGTCTTCTGCATTCACCGGAGTATCACTATCTTTGGTGCCTATATTGCTTTCCTTCTCCCGATGCAATCGTGAGCGGTGCCGCTGACGTTGGCGCTTTGGTGGTGCTTCAACGGGCTTGTCCTCAATCGGGTCTTGAATGCCATCGTCGTCCTTCTCCTCGGGCGTATCCACCATGTATACGTCGTAAGTAGAAGTGGCCGTCCAACGCCCAGTGATGGGTGGGTTTTGGCCTGGTTCGGCTCCGGCATCGTCATCCATACCGTCGATGTCTTCGGAGGCATAGTCTAGCATGTCGGTTAGGTCCTCAATAGTGGCTATTAAGTGGGTGGTGGGTGGGACATAAAATTCCCCGCTCTCAGCCCCCAGTTTAGGATGGGTGTAGTTCGGAAGTGGCACTTCCGTGATGGCGAGAGATCGCATTAGGTCCAGAGCCTCATTTAGAAGCGAAAGCTGGACATGTGACTAAGGATCTGCGGACAACATCCTGTTTGACTCCGAGGCTGCTGACAACATGGTTACCTTTGGGTCTCTGGCAGGAAGCTCCGTAATGGGAGAGAGTCCGGCGGGGCTAATCCTCCCGTCTTCGGACAGAGTGGTCCGCTCTAGATTTAAGGCCAGGGCAGCACGAGAGTTGATCCTTGAGCGTAATCTGATGACGAATCCGACGGGCTCCCTTCATGTAGATGAGGAGCGGCGGCTGAGGCCGAGAACCCTTCAAAGATCAACTCTCCTCGGATATCGGCGATGTAATTCAAGCTCCCAAACCTGATCTGGTGACCAGGGGCATAGCTGTCGATCTGCTCGAGGTAGCCAGTTGAATTGGCACGCAGAGCGAAGCTGCCAAACACAAAGAGTTGACCAGGAAGGAAAGTCTCCCCGGAAACAGCATCGTCCCGGTGACAGGTTGACCATCGATCCTTCTATCGACGACATTGTGGAACTCTCAATGAAAGCACCAATGGCGGTGTCAAAACCGGCAGATCTCAGGTAGGGGGTCCCAAACTGTGCGTCTGAGGATTGATGGTAACAAGGGACAAGTGGGACACAATGTTTACCCAGGTTCGGGCCCTCTTAATGGAGGTAAAACCCTACGTCCTGCTTGATTGTATTCGATGAGTATAGGGGTTACAAGAGTTGATCTACCTAGAATCGTAATGGCTAAACCCTAGCTGTCTAGCCTATGAGAATTCTGATAGCCTCTACGGACTAAACCCTCCGGTTTATATACACAACGAAGGGATCTAAGGTTGTAAAGAGTCGGTTTGTGGGCGAAGGAAATACCATATCCGGACACCAAGCTTGCCTTCCACACATATAGGAGTCCTACCCGGACACGGGGGAAAGTCTTCTTCATGGCCCATCAGTCCGGCCCATATCAAATAGTCCGGACACCCGAGGACCCCCTAATCCAGGACTCCCTCAGCCACCCCTTCACCCCTTGCCCATTGCCTCTCCCAACTCCTCCCACGTTCCTCTAGTACGCACTTGGCGAAGCTCTGCTGAAATTCCGCTGCCGCCACCACCATCATACCAACGTCCTTGTTCGGACGATGGAAGCCTCGCCTTGTGCAAGTTGATGCCGCTTGATAATGATACATGTGATGTTAAGATGCCATCGCTTAAGGGTAAGGCCTGGGCAGGCGCAAATGGAGATTGGGTTGTTTATATTGGGTACAACTGCGAGTGGGAACTTGTGAATGTGTACACTCATCAGCGGATTCCACTTTCAAAAATCTCAGAGTGCCCTGAGGTTGAGCACTGATACGTCCCCGTCGTATCTATAATTTTTGATTGTTCCATGCCAATATTCTACAACTTTCATATACTTTTGGCAACTTTTTATACTATTTTTGGTACTAACATATTGATCTAGTACCCAGTGCCAATTCCTATTTGTTGCATGTTTTTTGTTTCGCAGAAAATCCATATCAAACGGAGTCCAAACGGGATAAAAACGGACGGAGATTTTTTTTGGAATATATGTGATTTTTGGGAAGTGAAATCAACGCAAGATGATGCTCGAGGGGCCCACGAGGCAGGGGGGCGCGCCCCTGACCCTCGTGGCCACCCGTAAGGCGGTTGATGCCCTTATTTCTCCGCAAGAAAGCTAATATCCGGATAGAGATCGTGTTAAAATTTCAGCCCAATCGGAGTTACGGATCTCCAGGAATATAAGAAACGGTGAAAGGGTAGAATCTGAGAACGCGGAAACAGAGAGAGACAGAGAGACAGATCCAATCTCGGAGGGGCTCTCGCCCCTCCCATGCCATGGAGGCCAAGGACCAGAGGGGAAACCCTTCTCCCATCTAGGGAGAAGGTCAAGGAAGAAGAAGAAGGAGGAGGGGGGCTCTCTCCCCCTCGCTTTCGGTGGCGCCGAAGTGCCACCGGGGGCCATCATCATCACCGCAATCTTCACCAACAACTTCACCGCCATCATCACCAACTCTTCCCCCCTCTATGCAGCGGTGTAACCTCTCTCTTACCCGCTGTAATCTCTACTTAAACATGGTGCTCAACGCTATATATTATTTCCCAATGATGTATGGCTATCCTATGATGTTTGAGTAGATCCGTTTTGTCCTATGGGCTATTTGATGATCAAGATTGGTTTGAGTTGCATGTTTTATTATTGGTGCTGTCTTATGGTGCTCTCCGTGTCGCGCAAGCATGAGGGATTCCCGCTGTAGGGTGTTGCAATACGTTTATGATTCGCTTATAGTGGGTTGCGTGAGTGACTGAAACACAAACCCGAGTAAGGGTGGTTGTTGCGTATGGGATAAAGAGGACTTGATACTTTAATGCTATGGTTGGGTTTTACCTTAATGATCTTTAGTAGTTGCGGATGCTTGCTAGAGTTCCAATCATAAGTGCATATGATCCAAGTAGAGAAAGTATGTTAGCTTATGCCTCTCCCTCATATAAAATTGCAATAATGATTACCGGTCTAGTTATCGATTTCCTAGGGACAAATAACTTTCTCGTAACAAAAACCTCTTTACTAAAACTAACTTAGTTGTGTCTTTATCTAAACAACCCCTACTTTTTATTTATGTAATCTTTATTATCTTGCAAACCTATCCAACAACACCTACAAAGTACTTCTAGTTTCATACTTGTTCTAGGTAAAGCGAACATCAAGCGTGCGTAGAGTTGTATCGGTGGTCGATAGAACTTGAGGGAATATTTGTTCTACCTTTAGCTCCTCGTTGGGTTCGACACTCTTACTTATCAAAAACTGTTGCAATCCCCTACACTTGTGGGTTATCAAGACCTTTTTCTGGCGTCGTTGCCCGGGAGCAATAGCGTGGGGTGAATATTCTCGTGTGTGCTTGTTTGCTTTATCACCAAGTAATTTTTATTTGCTGTTCGTAGTTGTTTTCTATCTTTAGTTATGGGTAGGAAACGCAAAATACCAAAAAAAATTAGTTGTACCTACTAAACCAATGGTTGAAGAACCACTCAAAATCTATCACACTGCTGAAGCTTATTACTTGGATCATCTTCGATCCCTATGTGCTTGTGCCGAAACCCCAACTAGCTTAGTTGAGGGCAAATCTTTAGATGAGCATGCTTATTATGTGCGACACTGAATATCTAAAAAAGGGAAACTTTTACTGGGTCAAATTCATCGTTTGCAATGCTATGCTTGGAATTTATGTGAAATGTATGATTTTACTTGTTGTTCTGAAAACCCTAAGAAACACGTTCCCTATTAATGTGAGTTTAGTGATAGTGGAATCGTATCTTCGTATGCTAAGGGTGTTTATAATTACTATGATGTTCAACAAATTGAAGAATTTGTTGCTTTTAAGGGTGCTTACGAAATTGCTTCTTTGATTGAAAAGTATGATGCTACTCTTTACAAATCTGAAAAATTTGCCATACTTAAATATTGCTATGATAATTATGCTTCTAATGCCTATGTTGAACTATATATTGAGGACTACCCCGCTGTCCAAGAAGAGACTAATATTTTGCAGGAGTCTATGGAAGAAGAAATTGATGAAACTGTGAGCTCATTGGATGAAAAAGATGATGAGGAGAGCGAATAACAAAAGGAGGAAGAGCGGATTAGCTACCCGTGCCCACCTTCTAATGAGAGTAACTCTTCAACTCATACATTGTTTAATTTCCTTTCGTGCTTACCGAAGGATGATTTCTATGATGACTATTATGATCCCTTTGATTCTCTTGAAATATCCCTTTTTGATGATGCTTGCTATGCTTGTGGCCAAGATGCCAATATGAATTATGCTTATGGAGATGAACTTGCTATAGTTCCTTATGTTAAACATGAAATTGTTGCTATTGCACCCACGCATGATAGTCCTATTATCTTTTTGAATTCTCCCGACTACACTATATCGGAGAAGTTCGCACTTATTAAGAATTATATTGATGGGTTGCGTTTTACTATTACACATGATGATTTTGATGAATATAATATGCATGTGCTTGCTGCTCCTACTTGCAATTATTATGAGAGAGGAACTATATCTCCACCTCTCTATGTTTCCAATACAACAAAATTGCAAGAAACTGTTTATACTATGCATTGGCCTTTACTATGTGTGCATGAATTGTTCTTTTATGACATGCCGATGCATAGGAAGAGAGTTAGACTTCGTCATTACATTATATATGTTACTTTGTGCTCACTACTAAATTACAAATCAATGTTAATTAAAATTGGCTTTGATATACCTTAGGATCCGGGTGGGTCCAATTCTTGAGCACTATATGCCTAGCTTAATGGCTTTAAAGAAAGCGCTGCCAGGGAGACAACCCGGAAGTTTTAGAGAGTCATTTATTTCTGTTGAGTGCTTTCATATAGTTTAAAAACAACAAAAATAAAGAGGGGAACCCCAAACTTTTTCAAAAAGGAAAGTGAAAGTGAGAGAGACAAGCATTGTTGAAGTGGGAGAGCTCCTTGAACTTTGTTCATACTCACGGCAACTTTGTGAATCTCGATTACAGAAACTTTTCAACAAAAATAATTATCCCCTTGTACAATTCCATTGTATTATAAAAATAATGTGCCTAGGTTTGCCTTTAGGATGTTTACATTTGCTTGATGGTTTGTACGGTGCAGGACAGAAACTTGGTTGTAGTGCACGATTTTACATTTTTAGCTGGAACGTCAAATGGTTCTGATTCTTTTTGCACTATCTTTATATACAATTTTTTTATGTTTTCTAATTTTGGCAGAATTTTTCAAGTATCATAAGTATGGTGAATGTTCAGATTGTTATAGACTGTTCTGTTTTAGACAGATTCTGTTTTTGATGCATAGTTTGCTTGTTTTGATGAAACTATTAATTCATATATGTGGATTAAGCCATGAAAAAGTTATATTAAAGTAGACACAATGCAAAAACAAAATATGAATTGGTTTGCGACAGTACTTAGAGTAGTGATTTGCTTTATTATACTAATGGATCTTACCGAGTTTTCTGTTGAAGTTTTGTGTGGATGAAGTGTTCGATGATCGAGAAGGTCTCGATGTGAGAAGAAGGAAGAGAGGCAAGAGCTCAATCTTGGGGCTGCCCGAGGCACCCCAAGTAAATATTCAAGGAGACTCAAGCGTCTAAGCTTGGGGATGCCCCGGAAAGCATCCCCTCTTTCTTCAACAAGTATCGGTATGTTTTCGGATTTGTTTCATTCATGCGATATGTGCAATCTTGGAGCGTCTTTTGCATTTAGTTTTCATTTTTTATTTTATGCACCATGCTGGTATGAGATAGTCCTTGGTTGATTTATAGAATTCTCTATGCACTTCACTTATATCTTTTGAGTATGGCTTTATAGAATGCTTCATGTACTTCACTTATATCATTTGAAGTTTGGATTGCCTGTTTCTCTTTACATAGAAAACCGCCATTTGTAGAATGCTCTTTTGCTTCACTTATATTTGTTAGAGCACGGTCATATATTTTGTAGAAAGAATTAAACTCTCTTGCTTCACTTATATCTATTTAGAGAGATGACAGAAACTGGTCATTCACATGGTTAGTCATAAAATCCTACATAAAACTTGTAGATCACTGAATCTGATGTGTTTGATTCCTTGCAATAGTTTTGCGATATAAAGATGGTGATATTAGAGTCATGCTAGTGGGTAGTTGTGGATTTTAGAAATACTTGTGTTGAGGTTTGTGATTCCCGTAGCGTGCACGTATGGTGAACCGTTATGTAACGAAGTCGGATCATGAGGTATTTATTGATTGTCTTACTTATGAGTGGCGGTCGGGGACGAGCGATGGTCTTTTCCTACCAATCTATCTCCCTAGGGGCATGCGTAGTAGTACTTTGCTTCGAGGGCTAATAAACTTTTGCAATAAGTATGTGAGTTCTTTATGACTAATGTTGAGTCCATGGATTATACACACTCTCATACTTCCACCATTCCTAGCCTCTCTAGTACCGCGCAACTTTCGCCGGTACCATAAACCCACCATATACCTTCCTCCAAATAGCCACCATACCTACCTATCATGGCATTTCCATAGCCATTCCGAGATATATTGCCATGCAACTTCCATCATCATCATATACATGACTTGAGCATTCATTGTCATATTTCTTTGCATGATCATAATAGCTAGCATGATGTTTTCATGGCTTGTCCGTTTTTTATGTCATTGCTATGCTAGATCATTGCACATCCCGGTACACCGCCGGAGGGATTCATATAGAGTCATATCTTTGTTCTAGTATCGAGTTTTAATATTGAGTTGTAAGTAAATAAAAGTGTGATGATCATCATTATTAGAGCATTGCCCGCCAAAAAAAAAGAGGCCAAAGAAGCCTAAATAAAAAAGGGGGCCAAAGAAGCCCACAAAAAAAAGAAAAAAAAAGAAAAAAAGGAAAAAAGAAGAAGAAGGAAAAAGGGGCAATGTTACTATCCTTTTACCACACTTGTGCTTCAAAGTAGCACCATGTTCTTCATATAGAGAGTCTCTTGAGTTATCACTTTCATATACTAGTGGGAATTTTCATTATAGAACTTGGCTTGTATATTCCAACGATGGGCTTCCTCAGATGCCCTAGGTCTTCATGAGCAAGCAAGTTGGATGCACACCCACTTATAGCTTTGGTGCATCCGTTGCATGGCAATCCCTACTCACTCACATTGATATCTATTGATGGGCATCTCCATAGCCCGTTGATACGCCTAGTTGATGTGAGACTATCTTCTCCTTTTTGTCTTCTCCACAACCACCATTCTATTCCACCTATAGTGCTATGTGCATGGCTCACGCTCATGTATTACGCGAGGATTGAAAATGCTGAAGCGCGTTAAAAAGTATGAACCAATTGCTCAGCTTGTCATCGGGGTTGTGCATGATGTGAATATTTTGTGTGGTGAAGATGGAGCATAGCCAGACTATATGATTTTGTAGAGATAACTTTCTTTGGCCATGTTATTTTGAAAAGACATGATTGCTTTATCAGTAGGCTTGAAGTATTATTGTTTTTATGTCAAATGATAGACTATTACTTTGAATCACTCGTATCTTAATATTCAAGCCATGATTAGATATGTGATCAAGATTATGCTAGGTAGCATTCCACGTCAAAAATTATATCATTTACCTACTCGAGGACGAGCAGGAATTAAGCTTGGGGATGCTGATACGTCTCCGTCGTATCTATAATTTTTGATTGTTCCATGCCAATATTCTACAACTTTCATATACTTTTGGCAACTTTTTAAACTATTTTTGGGACTAACATATTGATCCAGTGCCCAGTGCCAGTTCTTGTTTGTTGCATGTTTTTTGTTTCGCAGAAAATCCATATCAAACGGAGTCCAAACGGGATAAAAATGGACAGAGATTTTTTTTGGAATATATGTGATTTTTGGGAAGTGAAATCAACGCGAGACGATGCTCGAGGGGCCCATGAGGCAGGGGCGCGCCCCTGACCCTCGTGGCCAACCCGTAAGGCGGTTGATGCCCTTATTTCTCCACAAGAAAGCTAATATCCGGATAGAGATCGTGTTAAAATTTCAGCCCAATCGGAGTTACGGATCTCCGGGAATATAAGAAATGGTGAAAGGGTAGAATCTGAGGACGCAGAAACAGAGAGAGAGAGACAGAGAGACAGATCCAATCTCGGAGGGGCTCTCGCCCCTCCCACGCCATGGAGGCCAAGGACCAGAGGGGAAACCCTTCTCCCATCTAGGGAGAAGGTCAAGGAATAAGGAGAAGAAGAAGGAGGAGGGGGGCTCTCTCTCCCTCGCTTCCGGTGGCGCCGGAGTGCCACCGGGGGCCATCATCATCACCGCAATCTTCACCAACAACTTCACCGCCATCATCACCAACTCTTCCCCCTCTATGAAACGGTGTAACCTCTCTCTTTCCCGCTCTAATCTCTACTTAAACATGGTGCTCAACGCTATATATTATTTCCCAATGATGTATGGCTATCCTATGATGTTTGAGTAGATCCGTTTTGTCCTATGGGCTATTTGATGATCAAGATTGGTTTGAGTTGCGTGTTTTATTATTGGTGCTGTCCTACGGTGCTCTCTGTGTCGTTCAAGCGTGAGGGATTCCCGCTGTAGGGTGTTGCAATACGTTTATGATTCGCTTATAGTGGGTTCCGTGAGTGACTGAAACACAAACCCGAGTAAGGGGGTTGTTGCGTATGGGATAAAGAGGACTTGATACTTTAATGCTATGGTTGGGTTTTACCTTAATGATCTTTAGTAGTTGCGGATGCTTGCTAGATTTCCAATCATAAGTGCATATGATCCAATTAGAGAAAGTATGTTATCTTATGCCTCTCCCTCATATAAAATTGCAATAATGATTACCGGTCTAGTTATCGATTGCCTAGGGACAAATAACTTTCTCGTAACAAAAACCTCTTTACTAAAACTAACTTAGTTGTGTCTTTATCTAAACAACCCCTACTTTTTATTTACGTAATCTTTATTATCTTGTAAACATATCCAACAACACCTACAAAGTACTTCTAGTTTCATACTTGTTCTAGGTAAAGCGAACATCAAGCGTGCGTAGAGTTGTATCGGTGGTCGATAGAACTTGAGGGAATATTTGTTCTGCCTTTAGCTCCTCGTTGGGTTCGACACTCTTACTTATCAAAAATTGTTGCGATCCCCTACACTTGTGGGTTATCAAGAAGCACACAGATGATCTACATACGTTCAAATACGATCATGGTGACCGTCGTCTATGGAAGATAGCAATTTGTCAAGTTCCCAACCGCTCTTAGAATTACATGAACTATCATGTTGTTGCTATCTTCGACAAGCTTGTTACCGTCCTTACTTCCATGCCTCGATGGATACTGCTCAAAAATCAATTTATGTACACAGATGAGTATTGTGAGGCGATTCAATACAAGCTTCTTGTGTTTGTTGCCACCACTCATGGCACTATTTTTGCATGGAATCCTTCTGGTTTCGGTACGTTTGTCTTCCATCGTAATTATAATTGTTTCATCCACATGCATGCGGGTTAGCTAGTTTCCCTTTACTAATTAACCTTCTTGTGTTTCCAAGGTCCTGTGAACATTCCACCACCTATACTTGAAAAAATTTGTAACCAAGGGGGAGATGACGATGGTGATGATCACGAGTAGGACCTATATACTTAGTGGCGCCTGGCAACTTATTTCGATGGATCACCTCTTCTTGTCTGTATACAGCCCACTACTGATGTTACTACTAAGGAAGCAGGTGTTGTTTCCCATGGTCGCACTCTCCAGACCTATTCCAACATCCGTTGCAGGGTATCCTGGATGGATACTAGTGTGCTAGTGCCAACACCTTCTCCCTGGTTCAGTATTGATAGTCTTGGAGAAAACTCGCTCTTCCTTGGACAAAACTATCCAATGATGGTGAAACGTGATCCAGCTGCTGTTGACACAATGTTACTACCATTTATGAGAAGCAACTATGTCTATACCTCGGACATTGCTATGGTTCCCTACCCTGGCTATCACAATATGTGTCTTGATATAGGCCGCTTAAGCCTGGATGATCAGTCCTACGCTGGTCTCGATATTGACAATAGCTCACCCTTCCCAGAGGCTTATCTATGGCTCAAAGCAAGCGTTTCCAACACCGAGGATTGGTTGAGCTAAAGTTCGTTTCATTGCTTGCTATCTGTTGTGTGATAAAAACTTTAGTACTTACTAGAATGTTTTGTTGGAAATAATGTATAATCCAACATGTATCCTCGTTGTCGTTGTGTGTTGATGACTTGTTGTATGTAATGAATGGTACATTTGTATATGCATGTCATAAACTCAATTTATGAAGGGTTTTTGAGTCACTTCTTGGAGTGTGAGTACCGTAGTAGTATAGCCAGCATCCGGTTATATGAAGTTGCCACATCACATACAGCCAACCTAATAGTGGAGTATGCTAGCACAATAGTTAGTTCTAGTTAGATCAACTAGAGCTAAGTGTCGCACGGAGGCCGAGAAATATGGTGGTAGCATGACTGCGTGAGGTGGGCTTGTACATAGTATGATGTAGGCATGGGGCTTGCCGTGTTTCCTACTCCTCTGGTCTAAATGTGGAGAAGATTTGGTCGAGTTCTTCATCCTTTTACCGACACGTGGGACATCCAACATCTAGGTCGTGTCATGCAAGAAAATGGAGTGCTAGTTGAAGCCACGTGATGTGCATCTTGGGTTAAACTGTAAATAGAATCTTACTCCTGAGTAACTCCAAAAGTGGCCACCGAAGATCTTTATTGGATTTGTTTTTCATCAGCAACACATCGAGGTGAAAGATGTGCAAGTTCAGTGGGTCATCTTGCGTTTTCACTGACATGTGGGACCGCATGTGAGCAAACAGATGATGGGCTCCGCGCGTCTGCTGGCTGGCTAAGAAGAGAGATAGAGAGGAGGGTTGAGCATGGACTCCAGGAAATTTCGCAACAATGTGAGTAGTACTAGAGGTGTACCGTACTCCTCGAGAGACAATGTGTTCTCTCTACGTAACCATCACCTCGATATAGTGGGGTGGCATGGGCCATAAATAGCATTCACGTCTAGCAGTACGGCACATGCCACCCGCACGAGTCCCATCTGACACCAATTTTCTTGGAGTCCATGCAACAACCATCTCTTCTCCCTCCTGTTTTCTCTAACTCAGCCATTACGCAGTGAGCAGGGTGGGGGTTTGCCGATAGTTGGTTTGCTCAACTACGGTCCCACTTGTAAGTAAAAATGCAACACAACACGCATTCCCCCTTGAGCGGCATGCCAGACCAACCGTGTGGGGGTGCGACGCGAACACGGCTGGCTTTTCCTTTTAAACTTGTAACTTGTAAAATTTGGTTTTGCTGCATGGCGCGACCGATAGATAGAAATAACGATTTTCCCTGGAGTAATGAGAAGTTTGGTTCTGGCGCAGTTCATGCATGGAGTAGTACGAAAATTATGAATTTGATGCGAAAGGTAAGATAATTACTAGTACAATATACTACTACATGGAATTGATGAAAAGTTAAGATACATACGGATCAATCAACGACATCCTCACGCCCTAGTGTGCCGGGTCACCAACCGTGTGAGGAGCAGCGGCGTTGGCGGCGAGCTCAACGTGCTTCTGGACAATGTCGTCCAAGGTTGCCCTGTGGTCCAAGAAGGCTAGCGTCCTATCGTCCTCCTCTTGCACATAGTAGTACTTGCAGATGATTTGCGCATAGATGTGGGTGATTAGTTCGATGGTGTCTTGCTGCACCAGGCGCTGTGTGGCGAGTGCGACCTCGAGGTGGACATTCTCCGGTGCGACGATGGGCAGTCGCAGGGCCAGCAGTGCGTCGAAGAGGTTGTCACCATAGAGACCATTGAGGGTGGCGGGCATCGCAGAGCCTGGGCGCGTGGGATGGAGGCGTACGTCAAGGTCGTCCGCGAGCTTCTT
Source organism: Triticum urartu (assembly GCF_056163025.1). Classification (NCBI taxonomy): domain Eukaryota; kingdom Viridiplantae; phylum Streptophyta; class Magnoliopsida; order Poales; family Poaceae; genus Triticum; species Triticum urartu. Next base: position 240,732,773 of record NC_141877.1, on the reverse strand, counting down.
GGCAACAGTGAACTTGTCAAGGAAGCCGGCGAGGACCTCATCGAACAAGGAGACAAAGCTGTCGTCCAAGAGGCCTCTCGCCCTGGCGGCTATTGGGGAACGTAGCATGAAATTTCAAAAAAAAAAATCCTATGATCACACAAGATCTATCTAGGAGATGCATAACAACGAGAGAGGGAGAGTGTGTCCATGTACCCTCGTAGACCAAAAGCGGAAGCATTAGGTTAACGCGGTTGATGTAGTCGAATGCCTTCACGATCCAACCGATCTAGTACCGAACGTACGACACCTCCGAGTTAAGCACACGTTCAACTTGATGACGTCCCTCGAACTCTTGATCCAGCAGAGGGTCGAGGGAGAGTTTCGTCAGCACGAAGGCGTGGTGACGGTGATGGTGATGTGATCCGCGCAGGACTTTGCCTAAGCACTACGACGCTATGACCTTAGGAGTAAACTGTGGAGGGGGGCACCACACACGGCTAAGAGAATAACTGTTGTGCTATGGGGTTCCCCCTTGCTCCCGTATATAAAGGAGGAGGGGAGGAGGCCGGCCACAAGGGGCGCGCCATAGGGGGGGGGGACCGACTAGGACTCCTAATCCTAGTCGCCCCCCTTTCCTTTCTATCGGAGGGGAAAAGGGAAGGAGAGGGAGAGGGAAAGAGGAAAGGGGGCCGCACCCCTTTCCCCTTGTCCAATTCGGACTCCCTTGGGGGGCACCCTTGCGGGCTCCCCTCTCTCTCCCCTATGGCCCATGAAGACCCATTACTTCGGGGACATGTGGGTGTTTTAGTTAGGCTATATATACTTAGGCTACTCATAGTGGAGAGTGTCATATACTAGTATCATGCATATATATACATAAACACTATTCTGATCACAACATGAACTTCCTGAGTTACACGCCTGAACTACCCTTTGTAGGAACCCGACCTTCGGGCTATCTTCTCAACCATGTCTCCCCGTGCGATTTTTTTGGTCAGTCATGTTCTGTGTGATGTAAGTGTAATCACCAAACAGTTTTTTGCAACTAAATGCCCGTTTTAAATAGGAATCTCGCTCATTGGCGGATTTGCTCTTGGGTCGTGATGAAACATGTCTCTGTTGCAATTTTACTGCCTGAGTTGTTCGACCTGAACTTCCCCTAGTGCTAGGTTGAACTTCCACAAACATTTCCCAAATGGGGCATGCGATATACCGTTGGAAAGCTATGGACACGAGTATCATGACCCAAGTTATTTTTTTGGCAAAATGTAAGCGGTTTAAGAGCAGTTTTGAAAACCGTTTTTTGTTCATACAAAACACGTGAATCGTATTTTAGATCGTTCAAAACCGTTTATCTGAATGAGGCAAATAATATGGCGTTGGAAAGCTGCTGCAAAACCGCTCCTTCCACATGTTGAAAGTTTTCTCTAATTCCCTACGGTTAAAGAGTAATCTGGAAAACCGTAAAATTTCGCAAACCGAACCGGCGAGTTCGCATTTTTGATGTCATTTCTAAACGGCTAATCCAATTGAAGCAAAAGATATGTTGTTGGAAAGCTTATGAAAATGCGCTACTTTTTCATGTTTAAAGTTCTTTCTAATTTTGAACGGTTTAAAAGTAATTTAGAAAACGGTCCAAGTTGCACCGATTTTGTATTTTCGAGCTAATTTTTTAACCGTACATCCGAATGTAGCAAATGATACGGCGTTGGAAAGCTTGAGGAAATGCGATTTTTTGGTATATATTATTTCTCCCAATTCCTGACTATTTTAAGTCAATTTTGAAAATGGCTAAAACATTTTTTCATCGTAATTTCTACAAACTTTATCGGAATGGGGCAAATAATATACCGTTGAAAAGCTAAGTAAAATGCGAAACTTTTTCATGTTGATGGTTTTCTCTGATTCCTAGCCGTTTTCAAGTAATTTCGAAAATGGTGAGATCATTCGTTCTGCCTTTATCGCGAAACAGATTCTTCGAAAATGCACCGCGTGAAGAATCTGAACTTCTCGGCATGTCTACTTGAACTTCACTCTGTTTTTCACGTGCTTTTTTTGCCTGTAGCTCTCCATCCACTTTCGGAACACTCACCGGAATTGAGCAAGTAATATACCGGTGGAAAGCTGATGTAAACACGCAACTTTCCTGTGTTGATCGTTTTTCATACTTGCGACGATTTAAAAAAAATTCATCTGAAATTCATTCACTATAGTAGTCTAACTTCCTGCTGTTTTCATGTTGAACTTCTGTGACATATTTTCGTTTGTAATTTTCTCATCCATTCGTCTGTGTTACACAAATGATATTCCTTTTGTACAAACCTCTCTCACAATATTTTTTTTAACTTTCTCCGACGGAGGACTTGAACTTATAACAACAAAACTTTTAGACTTTGCTTTTTTATTACAAAATGCACACCATGTAGTACGTGAACTTCTGGGAGTTATTAATCTGAACTTCTCTCGGTTATGTGAAAATATCTGAGTTTTTCATAAATATTAATCTGAATTTCTTAATACTTTTTTATGAAATTTTGAAGCGCTCTATTTTTAAAAGTTGAACTTCTTACTATTTAATTTTTGAACTTGTTACTTCAATTCTTCTAATAATGAGGAAAATCTGAGTTTTCTATAATGATTGAACTTCTCCATCTTTTTAATTTGGACTTCCTGGTTTTATTTCTTTTAGTAACGGAAAAAATCCTACTTTTTGATAGACATCGAGCCGCTCCATATTTAAATTTGAATTTCTAGGTTTATTTTAATAGTGAAAATCTTTTTAAATAAAATTGTTTGAGATGCTTTTTTAATGACCTTTTGTGGGTTTGTAACAAGCATTGAACTTATTTGTCTTTTTAATTTGAACTTATAGGTTTTTTCTAGAAACGGGTAAAGCTTTTTTAATACCTTTTGAACCTATAAGCTTTTAAGCTTTTATTTTTCTATACTTTTATTCTCACCTGAAATGCGTTCCTTGCAGTACTTCTCGTTGTTCTCATTATGAATTCTATCGCATTTTTGTGTATACGTCGAATTACACGTAATTGAAGGTCGGATGCCATTTTTTCCCATTTTAAAAATGTTATTGGAGGTCGGATGTCCCGCTATATAAATTATGAACCATGCACGAAAGTGCACGTGAACTTCTTGCAACAAATCTGAGTTTTTGATATACTTCGAACTTCTCTGTTATTTTAATTTCAACTTTTTAGTCATATTCTTAGAAAGTAAATATATTTTTAAATAAGCATCAAACATTTTGTTTTTGTAAATTGAACTTCATATTTTATTTTTCTTAGGAACGATAATAATTTGAGTTTCCCATATACATCGAAGTACTCCTCTATTTTAATTTGAACTTTGTCATTTTTGTTCTTTAGTAACAAAGAAAATTTGAGTTTTTTATAAATATCGAACTTCTCTGTTTTGGTAATTTGGACTTCTTGGTATATTTTTCTTTTAATAACGGAAATATCCTAGTTTTGTAATAAATATTGAACCGTTCGTTATTTAAATTTGAGCACCTAGGGTTTTTTAAATATTTAGAAATAATGAAAGCCCTTTTTATGGTTTTTAAATTTGAACTGTTGTGTTATTTTAATTTGACCTTCTTACAAATTTTTAACAAACATGGAAATATATGTTTTTGTTACAAACATTGGATTGCTCTTTTTTACTTTGAACTTTTTTATTATATTTTTCCAATAAAGGAATCCATGGGTGAAATATTGTACACCCATAACATTTTCTTTGATCTACCCATTTTTACCTAAATTTTGAACGTCTAGAGTTAACATTTTCTTAGTGAGGGTTCTTTTTCTTCTTGGTTTATAAACATCAAACAACTCCATTATTTTAATTCACACTTATTAGTTTTTCTTTAGTAACTTGAAAAATATCCGAGTTTTATATAAACATCGAATCGCTTGGGTATTTTAATTTGAACTTCTACATATTTTTAGAAATGTGGCAAATCCATTTTTATAAAAAAAGGTTAAACTTCTCAATTCATTTTGAACTCCTACATTAGTATTTTAGATATTAAGAAAATAGAAAAAATGTTTTGGATATTCCAAAATGAAACCATATTTTATTATATAGATGCTCTTTAGCATTTCCTTTTTTTGAACTTACCGTTTTATTGTTTTTGAACTTCCTTTTTTTGCTACCGTGTTATTTAATTCTTGAAACTCGTTTGTACAATGGTGAACATCTCAATTTTATTCTTGAGTAAATGAAGAAAATTTGAGTATTTTAACATATAAGGAGGCTAGCCAACTTGGCCTCACGGTGCTCCCCCAGATTGGGACTTCGTCGGCCATTGGATCAAACTTGTTTTGGTCAACTGTCTTGTCTGAGCCGTCCGATTTTCACGTACTGGTAAATCTGGTTTTCACCTGTTGGTAGTTTTCTTTGCCCTATGACTGGTGGGCTTGTGTCTTATACATATTGTCTGGGTGAGATGTGAAAAGGTGCGAAAAGGTTTCAACCAATCTTCTCCTCACGCGCGATGTGCATCCATTGGGCGTGGAAACCCTAGGCTCTTTTCCCCAATCTGGCAGTCGCCTCACCACCCCGCCTCCATCCCTCGCCTCCTCATCCAGGCTCCAGCCCCGCTAGGATCCCGCCCCTCCTCCCGCTTCTTCCTCCATCCTTCATCTAGAGTGCCGGCCCGCCGGGGCTCCGCCTCCTCATCCATCCCAGCCCGTACTCAGCCTCCTCCGCCCGCCTCTTCCTCCTTTCCATCAGTGGCAGTGGTGAGGATAGGAGCAGCGTCTGCGGCTGGACACCATGAGCTTCCAAGGTGGTCCATGGTGAGGAACGGATGTGCTGGACGTCTCCTTCAATCCGTATTTTTTAGGGGTACAATCTGATTTCTGCAAGGAAGGCGGCTCGGCGTGACCACCGTGCCATGTCCATGGTGCCACTGACCCTCCACCTGTCTCTTCTTCCGAAGTGCAGTGCCCATCTCCCCTCTTCCCAGCCAGTTTTGCCTTGTCATGTAAGCATTCCTCGACTGCACCTCCAACCCTCATCCTCCTACCTTTTCTCCTAGGTGTCCTCTAAATCATGCTGGAATGTGCTCCGGGCGGTGCCTTCCATTCTCCAATTTGGCTTAACATTTTTTTGGTGCAGAGGAGGAAGATGAGTTGGAGGTGCCTGCCTGCTACCCTGGAGCAATGGGTGCACCACCCAATCAGCCAGTCGATGATAGATCCAGGTGGAAAGGCCCATGTGCTGCAAGGTTTATGAATTTAAGAATTATAAGATTGTTTATTGTTGGATTTGCTAACAAACTGCCTCTTGTGTTGTTCATTTTTGCGGGCTCACTGTTTTTGGTTCAGTTTGAAGGGCTCTCTAGGCTTAAATCATTCGGGATATAGTTGAGTTGTTGAATCTGAATGTATGTAATCGGTTTCTGCTCGCTGGGCTTAAGATCTTTCTAGGACATAGTTGAGTTGTTCAATCTGAATGTATACAATCGGTTTCTCAACGGATGTATCTATATCAATGAAAAAAAATAGCGCGCTACAGCAAAATAGCGGCGACCTTAAAATATGCTATTAGTGTGCTATATCGCGCTATAGTGTGCTATTAGCGAGACGTTGTACACCGATATATTTAGCGAGGCAATTCTCAATACGCTATAGCGCGCTATTTTTTCAGTGATCTATATGCATTTTTTTCATCATCAAAATATTTTTGCTTACCGGCCTTGTCCTACATCTATGAGATTGCTGAGGAGGTTCTGTTTTTGCAGGTGGCATAACATTTGAGTTGCCCGTCCCAGTCCTTAGTTCACATATGCTGGTAAAACTGTTTTGAAAATTTGACGGAGGAACTAATTTGTATTCTTGTTGATTTATCTATTGTGTTGTGTCGTTGATGTGTGTATTTTACTGTGATTTCTGAGAGTTCATTTGCTTCCAGGATGAGTTTATTTGGCGCAAGGAGACTAGATGAGTGCAGGGGGGAGAGATGAGGTAGATGTGAAATCCCAACTCTTGCTCGTGCTGCTACGACCGTGGTGTTTCTTATGTGTAGTTTTTTTGTAGAGGTCTGGGCTCTAACATATTCTATAGATATGTGATGTTTCTTATGTGCAGTTTTTTTGCATGTATTTTAGTGAAAAGAAGTATGCTTTAGAGAACACAGAGATAAAAAATGCCATATTCTTTTATCAAATAAAGATCTGGCTCGGTGGCTCCTTATTTTGCTTGTCGGGACCAAGATCTCTAGCTATCAATGAACTTTCCAGAGTTGTTTTTGTTGGTCTGAAGTATGGAAATTTCTTGGTTAACATCTTTATAAGCGGCATAATCTCTGCAAACAAAACAGAATAACTAAAACATAGCTAAGTCCATTTTTTTCTGCATGATCTATTTTGATCTCAAATGCATTTGAATGACTCGGCATTTCCATTCAATTTCCTTTTTCCATTTTTATCTTCCATTTAGACATATGGGATAACCATCATTTCATATTTTTGGCATGTATCTTTCATTTACTTGGAAATTAATAAGTAATAACCAATGGATGTTTTTTAACAGCTGCAAGACTACCTGCTAATAATTACCGAGAATTAACCATCATATGTATCATTCATTTTATTAATACCAAATTACCAAAAAAGTGAGGGCAACAGTTAGACACCATAAACTGTATATGTTACTATTAATTGTTCATCCTTAATGTTTGAAGTGTTCCACATGATTTTTGTTGGTAGAAAGATTCAAGCATTTTGGTTTCGTTAGAAATACAAAATTTCTTTGTTCAGCCACCCTGCCCATGGTGGCTTGCTTTACTAAATTTATAATCGAACACTTGAATATATATTTTCATCAGTATGCCCCCTATCCTATTTTCTGTGGGTACACATGAATGTTTGATCCAGATTCTAGGTGCACCCTTTACTACAACAATCTCAGGCTATACTGAAAAGTGTACTGCTTATATAGCGAATATCTTTAATTCATACGCTCGTCTGTTGGATGCTATGGTCGCTGGCTTGACGCTCGCTGCTACTGGACGCTCGCTGCTATTATTGGTTCATAAGTTTTGCAGACCTGGTTACTGCAGATTTTTTTGAGCGAATGGTTAGTGTAGAGTTAGTTCTTATGGTTATTGAAACCATGCAAAATGTAGCTTTCCCCTTCCTCTCTGGTCACTTGAATTTAAATCTCCTGCATGTTCATTTATGAACTCTGCACCAACACACGTGACCCATGCAAAAATTGTTCACTTTTAGAGTCTAGCTCAAAGAAATTCACTTCTGGAGTGTAACTCAAAAAAGTTCATGTTGAAGATTTGTGTTGTTGCTGAATTAGGGATTTAAATTCAAGTTTCCTCGGATGTCTATTCCTACTGAATTAGGGGCTTAAATTCAACTTTCCTCTGATTAATTTATATCTGTCTTTTGTACTCTACTGAACATGTGTGTATAGTTTCAGAATTCCTTTTACCACTAATACTTATGGGTTGTTCTAGAGGCGATTTTGCATCACTCCATTTTATAGATGTTCATGCATAAGTAGCATCAGTTTTTTTTCCTAATGTTGGCTTTTCATCTGCTAACTGGTGTGTGCCATGCGGTACGTGCCCAACCTATGTATCTCATTATGTTATGATAACACAGATGCTCTCCTCTATAGGCGAAACGACTGGAGAAAGTAAGCAACTCCTTTTAGTGGTGTTCGAAGATGGTATTAAGCATAGCTGGGCTCTGCCATTCGTGAAAGTACTATTTCTTTGTAGGCATTTGATTCACCACTATTCTGTATAAGTTCTAGGCTTTGTTTCCTGAATAAGATCAAGAATTTTGCACTGAAAATTCATGCCCGCTGTTCAAAACTCACTCCATATTTTGAAAGAAATATCCTTATTACTTTTTTGCATCACAAAGGGTTATATATACTGTCAAGATTCTAAAGTTGTTCTATATTGCTGTCACATGAGTATAAAAGCAGCAAACAATCAATATGGTGGTATCTTGCGGTGGGATATACTTGCCATTTCTGAACAAATACACGACTGTACTTAATTTCCCCTTTAGGAAATACGTTGTGTATGATGAGATTATGAATACAACTCCTGTCAACATGAAGAGGTGGCAGATAGGTAAGTCTACATGCATGTGGTTAGAGAAACGCCTCGAAAAAGATCAGGGCATATCCTAGACTAACAACTATGCTAGGATGGTACATGAGACAGTGGGATGCACCTGAAGTATACCATTCCAGTAATTACTATGTATTTCCACCCTTTTGTTTCTAGCTGATACATAATGTTTGGTACACGAATCAATCATGCTTCTTTGTCCGATGTTATCTCTAAAAGACCTGTGTGCACTGCAGCTCGCTCAATTATGTTTGTCTAAATACTTTCCTTTTTTGTACCAATATCATGTTAGATGAAAACTTGCAGTGTTTATTCCAATGATTTTTGGGTGTAATTTCCACTAAGGTTTATTATCAACAGATCAGATATAGGTTGGTTAATTTGAAAATAGCTATATATAGTGAAAGGCCTTAAATGAGCAACCTATATTTTATTGGTCAGTTCTATCTAAGAATATGCTCATCTGTAATAGCTGGAAGGGTGATGTAAAAAAACCAGTGTTTCTATAGCGCTAACTTTACTACATGCATTACTTAAAAAAACTGTACTACATGCATTAATCAAAATTATTGTTCATTATGCTAATTATGCAACTTTGTCTTCCATTTATATTTTCAATTTGTACTTCTCGTCCCACGCAATATATTGCCTTTTTTTATTTGTGACTGCATGGTCTGACTGTTGAATTTCTTAAAGTATATTACCTTCCTGTTTTTGGAAGAATAGATTGATGTTTTGTACCTAAGGTCTAACAAGGCCTGTTGGTTGGTCGGTGTACTGATTTTGATAGCAATATTGAACAACATCAGAATATATTTTGACACTTTTTTATGCTTCGATGTTCCTTTGTCACTGTTCGACTTTCTGCCTTGGCCTCTGTATTGGTTTACAGCTCCATATGGCTACCTATGTAGGTTCTGTTTTGAACTGTACTCAAATCACAGAGCTGTTAAACTTCCAGTTTGTTGCCTTCCTGTCGTGTAACATCGCCATGTTTACTCCAGAAACATGGAATGTGCAAAGCTTCTGTGTTGATTAGTGAAATACTTGCTTTGCCTTAAAGACTGTTCCCATATGTGTCCTAGGCTTTTTGGTATGAATTTCATATTTCCCTGGAATGATCAACACATTTCCATGGGATTTTAGAAAAATATATGTGAATGCATCTTTCTAATAAAAAGTGTTGCTTATCAGGGCTTCTATGATCCACTGATTGTATGAATTCTCTTTAAATATGTCAACATACTTCAGTCTATGTAAGTTTTAGGATGGCATTGTCATTTTTTTCACGCTCTTTGTTAACAGTTTCGGTTCTCACAGGGTTTGAGATGTGTAGATTCCGTGCCACAAATCAGTTGCAGGTGGGTATGTAGCATCCTTATCTATTTCATATGTTCGACTCCACTTTCATTTGCCTATGGTGTTTAGGCTCAGGGCTTTCCACCGTTTCATCTAGAAATGCATCATGCTTTGTATCAAACTCAAGTATATATATGGTGTTGTTGGGGCTTCTTTGATCAAAATGTGAAAGATTGCCGACGTGATTTTGTTTAGACCATTTGTCCGGGTAGTGACATTTTGATATGCAAGGCATGTGTTTATTTGATTTCTTTCTTGCATACACTAAAGTAACCATGATAATCAGTAGCAGGAAGACAGTCAAAACATTATTTTCTTTGTCTTGGTATTCCTGATTTAGTTGTCATTTTGTATGTTTCATGGAAAATATTCAATTCCATGTCATCTTTCCATTGCTATTTTCCCTACCACACCTACACATGGGTAGACAATCTTATCCAGAATGGAATTTTGGATTGTGGATTCTCTGGACTGAATGGTTTAAGTTTTTGCCTAGATTGATGTCATCCATATTTTACTTATTTATACAATGCTATGACTACGGTACGATCAACTATGACTTGGAATACTTTTCCCATATAGTGTTGGACAATATTGTAGGCACCCACCCTCCAAAGCACAGTTGGGTGGTGTTATTTGATTAGATTAACCATCAACAATCATGTTTATAGACTTCCTGGAGAAACAAACACATGGGGAGCATCATCTAGTACAACACAACAATGACCACACCAACGAGGTGCATATTGTTGTCAAGCACGAACTAACTTTTTCCCCTGGTCAGTTATTGGAAGGACTAAAATTGCGGGTCAAGATGCATTAACATGATAAGGAATCACACTCAACTCTGATAAGAAGGCCTACGAAGACAATTTGATATAATAACTTCATTGTATTCTGCTCCGAAGCAAAAACTCTTTAATGTGGAGTCCATGTTACAATGTGTTGTAGTTTACTACCATTTCTAAAACAGGCCAACCCTTTTAGCAGCCTGCAGCTTGCTTTTATATTTTGGAATTGTTACTCGTTCATATATATATTTATAATCATGCTGCTCGGCCTTCCTGATACTGGGAGCAATGTAGTTATTGGTAGAAGTATGACCTCAGTGGTACAAGCAACGGAGAAAGAAGTTATGTATGAACAAAAAATGATGCATATATGTAACAATATAATTGAGTTCATCAAAACCAATTAAGAATTAATGTTTGTTTTTTGAAAAAAAACATTTGCACATGTTCTTCAGTTAGTTGGGTTGTTAGTTTGCTGCTTCTCTTTGTGTTGATAATGATCTTTTGAGCACAGAATGTTAACAAATTGTTGCATCATCATGGCTAAGGTGTCAATACCCCTAAGTAAGCTGCCTCTTAAGTTGAAGAGTAGCATTGTGAGTATCAGCTTAATTGAGCTTAATTGTCAGCTTTACACGCTTCATGGATTTGTTTTAAATGGGACTCTGCGCTATCAAAATAAAATGTGTATATACATCTCATTGTAGACACCAATCCACCAAGTTTCATATTAAAAGGGATTCAACCATGGATATTTTTTTCATCGCATACATGGATTTAGCGTGCCTCTGCGCCATTTGGTGCAACGGGTCCACTAGTTTTTATAAACATCGAACAACTCCGCCACTTTAAATTCAACTTCTTGGTCTTATTCTCGAGCAACGGTGAAAATTTGAGTTCTATAACAAATATTGAACCGCTCTTTTAATTTAATTTGAACTTCTTGGGTTTTTAGAAATTGGGTGGATCTACTTTTTTTAATAAACTCTAGAACTGCTCTATAATTGTAATATGAACTTCTCAGATATTTTTTGAGAAACAGGGAAATAAAAGGTTTTTATACTTATCAGACTGCTCAGATATTTCAAATTGAACTTCGTAAATTTATATTTTACAAACGAGGGAAATTCATTTTTTTATTCTTGGTTTTATTTTTTATGCACTTGAAATTTTTTATTGTTATATTTAACATCGAACCGCTCTCCTTTTTTAATTTGAAGCTCGTTCTTTACTTTTAAAAAATGAAAAAAATTCTTTATTTTATAAAGATGAATTGATGTGTATTATTGTAATTTATTTTTATTGGAACTTCATGGATTTTCTAGCTTGAACTTTTAAAATAGGGGGGGGCAAGTTTTTTCAACTAACTTTTTTTAGCTTACATAGTTTTGATGTTTCTTTTTCTAAGCTTACATTTTATTTTGCTTCAACGGAAAAAAAATCGAAGTTTTGCAATAAATAAAGAAAATATTTGAACCACTTTGTTACTTTAATTTGACCTTCTAGATTTTTTAGAAACAGGGGACATCCTTTTTTAACTCTTCAACTACTTTTTGTTTTTAGTTTGAACTTCTTGGTTTTCTAATTTGCTAATTGGGAAAATTCGATTTTTTCTAATAAACATCAACGAATCTTTCTTGACAATAATTCATGAACTTTCTTGAACTTGGCATTCTCGAAGACAACATTTTTTAACCTTTCACAAAAACAACAATATGTACTCAACATACTTTGACCTTCTCAAACACAACATTTTAAACTTCAAAAAAATACACAGTTCAACAAGGACAACAACAGAGCAATTTCTCTTCTACTATACTTTTTCTAAATGACGACTTGTTCACATACGAGAAAGTAATGCGTCAACTTTGCTTTGTTCCTTTTAACAACCAAGATGTTATGTCTAAACTATGATGGCTGACCTGCATTTCTCACATTGTCAAAGTGTAGTTTGACACAACTCAAACTAATTCATCCATCACATGTAAAAGTGGCCTCAAACTGTATTTTTTATAAGCCAAACACAGGAACTACTTTTGCAGCTTGTTTTAATGCAAATTAGAAGAAGTTCAAAGCCTTCTGAAGAGAGACTTCAGTGTAGAGAGAGAGATCAGTGACAACTGGGAAGGGCAAAAAGTTTCACCAACTAAAATCTAGTAGCAGTACTCCTCCCAGCATTAACACAAACATGTTGCGAGCAACAAACACCAACGAAAAGAGAGATGGAGCAGCATCAACAATATACACATGAGAGAGATTAGAACATCGGCAGTAGCTAAGATGAATATCAACCCACCGCGATCCCTCACTCTTAACTTTTGGGCATTCTTGTATTTGAACTTTACAGTGAATAACAGGAAGTTGGATGCCATGGCTCATGGCCACCGTTGCACCCTGCTTCTCCTGTTGATGCCCTGCCCCATCTGCATCTTCTTCCTCCTCCTAACCACCACCACCAGCGGTGGCCGCTACACCACCATCAGCGGATGTCACCGACGAGGCACATACAAAGAAGAAGAGAGAGTGGATCTCGCAGCCGCTGGAGGAGGTGGAAGAGGAGCAGGACACGGTGACCGAGAGATACATCGAACACTATGGGCTCCCCATGGGCGACGCGACCATCACTTGTACCAGTGGATCCGAGAGAGGGTCGCGGGGGTGCGCGTTGTGGATTTGGCAGTAGGGAAAACGGAGGAACGGGAGCGCGTCGCGGATGGGGGCGCCGACTCCGATGGCCAGAAGCAGGTGGGGCGTTGGGGCGAGCGGGTCGGCGGTAGGAGGTGAGTTGGGGACGGGGGTGGCGGTGGGAGGTGCGTCGGGCCGAGGAGTGGGATGGGCGGCGATAGGTGGCGCGCTTGGGCCGAGGGGGCGACGGCAGGAGATGCTCTAGAGCCAGGGCGACGGCGGCAGGAGGTGCGCCGGAGCCAAGGTGGCGGCGGCGGCGGGAGGATGGGGCAGACGTGGTGCGAGAGGTGGTGGTGGTTTGGAAGTTCGTGGTGTGGGGAGTGGGCCGGTCGGAGGAGCTGGATGGGACGGGCTAGGTTTTCTGTTTTCCATTTTCGGGAGTTCGGGAACATCCCGTCCGGCCCTTATAGGGGTGTCGTGATCCAAATAATTATTCTGATCCCAGGATCAGAATAGTGCTACCCTATATATATATATATATATATATATATACATAAACACTATTCTGATCACAGGATTAGAATAATATTCTGATCACAACCTGAACTGCCTGAGTAACGCGCCTGAACTTCCCTCTGTACGAACCCGACCTTCGGGCTATCTTCGCAATCGTGTCTCCCCGCGCAATTTATTCTGGTTAGTTGTGTTCTATATGATGTTAGTGTAATCTAAAAACGTTTTTAGCAACTAAATACCCGTTTTAAATATGAATCTCGCTAGTTGGCGGATTTTGCTCTCGGGTTGTGACGAAATAGCATTTTTTGCAATTTTACTGCCTGAGTTGTTCGACCTGAACTTCTCCCATTGCTAGGTTGAACTTCCACCAACATTGGCCAAATGGGGCTTGTGATATACCGTTGGAAAGCCATGGACACCAGTATCATGACCCAAGTTGAATTTTTGAAAAAATGTAAGCGATTTAAGAGCAGTTTTGAAAACCGTTTTTTCTTCATACAAAAAACATAAATTGTATTTTTGATTGCATTTCTAAATCGTTTATCGGAATGAGGCAAATAATATGGCATTGGAAAGCTGCTACAAAACTGCTCCTTCCACATGTTGAAAGTTTTCTCTAATTCCCTACGGCTAAAGAGTAATTTGGAAAATTGTAAAATTTTGCAAACCGAACAGCCGAGTTCGTATTTTCGATGTCATTTCTGAACGGCTAATCCAATTGAGGCAAATGATACGGCGTTGGAAAGCTTATGAAAATGCGCAACTTTCTTTTGTTGAAAGTTTTTTCTAATTTTGAACGGTTTAAAAGTAATTTAGAAAACGGTACAAGTTCCACCGAGTTCGTATTTCGAGCTAATTTTTTAACCTTACGTCCGAATGCAGCAAATGATATGGCGTTGGAAAGCTTGAGGAAATGCGAAACTCTTTGGTATATATTATTTCTCCCAATTCGTTACAGTTTTATGTCAATTTTGAAAATGGCTAAAAACGTATTTTCGCTATAATTTTTACAACTTTTATCGGAGTGGGGCAAATAATGTACCGTTGAAAAGCTACAAAAAATGCAAAACTTTTTCATGTTGATGGTTTTCTCTGATTCCTATCCATTTTCAAGTAATTTTGAAAACGAGGGATCATTCGTTCTGCCTTTATCGCGAAACAGATTCTTAAAAAATGCACCGCTTGAAGAACTTGAACTTCTCAGCATGTTTACTTGAACTTCACTCTATTTTTCACGTGCTTTTTTTTGCTCGTAGCTCTCCATCCACTCACCGGAACACTCACCGGAATTAAGCAAGTGATATACCAGTGGAAAGCTGCTGTAAACACGCAACTTTCCTGTGTTGATCGTTTTTTCATACTCATGACGATTTTAAAAGTATTTCACCTAAAATCCATTCACTGTAGTAGTTGAACTTCCTACTATTTTCACGTTGAACTTCTATGACGTATTTTCATTTGTAATTTTCTCATCAATTCGTTAGTGTTACACAAATGATATTCCTTTTGTACAAACCACTCTCACAATAATTTTTCTAACTTTCTCCGACGAAGGACTTGAACTTATAACAATAAAACTTTTAGTGTTTGCTTTTTTTATTTTTTTTAATACAAAATGCACACCATGTAGTACGTGAATTTCTGGCAGTTATCAATCTGAACTTGTCTTGGTTACATGAAAATATCTGAGTTTTTTATGAATATCAATCTGAATTTCTTAATCCTTTTTATGAAATTTTGAAGCGCTCTATTATTAAAAGTTGAACTTCTTGTTATTTAATTTTTGAACTTGTTTTTTCCATTCTTTAATAACGAGGAAAATCTGAGTTTTCTATAATCATCGACCTTCTTCATCTTTTTAATATGGACTTCCTGGTTTTATTTCTTAATCTTTTTTACGAGATTTTGAAGCGCTCTATTATTAAAAATTGAACTTTTTTTTATTTAATTTTTGAACTTCTTGTTTCCATTCTTTAATAACGAGGAAAATCTAAGTTTTTTATAATCATCGAACTTCTCCATCTTTTTAATATGGACTTCCTGGTTTTATTTCTTAATCTTTTTATGAAATTTTGAAGCGCTCTATTATTAAAAGTTGAATTTATTTATTATTTAATTTTTGAACTTCTTGTTTCCATTCTTTAATAACGAGGAAAACCTTGCCTTTTTATTCATTTTTCTCATATGAAACACACACCATGTAGTACATGAACTTTTTCCATTTTTACAAGTTAAATTTTTTATTTTCTTTTTTGAAATCAAATTTCTATCAAATAATAACTGAACTGCTTTGTGGATTGAGAGAATTATTTTTGTGTTTTTGAACATGGAAATACGTGGTGAACCTCTCTCTCAAGAATTTTTAAACTTCCGACGGAAGAGCACTTGAACTTCTAGCAACACCAAATTTAGACTTCACCTTTTTACTCTTCGTTCTCGTATGAAACACACACCATGTAGTACGTGAACTTCTGTCTATTTCACTTTAGTAACGGAAAAATCTGAGTTTTTTACAGACATCGAACCGCTCTAATTTTTTTTATTTGAACTTTTTTGTGTGTTTGCTAGAAATGTGAAAATTGGAGTTTTGTTACAAACATCGAACTTCTTCGTTATTTCGAATAGAACTTATTGGTCTTGTTCTTTAGTAACCGGAAAAAACTGAGTTTATAAATAAATATCAAACTGCTCTGCTTTTCAAAATTGAACTTGGTTTTATTATTTAGTAACAAGAAAAAACTGAGTATTTAATATGCATTGAACTACTCCATTTTTAAAATTGAACTTTGTGGTTTTAATTTGTAGTATCGGGAAAATCTAAGATCTTTATAAACATCAAACAACTTCATTCTTTTTAATTAGGACTTTTTGGTGTTATTCATTAGTATAGGGAAAAGTCCTAGTTATGTAATAAACATCGAACTGCTCACTTATTTAAATTTGAACTTCCAGATCTTAAAAAATACAGGGGCACATCTATTTTTACAAACCTTTTAAACTACTCAGTTTTTTTTCATTTGACTTTCTTGGTTTTGGAATAAATTTTTTGAACTTCTATGTTATTTAAATTTGAACTTCTCCATTTTTTTTACTAAAATGTAGAAACACCATTTTTTATTAACTTTTCGAACTGCTCCATTTTTTTAAAACTTCTTGGTTTATTCTACAGTACCATGGAAAGTTACAGGTTTGTAATAAAACATTGAAGCAACCTATCTTTTAAATTTGAACATCAAGGTGTGTTTTAGAAATTGTTAAACTTAGAAAACAAAATTATGTTTCCCCCCTTTCTACGAACTTACTATGTTATATCTTATGCAGCTTTTTTTGTCCCGCAACATTTTTAGGCATTTTTTGCTGTCGATGAAATGGCCTAGGCACTCTTTTTTTCATTGATGAATTTCTTCAGTATGTGGTGCACGTGAACTCATGAATTTCTAAAACATGAACTTCACATGCTATTATAATTCAAGAAAATTACACACAACAATACACATACATTTCGTGTGCTACATGCATTTACACAAATACGAATGCACACATCTGAAAGAGCATAAAGTTCTCACGCAGAGTTCAAAAAATAGAGTGAAATTTTTTCCATAAGAAATGTTGGACATTTTGGTAGGCAAACCTGTATAGTTTTTCAATTGGTTTGCACGTGAACCACGTCATCGTTAGAAACTGAACTTCTCTTTTATTTTCTTCTAATAAAAACACAACAATATAAAGGAAATCAAAATTTCTTTTGCAGTCCTTTTGCACGGGGAACCATCCTCACATCAAAGAATGAACATACTGTATTGCAACGAAGGTATGCATTTTTAAACACACACACACACACACATACAATACACACTTGACCTTCTATAACATAACATCTCGACCTTCGCAAAAACAATTTTTAAACCAAATATACCGCACATTAGTACAAGTACAAACTGCAGGTCCCAGGGAAGCCGCCAAGCGTGGCTGCAGGAAAGGCTCGGCGGAAGGTCAAAGAGAGGAGCCTGGGAAGGTAGCACGTGGAGAAAGAATAGGAAAGCTTTGTTGTTTTCGAATTTTCCCATAGCCTTACGTTGTGTGCTTGTAGCACTAAGAGGCAGTAGCACCTCCGTGCGCTAGCGAGCAGGACTGCCCGAGACGTTGCTAGATACAACCCCAGGTGTGCAGCAGGTCATGACGGCATCGCATATGTAGCTGCAGAAATCATCACCAAACGCGTTCAAAAAAGTACAGGGACTGCAGCATGAGCACGAGAAGAGAACGACATGCTCGGTAACTTGCAAATGACCATTTGTACAAAAATTTAGTTGAACTTCTTTGTCTTTCTTAGAAAACAAAAAAAAATCTGTTTTTACTAAGCATCCAATTGCTCTGTTGTTTAGTTTGAACTTGTTAGCCTTTTTTCATGAGCATGTTGGTAGATACTGAATTTTTTATAGCACTGTCATGTTTTTGTCTAACCAATAGAAGATTAAAGTATGATGCTAGTAGGAAAATTTTCTCAAGCAACTTCAATGTACACAAATAATCAAGGACCTAATTTGATCTCTTCATCTACAAGCATTCAGTTCAACCAAAGAAACATGAGCAGCAGCTATTACTAGTAATTAGCAACTTCTCTAAAAATGTACTAAGACCCCCATCTGATCTTTTAATCTTATCTGAACTTCCTGGAAAAAACTATTCATACTTTCTGAAAAACTTTTGCAGAATCATCTTGGGGGGCAGAACATGCCCGCGAAGCAAGGAGGTTGGCAGCGGAACTCTCCACTGTCCACTCGATCTTGTGGCGGCGGTAGGATGCCAGGTTGGTACCGGCAATAGAGGAAGTAGCACGAAGGGGATGGATCTGGTGCGGCGGAGGAGGCCAATGCTCAGATCCGCGGCAACCTGATGGTGCTTCGATGTAGTAGGTGGCCGAGGGCAACGACATGGGGGCTGGTGGCGATGTGCAGGTAGCGGTGGGGGAAGCATCCGAGGGCATGGAAGAACCTAGTGGTGGGATGCAGCAGCGCGCCGCCCTAAACACACACACACACACACACAAACAAACATTATTCTGATCACAGGATCAGAATATTATTCTAATCACAACATGAACATGAACTTCTTGAGTTACATGCCTGAACTTCCCTCTGTAGGAACCCGACCTTCGGGCTATCTTTTCAACTGTGTCTTCCAGCGTGATGTTTTTGGTCAGTCATGTTCTATGTGATGTAAGTGTAATCTACAAACGGTTTTAAGCAACTAAATGCCCATTTTAAATAGGAATCTCGCTCATTGGCGGATTTTCTCTCGGGTCGTGATGAAACATGTCTCTATTGCAATTTTACTGCCTGAGTTGTTTGACCTAAACTTCCCCTAGTGCTAGGTTGAACTTCCGCAAACATTGCCCAAATGGGGCTTGTGATATACCGTTGGAAATCTATGGACACGGGTATCATGACCCAAGTAATTTTTTTTGGCAAAATGTAAGCGATTTAAGAGCAGTTTTGAAAACCATTTTTTGTTCATACAAAAAGTGAATCGTATTTCGATCGCATTTCAAAACCGTTTATCGGAATGAGGCAAATAATATGGCGTTGGAAAGCTGCTGCACAACCGCTCCTTCCGTATGTTGAAAGTTTTCTCTAATTCATTACGGTTAAAGAGTAATTTGGAAAATCATAAAATTTCGCAAACTGAACAGCCGAGTTCGTATTTTTGATGTCATTTCTAAATGGCTAATCCAATTGAGGCAAATGATATGGCGTTGGAAAGCTTATGAATATGCGCTACATTTTCATGTTTAAAGTTTTTTCTAATTTTGAACCGTTTAAAAGTAATTTAGAAAATGGTCCAAGTTGCACCGAGTTCGTATTTTCAAGCTAATTTTTTAACCATACGTCCGAGTGTAGCAAATGATATGGCGTTGGAAAGCTTGAGGAAATGCGAAACTTTTTGGTATATATTGTTTCTCCCAATTATTTACTGTTTTAATTCAATTTTTAAAATAGCAAAAAACGTATTTTCACCGTAATTTCTACAAACTTTATCGGAATGGGGCAAATAATATACCGTTGAAAAGCTAAGGAAAATGCAAAACTTTTTCATGTTGATGGTTTTCTCTGCTTCCTAGCCGTTTTCAAGTAATTTTGAAAACCGCGAGATCATTCGTTCTGCCTTTATCGCAAAATAGATTCTTCAAAAATGCATCGCGTGAAGAACCTGAACTTCTCGGCATGTCTACTTGAACTTCACTCTGTTTTCACGTGCTTTTTTGGCCCGTAGCTCTCCATCCACTCACCGGAACACTCACCGGAATTGAGCAAGTAATATACTGGTGGGAAGCTGATATAAAAGTTTTTCATACCGGTGTTGATCGTTTTTTCATACTCGCGATGATTTAAAACTTTTTCATCTGAAATTCATTCACTATAGTAGTCAAACTTCTTGCTGTTTTCACGTTGAATTTCTGTGACGTATTTTCGTTTGTAATTTTCTCATCCATTCGTCCGTGTTACACAATGATATTCTTTTTTGTACAAACCTCACTCACAATAATTTTTTTAACTTTCTCCGACGGAGGACTTGAACTTATAACAACAAAACTTTCAGACATTGCTTTTTTGTTCCTTTTTAATACAAAATGCACACCGTGTAGTATGTGAACTTCTGGCAGTTATTAATCTGAACTTCTCTCGGTTACGTGAAAATATCTGAGTTTTTTATAAATAGTAATTTGAGCTTGTTAATCCTTTTTTATGAATTTTGAAGCGCTCTATTTTTAAAAGTTGAACTTGTTATTTTATTTTTGAACTTCTTGTTTCCATTCTTCCATAACGAGGGAAATCTGAGTTTTCTATAATCATCGAACTTCTTCATCTTTTTAATATGGACTTCCTATTTTTTTTCTTAATCTTTTTTATGAAATTTTGAAGCGCTCTATTTTTAAAAGTTCAACTTCTTTTTATTTAATTTTTGAACTTCTTATTTCCATCCTTTATAACAAGGAAAATCTGAGTTTTCTATAATCATCAAACTTCTCCATCTTTTTAAATTGGACTTCCTGGTTTTATTTCTTTTAGTAACGGAAAAATCCTACTTTTTGATAGACATCAAGCCACTTCGTTTCTAAATGTTAACTTCTAGGTTTATTTTAAGAGAGAGAAATCTTTGTTATAAAATTGTTTGAGATGATTTTTTAATGACCTTCTTTGGTTTGTAACAAGCATTGAACAAGTTGCGCCGCACCAATGACATTAAAACTCAGATTTTATTAACGATTTTAAAAGTTTTTCCTCTGAAATTTATTCAGTGTAGTAGTTGAACTTCCTGCTGTTTTCACGTTGAACTTCTGTGACGTATTTTCGTTTGTAATTTTCTAATCCATTCATCAATTTGCACAAATGATATTCCTTTTGTACAAACCTCTCTCACAATAATTTTTTTAACTTTCTCCGACCGAGGACTTGAACATATAAAAACAAAAGTTTTAGTCTTTGCCTTTTTATTATTTTTTTCATACAAATGCACACCGTGTAGTACATGAACTTCTAGTAGTTATCAATATGGACTCCTCTCGGTTACGTGAAAATATTTGACTTTTTTTATAGACATTGAACCTATCTACCCTTTTTATTTAAACTTCATTGTGTATTTTCATAAATGTGAAAATTGGAGGTTTTTTAGAAACATCGAACTTCTATTTTTTAAATGACGAAAAATAAACTTTTTTAGTGTTTCCTTTTCAAAATTTGAACTTCTTCATTTTATTATTTAGTTACGAGAAAACATCTAAGTTTTTTTAACCTTCAAACTTCCCTCTTTTTTTATCCTGAACTTCTTAGAAAAATATGGTTTTAAATAAAAAAACAATTTTCTATGTTTTTAAAATTTGACCTTCCATGTTTTTTGACATTCTCGGCTATTTTCAAATTGAACTTCTAGCGTTTTCAAATTTGAACTTCTAGGTTTTTTGACCTTCTCGGTTATTTCAAATTTTCTATTTTTTCTTATATCCAAGTCTTATAAACTATTTTTGAACTGCTCTGTTATGTTGAGTTGGCCTTCTCTCTTATTTTTTAGAAACGAGGAAAATTGAACTTTTGTAAAAATTGGTTATTTTTAGAAATGAGAAAAGTCCAGAATGTTAATGAGCATCAATCTGCTTTGTTATTTTAATTTGACCTTCTTGATTTTACTCTTTAGAAATAGGGAAACTATTTTTTCTTTATGACATCAAACTAATGTGTTATTTACATTTGAACTTCTTAGTTTTTAAATTTGACCTTCTTGGGTTTGCCCGTGCTTCTTCTTCTATTTTTGTACGCAGAAGGATGTCTAGGAGGAACAGATCACTGAGGTTAAGGATGAGAAGGTGAAAAGTGAAGATAGAGAATAGATGCCATGAACAAGTGTATCAATTCAAGAGTTGTAATAAACATTGAAGTTCTTCATCTTTTAAATTTGAACCCATATTTTTGAAAGGAAATAGCCAAAATTAATAAAAATCATGAATAAGCTCACTTCATTTTCTACTTGGCACTAATTTTACTATATGTGAACTTTCCTTATTTTTATTTTTTGAACTTCTCACATGATTCCCATGTGAGAACTAGAGAAATAAACTGATCGTAAAGCACTAGAAAAATTTTGAACATCTTCTCTCGTTCGAACTCACTAGGTTTTAATATGTGAAATAATTTTGGCTGTTTTTTCACGCACTTCACCATTTTGAATGAACAAACCCTTTGAATTCCTCGGACGTCCTCCTTTGAACTATCGCAGAAGATGAAGTGGAACTTCTCGAACATATTCTTTTTTTCTACACTATAATGCTTTTCTTGAATTAATTGCAGCCATGCTATGACCGAATTGAGATGAACAAAATTAATAGTTTACATAGGCATATTTTTTTAATAGTTTAGCATAAAAATTGAGGTTTTTATATACTACGAACTTCTCTGTTATTTTAAATTGAACTTCTTTAGTCCTATTCTTAAAAAATATATTTTTAAATAAGGATCAAACTTTTTTTAAATTGAGCTTCATACTTTTATTTTTCCTAGAAACGAAAATAATTTAAGTTTTTCATATACATCAAACTACTCCTTTATTTTAATTTGATCTTCTTCATTTTATTCTTTGGTAACAAGGAAAATTTGACTTTTTATAAATATTGAACTTCTCTATTTTTCTAATTTGGACCTGTTGGTTTATTGCTGTTAGTAACAGAAATACCCTTGTTTTTGTAGCAAACATTTTGAACCAATTCATTAGGAAGGTCAAGTCGGCCATCGCTAGAAGGTCACAAGTTGTTGTTGATCCATAGGAGCACCAAATCGTCGCGAGAGAAGGAAGAGTGTCGTCATCGTCACTGGGCGGGTTACTAAGTTAAACACCCTAACTTTTCTTTTCCTGTTCTGCAGAATGCAAGTGTGAATAACTTAACATGATGTACAAATAGTGCTAGTGTTCCAGAAAATATACTTAACATACTTTTGACCTTCACGAATAAAACATTTTGACCTTTCAGCCCCTTTTTTTATTCCAACAACTGACTAGACTAGGCAAAAACATTTTTTTTGCAGCTGAACTGATACACCAGGCAAAGCCGCCCTGCAATAGTGGCCAATTTTCCAGATAGATAAACACAAAACATATGTTTTATGCACTGGAGTTTTGCTACGGACACCTGAACATTTTTTTCCTTTTGCACAAACAACTGTACAAAGAATCATCACATTTCACAAAGGTCATTTAACCACAAGATTGTGGGCACACAGACTTGCAAATGACAGGTGCACCATATTTTTTAGAAACACCAAGCTTGAGTGATAGTGGAAAGAAAGAATCATAAACTAAAGAGTATATTGATAAAAGTGTTTTACGTACACACAAGAGTCCATAAGCTTTTCAGATAACAACATGTTGCCTTAGAAGTTATCTAATCAATTATGAAGAAGTTAAGAAATGAAGAACAAGAGAGGAAAAACATGTCTGAATATACTAAAAAACATCTCTGAACCTTCACATCCACATCACTCTGAACTTCAGTCCTCCTTCAAACCGCAAACTTTTTCCTGGCACACATATGTGACCTCCTCCTGTCTATTTATTTGAACTTCTTTTCAAGACAAAAAGTTCTGGCGTCAATTTTCCTAACATATAAAATGGAAGACAAACAAAATCATTAGCAAAAACAGACGGTGGGCAGAATATTGTTCCCACATTATCCACATACGTACACAAGTTGCTGAATTTTCTTTGATGTAATTTTTTAAATACAAGCACACAAAAAACCATCGAAGCAACATACTCTTTGACCATTTTTTGCTAAGTAGCTATACCGATGCGTTCTTTTTCCATTTTCTTTGACTCTTCAATTTTTTCCTACAAGAACAATACAAGGACTAAACTGACAGAAATAGAGTCTCAAAACTAAACGAAAGTTGCAGCATGCTCCATAGTGGAAGTCTGATCTGATCAGATCAGATCATCCAAGTTTGTGTGCAAGTAAAAAGCAACTTTGCTTCGGCCTTCCATTTCAAAACTCCTATCCTCTTGGGTTGGATCAATCAAACCCAGAGGAATCATCCATCCATCCTCTCACCAAAACACAAGGCACGAATACAATAGTAGTCAAACATGGAGGCAACATTGACCAAAACCAAAACTAGTCGTGCAGCCATCAGTAATTGCCCCATTACTAACAACATTGCAATCATGCTCATCATTCAAATATTTAGTGCCAATCATTCCAATGCATTCTTCTTCTAGCACTTGAGCACAATTATCGGAATCCTTATTTTCATGATAGATATTAAAAAGATGAAGCATATGAGACAAACTCAATTCCATTTTTTTGTAATTTTCTTTTATAAACTAAACTAGTGATAAAGCAAGAAACTAAAAGACTCGATTGCAAGATCTAAAGATATACCTTCAAGCACTCACCTCCCGGGCAACGGCGCCAGAAAAGAGCATGATGTCTACTACACAACCTTCTTCTTGTAGACGTTGTTGGGCCTCCAAGTGCAGAGGTTTGTAGGACAGTAGCAAATTTCCCTCAAGTGGATGACCTAAGGTTTATCAATCTGTAGGAGGCGTAGGATGAAGATGGTCTCTCTCAAGCAACCCTGCAACCAAATAACAAAGAGTCTCTTGTGTCCCCAACACACCCAATACAATGGTAAATTGTATAGGTGCACTAGTTCGGCGAAGATATGGTGATACAAGTGCAATATGGATGGTAGATAAGGGTATTTGTAATCTGAAATTATAAAAACAACAAGGTAACTGATGATAAAAGTGAGCGTAAACGGTATTGCAATGCGTTGAAACAAGGCCTAGGGTTCATAATTTCGCTAGTGTAAGTTCCCTCAACAATAATATCGTAATTGGATCACATAACTATCCCTCAACATGCAACAAAGAGTCACTCCAAAGTCACTAATAGCGGAGAACGAACGAAGAGATTATGGTAGGGTACGAAACCACCTCAAAGTTATGGCGGAACCCACAAGTTGATCACCAAAACATACATCAAGTGAATCACGTGATATCCCATTGTCACCACAGATACGCACGGCAAGACATACATCAAGTGTTCTCAAATCTTTAAAGACTCAATCTGATAAGATAACTTCAAAGGGGAAACTCAATCCATTACAAGAGAGTAGAGGGGGGAAGAAACATCATAGGATCCAACTATAATAGCAAAGCTCGCAATACATCAAGATCGTATCACCTCAAGAACATGAGAGAGAGAGAGAGATCAAACACAGAGCTACTGGTACATACCCTCAGCCCCGAGGGAGAACTACTCCCTCCTCGTCATGGAGAGCACCGGGATGATGAAGATGGCCACCGGGGAAGGATTGCCCCCTCCGGCAGGGTGCCGGAATGGGTCTAGATTGGTTTTCGATGGCTATGGAGGCTTCTGGCGGCGGAACTCCCGATCTATTGTCTGTTCTGGAAGTTTTAGGGTACGTAGGTATATATGGGTGCAAGAAGTACATCGGTGGACCGAAGGGGGGGGCACGAGGCAGGGGGCGCGCCCTAGGGGGGTGGGCGCGCTCCCCACCCTCGTGGGCACCTCCCTTCTTTCCTGACGTGCACTCCAAGCTTTTCCGGTAGCTTTCCTTCCAAAAATAACTTCTCCAGTTGATTTCGTTCCGTTTCGACTCCGTTTGATATTCCTTTTCTTCGAAACACTGAAATAGGCAAAAAAACAGCAAATCTGGGCTGGGCCTCCGGTTAACAGGTTAGTCCCAAAAATGATATAAAAGTGGATAATAAAGCCCAATATTGCCCAAAATAGTAGATAACATAGCATGGAGCAATCAAAAATTATAGATACGTTGGAGACGTACTAGACAAGCACCACCAAGACGGAGCTACGACTACAACAACCACTTCGGCATCTTCGCCAAGTGCTATCAAGGCATCTTCGTCTTTGGACGTACGGCATCTTCGCCTACTTCCCGTGAGTTCGCCTACATCGACATCATCAAGTACAAGGCGACTACCTACGAGCGAGGGCGACACTTCCATCTTCGGAAGCCCCTCAGGGAAGATGGCCGAGCATGGGAATTTCCCTTCAGTCATGGAGACGAGCTACGAGGTGCCACATCATATGGGCCTCCTACAACAAGACGGCGACAAGAAGGTCGAGCAAGGGCCATCCCCTTCGACCACGACGACGCGCACGAACCTCTTCAACAACATGAAGACGACGCACATATTGGACTCATACTCCGAGTCAAGTTACGAGACCGCACATGAGACCTTACCTTTGGTCTTAGAGGAAAGTGATGATGTGCCATCTTCAGCCTTCATCCACGGCTACGACTACGACATGATTGAGCATGGAGACATTTGCACCTACATCTCTCCGACACCCACATATGCCGAGATGCCCCAGTTGCCATGTGAGGAGAGCCACCACCACATGAGTGACATGAGTGACTCCACCACACATGACATTGAGAGCATTTCCTATGAGAGGATGAGTGTGACCACCTCTAACCCCACACTTGAGAGCATGCCACACATCCTATGTGAGGTTGAGAGCCATTTGAGTGACTCCACCAACCATATGAGTGAGAGCATCCGAGAGGGAGTGAGTGAGCCACAACACTTAGTGAGTGAGGTAGTTGACACGGCACGTGAGGCCACTATGATTTCTAACGACTTAACCTCTACTCCGAATGTGTTTTCTTCTTTGGTGCTAGGTCTCCTACATGACGACACGCCTATCCTCGATGAGTCCATGCCTCCAATGGAGACAACGATGGCCATGGTGGACGATGACGCACCCCCCACATGGTTCCATCAAGATGAATATGACCACGACTCGGTCTTCGACACCTCACCTACAACACATGAGCGATGCTCCAAAGGTAACATGGGTGATGGTGCTTCTCTTGTCCCACTAGTGGACTATTTTATGAATGATTGCTTGCATGATGTTGACATACCTATTCCCATGCTTCATTCTAGTGCCACTTCTTCATGTCATGACTTACCTATTTATGATGCATATGATGATGAGCATGTTGATTTGCCTAGTTGTGATGCTATGCTCCATAGGATATCATGTGAAAATTCTTTTGGTCACATCATGTTTGACAATCCATTAACCTTGTCATATGCTATGAGTGAGATGTCCCATATTGCATCATTTCAATCTCAACATAGTAGCTATGCATGCCCCATTACAATAAATCCCATTTGCACTTATGGCATAGATGACGAGATGATGGTCATTGGCTTTTGTTTTTCATGTGATGATATTGCCATGCTTCCTTTACATGATTTCCGCAATTCATCTACTATGCCATGCCATGATCACATTGTACCAAATATGCTTTGTTTTGGATGTTGTCATAATTGTTTGCACCGTATGCATTCCATGAATAACAATGCTCTACATATTTCTTGTGATGAATTACACACTTTGAGTCTCCATTATGCTATACATAACAACAAACCTATCATGATGGATGACATGTTTCTATATCACGCATCTCATTTATTCGAGCATTGGATATTTTGTGCTAACCAACACAAGCACGTGCGCATCATGATGGATGATGTGTACATCTACCATGCACACACAATTTTCCATTTGTCTTTGTTTTGTGTAGGTACTCCCGTATACTCGTCAACCTCTCAATCCCAAGAGTTGACGAAATGAGCTCTTGAGAGCAAAGATGACTTGGGATCCCATGGATTATCCTTACCACCGTTCCTTTCGCGCAATGACTACGCGTATCTCTCTCACTTGGCCCTCACACAGCTATGGGCTATATACCGCTTGTTGCTTCATGCTCATTTTCCCGTGTTCACTTTGCATGCTATGCTCACTTCTATGCCTTTGCCATGCAATTGTGACCCTTGCGTGCATCTACCCATGATTCACCATTATGCTACTCCTATGCGTATTTGCATGCTTGGTGGAGATCCTTGTTGCTATTGCCATGTTTATCATGTGCCTCATGCTATTGATGCTATTTTGCTCATATCCTCCTTTCATGCTTGTGATATGTCTTGTGCATTATTCATGACCACTATTTGCACACATGACATACTTGACATGATTCCTTCTAGTACGTTGCATCTTCGCACTACTAGCTTGCTTGCCTTGATTCATATGATTGCTTGCTTTGTCGCGTCACCCATGTTACACTCTTACTTGCTTCCTTGGGTTGATGACATATATGTTCATGCCTCTCACATGATACATCTTGTTCGTTGTCGCTTGCCTCCAATTGTTGCATCTATGCTTATTGATCTCGGAGACTTGGACATATTACTTGTGATGCATGCTTGTTTACTTGAGCCTATTGTATTTGGTTGTTCTCGCATCATATGCCACCATACTATGAAATGCTCCCTTGTCCTTTTTTATGATGATCATGATGCATACACTTGTTGGGTATTTTACCACACGAATGATAGGTTTTGCATCTCCGCTAACCTCATTTGTTTTTCCGAGTGTTTGTCATGTTCTTTCATGTTGAAGGATTCACAAGGCGATACCGCCATGACACAATTTGGTCATGTGAAGGCATACAAGATGTGCAACACCAACATTTGCGACAATATCCTAAAGGTGAACTCTTTGCCTTTGAGCCATCCTCAAATATGCATATTGGATGGGGTCACTCTTTCATTGTTGTCTCCATCTTGTTGTCTACATGATACATCTCGCGAATGGAGGAGCGACATGGGAGATTGGCTCTATGGACCTTCACATTGAGGAGCGCTCAGACTTATTAGATGCACCTTCGAACCGCCACTCATGCCACGACATCGAGCATTGGTACACCAACACCTCCATATTTGTTGATTGTGCTCACACATGTCATGCTCGATGGACATATCATACACATGACAAATTTGCATCTTATGCATGGATTGACTCACATTATGATTGCCTTGTTGCATCTTGTATTCCCATGTCATACATGATATATGAGCTTGTGCATTTCCTTAGCAAATTTGTTGTGATCTTTCTTGATGGCATATTCATACATCATGATCTTATTGCCTCCCATCAATTGCATGATCACATCACATTGAGCATCCATTACCATATTCATGCTATTGATAAACCGTCTCACTATGACATCATTTTGCACCGTGGTTGCATTGATCATATTCTTGCTTTCGCTCCCATGAATGTTGTGCATACATTTCCATATCTTTTGGATAAGCTTCATGCACCTTGTCATGATCAATATTGTCGCACGGACACATGTTTACTTGATGGACACTTTGTGTGCGCTAACCATTGTATTTCCAAGTGTACTTTGTGTTTGCTCATTTTGCATGTACCACATACCGGAGACACCTTGGAGTACTTGGATTGCGCCATGCCTTCAACTCCGTCCATGACAACCGTTTCCATGGTGATGAGGATCACAATCCGAGGTCGGATCTTTACCAAGGGGGGGAGATGATGCGGAGCATCCCACGTTCATCCCCATGTACACTCCGACTACTCTCCAAGTCCCAAGGATACATAAGATGAGACCTCGACTATACACCATTGGACACAAGGTGAACTCGCTCCTCTTCGAACCATCAGTTTCCACATATGGGACATGGCTACTACCTCAAATATATGTGCTATGCATGACCAGGAACAAATAGGAAGACCATGGACAAGACGGCGAGGACACCAAGCACACGAACAAGAGGAAGAGCTGCCAGGAAGCATCAGCTCCTGAACGTCCGACAGTCACCGGACGTCCGACGCCTGGAGTCTCCACTAGCCAGATGGACCAGCCGACGAAAGCTACAGCGGCCGGATGACCGACCAAGGCCGGACGTCTGACGACCATCAGCCACCGGACGACCAACGATGTCCGGAAATCTGACAAGGGCTATCTCGAGCCAAAACGCCGGACGTCTGACAAGTACCGGACGACCGGACCCTCGCGAGCCACCGGACGTTCGGTACCCGTCAGACGACCGACGCATGTCTGTGCGCAGAGTATCAGGCCGAGGCCCATGTATCCCCCACTTACCCCTTCGTGGCCCTAGACTATATATACTCCTCCACCTCCTCCTAGTTAGGGTTAGCATTGGTTTAGCTCATTTTAGAGATAGAGCATTGCTCATCCACATCGGATCTACTCCACGAGAGAGACCGCGGCCCCTCTACGGAGAAGATCCACGTTGGATTCAATACCTCCTCACAGAGAAGAACATCAAGACCTCCTCACGGAGAAGACCGATTACCTCTTGTATCGTCCGTTGTTGACTTTGGATCTTGTATCTTCCTTTGTGTTCATGGATCTAGCGCATGTGTGATCATACTTGTTGGTTTGAGTGTTCTCTTGTGTTCCCCCTGTGTTTTTCCCCTCGTTTCCCTCCTCGTGTTCTTCATGTTCATCGTGGGATCTGCTCCTTTCATGAAAGATCGGCCTATAGGGTTCCTACCCTACATCATGAAGTACAGAACGGCCTCATCAAGCCGAACAACTCATCGGTCATTAAGACCCCTAACACTACCAAGCGAGTCCGATCCACATTACAACACGACAGCTCGCCTGATCCAGAGCTTGAATAGCAATTCAACCTCCGCTGATCGCCCTATAAGGTTGCGGCATATGTACCGCGCGTGCATCATTACGCACTTAAAATACCTTGGGCAGCGCCAGAGGCATACTATAGAAAAGGTCTATAGTACGGCTTGACCCTATTTGGACCTTAACCTTTTTTCCTTTTTTTGTACTATAGGTTCATTAAAAACCTACTTACTCTATAGTTGTATAGGGGCTCCTTTCCAGATTCCCCTTTCTCATAGACGACCATTGACTTTTCCACTCAAAGGATTTCTCACCCAGGAGAAATGGCGCAGATGTGCGGCAGGGCACCATTGGTATGTTCAAAACCACTACTTTTAGGCGATGTGTAAAACTTTCCCTTGTGTAAACTCTCGGCATGTAAAATAGCCATGATATTCATGGCATTATCTATAATAGACATCTCGACATATCAATAAGGGTACAAAGGAAACAGTTGATTATCACTTTCGTTTGGAAATGATTTATTTCGCATTGCCATCGGTATTCCCCCCTTACGTCAGAATGTCATGCGCGCTTTAGTCCGGCCTTAATACCGGGGGTTGTATTCGGCTCCGCATGTTTTCTAGTCTGAACACCTCTAGGGTACTCTTCGGCGTCCCAAATATTGCACTATATGCATCGGCTCCGAATCATGTCTTTGGTTTATAGTTGGGTTGACCGGCTCCTATGCTTACCACCTTACGTCCCGCTCGTTCGGCTAAGGTAGTAAAGGGAGAACTACTGTGATTGTATTTATGGTTCGTCTGGTCAAATACCTCAGTAGAGAAAGCCGAAAACTAATTGTCATGATACAGCGAGAGCTGGTCAGCGATTCGGTGACTTACTACAAATCGTTTATGATTTACTCAGTGTTATACGAGGGGTTGGTCTTTGCCCAGCCATGCGGAATAGGCACCTTAGTTCAGATTATCGTACACGCACAAGGGGCTAGTACTTAGCCCCACTGTCAAACTCATATGGCTAAGTGAACGTAATAAAGCCGCATAGTTTGATTGTCTGGTTCACCTTGTGGACACCTCCTTCATGGACCAAGACATTGGATAAAGTGTGGTCACGCGCTATGTCGAACACCCCTGTAGCATCTATGTGGGGGCTGAAGCCGACGACTGGCAACTTTCAGAATTAAAAGGCCGCACAAGAGGAAAATTGCTTAATATAAATAGGCGCACATATATTACAAGCCGAGGATCATAACATAGTTTTTACAACCCGCATACACCTAATCAAATATCACGTCCTTAGAGCACTGACCCTCTACTATCCGGGCCCCTGCTAGGACGTCTCTAAAGTACCTCTCCGGTTTGCGGTGGTCCTTGCCTTCGGGCGGGCCTACGGTCGCCACATCAGTGGCATTCATCTTTGCCCAGTGCATCTTGACACGGGCGAAGACCATCCGAGCACTTTCTATGCAGGACGAGCGCTTCACAGCATCAATCCAGGGCAGCGCATCGACGAGCCGCCTCACCAAACCGAAGTAGCTACTGGGAATGGGTTCGGCTGGCCAAAGTTAGACTATTAGATCCTTCATAGCCAAGCCGACCACCCTATGCAGCTCCATCAGCTGCTTCATTTGGTCGTTTAGAGGCGCCGGGTTCTCCAACGCAAGAAACTGCGACCAGAACAGCTTCTCGGTCGAGTTCCCCACCTAGGCTCAGAAGAATTGTGCGACATCGGCGACACTCCTCGGCAGATCCGCAAACGCATCTGGAGAACTCCACACTCGAGTAAGCAAAGCATATCTTTGACCTCCAAATATACTCTGCAAAAGAAAGGCCTTCCAGCCGCTATCTGCTTCGCCTAACGGATCTCTTCGCAAGCACTCCGGGACTCGACCCGCGCCTCTTTAGCCTCTTGGAGGGATTTGGCGAGTTCGGACGATTGCGTTGAAGTCTTCTACTCCAAATCCTCACATTTGAGGATGGCATCCTTAAGCTCCTTCTCGACTTCGGCCACTCGAGCTTCGTGTTGGCGGCGGGCAGCCTGCTCGTTCTTCAGTTCTACAGCCGCTTTGTTAGCGGCTACCTTGTTTGCCTTCGCCTCTTTCTGGGCTTGGGCAAGGGCGCCTTTGGTGGTCTCGACCTCGTCCGCACCAACTATGCTCATAATCAAAGCATTTCACGAGTTAATCTCTGAATATAACTATCACTAATGATATACAAATAAACTTTTAAAACCTATACGCATACCTTGCGTCTCATCGAACCGCTTGTTAATGCGGTCGATCTCTTCATCGGCCAACCGAAGCTTCCGACTGAGTTTGGACACTTTGGTGGCCTGGGCGGTAGCCACCAATAGGGAAGCCTGTTACAATGACAGAGAAGTATGTTAGCTTTCCCAAATTTCATATGGATCCTCTGTCCGGTTTCTTTCCCACCTGACAGAGCTTCAGGGGCTGCTATCTGTATACAGGCATATTACTGTGTATATATATATGGAAAAGCGTTTAGAGCATTACGTCACATACCTCGAAGCCTGTTAGTAGGCTCGTAAAGGCTTCGTTCAATCCACTCTTGGCAGACTGAACCTTCTCTACCACCACACCCATCAGGGTGCGGTGCTCCTCCACGATGGAAGCGTGTCGCAGTGCTTCCGCTAGAGTGTTTGGCGCCTCCGGATCAGTGGAGGTCACTGATGGAGCTGATACTCCTCCCCCCTCCTTCGAAGGGGGCTGCTCACCTGATCCCGGAGCCGCATTGGTCTCTGGAGTGGTGTCCGGTTGGGCCCCGGATTGTTGGGGGTCCCCACCGTCACTTGTCATAGGGGTCGCCTCCCCTATGTCTTCGGCGACCGAGGTATTAACCTCGGGCGCTTGCTCGACGGCCTCGCCCGCCCCTCCGCGGCCAGGAGAGGTCCTTCATGATAACACCTCGGTGTCATCCATGGTGATGGGCGAAGGGGCTCGTAGCAGCATCTCGCCCTCTGCCATCTCAGGTGGCAGAGAACTCCCCTCTGATACTGAAGGGTTCGGGAGATCGCGGGGAGGGCTGAACGGCACATGGCATAATAAATCATATAATACAAACATGAAAACTGAAAGATAAACAGTAAGTATCTAAATACTTACGATTCGTCTAGGGGCTTCCCCTGGGAGGCTTTTTGGGAACCAGTTCGGCATCTGAGTCTGAACTGTCCTGGAGGGTCATCTTCCCCCTCTTGGGCACCTCCCCCTTCGGGTCTTCGGAGGCTGCCCTCTTCTTCTTCCTCCCCTTACGAGGGGATTCGCTTTCCACCTCCTCTTCCTCTTCCTCTTCCTCGTCTACCTCATGGGAGGAGGGGGCTTTGGTCTCTCCGGACACAGCGTCCGAAGGACCCTTATGGTGGGGGCGCCCTTGGCTTCCTTGCCCTTCTTCTTCTTGGTCTTCCTCTCCGGCGCTTGATATGGTGCCGTGATGACCCACAAGTATAGGGGATCTATCGTAGTCCTTTCGATAAGAGTGTCGAACCCAACGAGGAGCAGAAGGAAATGATAAGCGGTTTCCAGCAAGGTATTCTCTGCAAGTACTGAAATAAGTGGTAACAGATAGTTTTGTGATAGGATAATTTGTAACGAGCAACAAGTAACAAAAGTAAATAAAGTGCAGCAAGGTGGCCCAATCCTTTTTGTAGCAAAGGACAAGCCTGGACAAACTCTTATATAGAGAAAAGCGCTCCCGAGGACACATGGGAATATCGTCAAGCTAGTTTTCATCACGCTCATATGATTTGCGTTTGGTACTTTGATAATTTGGTATGTGGGTGGACCGGTGCTTGGGTACTGCCCTTACTTGGACAAGCATCCCACTTATGATTAACCTCTATTGCAAGCATCCGCAACTACAACAAAAGTATTAAGGTAAACCTAACCATAGCATGAAACATATGGATCCAAATCAGCCCCTTACGAAGCAACGCATAAACTAGGGTTTAAGCTTCTGTCACTCTAGCAACCCATCATCTACTTATTACTCCCCAATGCCTTCCTCTAGGCCCAAACAATGGTGAAGTGTCATGTAGTCGACGTTCACAGAACACCACTAGAGGAGAGACAACATACATCTCATCAAAATATCGAACGAATACCAAATTCACATGACTACTAATAGCAAGACTTCTCCCATGTCCTCAGGAACAAAAGTAACTACTCACAAAGCATAAACATGTTCATAATCAGAGGGGTATTAATATGCATATAGGATCTGAACATATGATCTTCCACCAATTAAACCAACTAGCATCAACTACAAGGAGTAATTAACACTACTAGCAACCTACTAGCACCAATCCCGGACTTGGAGACAAGAATTGGATACAAGAGATGAACTAGGGTTTTGAGAGGAGATGGTGCTGATGAAGATGTTGATGGAGATTGCCCTCTCCCGATGAGAGGAGCATTGGTGATGACGATGACGATGATTTCCCCTCCGGGAGGGAAGTTTCCCCGGCAGAACAGCTCCGCCAGAGCCCTAGATTGGTTCTGCCAAGGTTCCGCCTCGTGGCGGCGGAGTTTCGTCCGAGAAGAAGGCTTATGATTTTTCCCATCGAAAGACTTCATATAGCAGAAGATGGCCACCGGAGGGCCACCAGGGGGCCCACGAGGTAGGGGGGCGCGCCCAGGGGGTAGGGCGCGCCCCCCACCCTCGTGGGCAGGGTGTGGCCCCCTGGTGAAGTTCTTGCTCTCAGTATTTTTTATATATTTGGAAAACGTCTTCCGTGAAGTTTCAGGACTTTTGGAGCTGTGCAGAATAGGTCTCTAATATTTGCCTTTTCCAGCCCAGAATCCCAGCTGCCGGCATTCTCCCTCTTTATGTAAACCTTGTAAAATAAGAGAGAATAGGCATAAGTATTATGACATAATGTGTAATAACATCCCATAATGCAATAAATATCGATATAAAAGTATGATGCAAAATGGACGTATCAACTCCCCCAAGCTTAGACCTCGCTTGTCCTCAAGCGGAAAGCCGAAATCAAAAAATATGTCCACATGTTTAGAGATAGAGGTGTCGATAAAAATAAAATACGGACATGAGGGCATCATGATCATTCTTAGAACAGCAACTTATATAATTCTTGCCATATGATTTCTTATGCTAGAGTAATAATTCAATCACAATCTCAAGTATGAATAGTAAACTTCATTGAAAACTAACAAACTATAATCTCAGTCATTGGAGCAATTGCAATTTATCATAACATAGGAAAGAGTCAATGTATAAGAGCTTTTCAGCAAGTCCACATACTCAACTATCATATAGTCTTTCACAATTGCTGACACTCACGCAATACTTATGGGTATGGAGTTTTAATCGAACACAGAGAAAGATAGGTGCTTATAGTTTTTCCTCACAACGTTTTACCTCAAGGGTCATGTCAACAATAATAGTTCATGAAAACTTACATCCAATTAGCTATATATGCCAGGATCTTTCCAACATACTGTGCTTGCCAAAGGAATAAAATGTAAAAAGGAAAGGTGAAGATCACCATGACTCTTATGCAATGTAGGAGATAAAAGTAAAAGATAGGCCCTTCGCAGAGGGAAGCAGAGGTTGTCATGCGCTTTTATAGTTGGATGCGCAAAATCTTAATGTGAAAGAACGTCACTTTATATTGCCACTTGTAATATGGACCTTTATTATGCAGTCTATCACTTTTATTTCTTCCATATCACATGATCGTAAAAAGCTTATTTCTCCCACACTAATAAGTCATACATATTTAGAGAGCAATTTTTATTGCTTGCATCAATGACAACTTACTTGGAGGATCTTACTCAATCCATAGGTAGGTATGATGGACTCTCATGGCAAAACTGGTTTAAGGGTATTTAGAAGCACAAGTAGTATCTCTACTTAGTGCGATGAATTTGGCTAGCATGAGAGGAAAAGGCAAGCTCAACCATGTTGGATGGTCCATGAAAATATAATTTATCTCAGATGTAAGAAAACATAACCCATTACGTTGTCTTCCTTGTCCAACGTCAACTCTTTAGCATGTCATATTTTAATGAGTGCTCACAATCATAAAAGATGTCCAAGATAGTATATCTATATGTGAAGACCTCTCTTTCTTTATTACTTCCTATTAATTGCAACGATGACCAAAACTATGTTTGTCAACCTTCAACAACTTTTATGCATCATACATTTTCTATGTGAGCTCATTACTATCCATGAGATCCATATGATCTCTTTGTTTCTTTTTATTTCTTTCTCTTTTCTTTTATTCACTTAAGATCATGGCAAAATAATCAAGCCCTTGACTCAACACTAATCTTTATTATATAGCTCACGGACTCGATTACATAGAAGAACTATAAAGCAAAACTCACGACTAGATCATACTAAGAACTTTTATTCTACTAGATCAAGATATTACCAAAAGGATCGAACTAAGGAAAACGGTAAAGATAAAAGTGATGGTGATACGATACCGGGGCACTCCCCCAAGCTTAGCAGTTGCCAAGGGGAGTGCCCATACCAGATACTCAATTCTTCTTTGTTGGTGGAGACGGTGGTGATTTTGTTGATGGCGTAGGCTTGTCGTCCTTCTTCCAAGGCATAGGCTCACCATCATAGAAGGATGACCGAGTCTCCTGGAACCTCAAATCTGCAGCCAAACTCATCCTCTTGAATCTATATTCATACTCACAGTTTTGATTTTGCAGGTCATAGATCTGGGCTTGGAGGTGCTCGTTTTTCTCATGAAGCTTGAAGATCGGCTCCCCAATGTCCTTGGCGTCCAGCTTGTGGTTGTTGGTGAACTTTGTGATCATGATGTGATTGGAATCGAGTCCACGCTCCACCATCTCCTAACACTTGAAAACTTCTTGCTCCAATGCCTCAAGCCTTGCCTCCGTGCTTCCGGTCTTCCTTGGTCCCTCAACATCGCGGATGTGCAACAACCCCTCACGCATCTCAATGGTTTGAGGGTGTTGCAGCACTTCTGCGAGGTAGGGGTTGATGACTGAAAGGATCGATATGGTTGACTAGAGGGGGGTGAATAGGCAACTACCAATTTTTACTTTCTTTACCAAATTAAACTTTGCATCAAAGTAGGTTGTCTAGATGTGCAACTAGGTGAGCAACCTATATGATGCAATAACAACAAGCATACAAGCAAGCACGGGAAGAAACACTAAAGAGCTTGCACAAGTAAAGGTAAGAGATAACCAAGAGTGGATCCGGTGAAGACGAGGATGTGTTGCCGAAGTTCCTTCCTTTTGAGGGGAAGTACGTCTCCGTTAGAGCGGTGTGGAGGCACAATGCTCCCCAAGAAGCCACTAGGGCCACCGTATTCTCCTCACGCCCTCACACAATGCGAGATGCCGTGATTCCACTATTGGTGCCCTTGAAGGCGGCGACCGAACCTTTACAAACAAGGTTGGGGCAATCTCCACAACTTAATCGGAGGCTCCCAACAAGACCACGAAGCTTCACCACAATGGACTATGGCTCCGTGGTGACCTCAACCGCCTAGGGTGCTCAAACACCCAAGAGTAACAAGATCCGCTAGGGATGAGTGGGGGAATCGAAAATCCCTTGGTGGAAGTGTAGATCGGGGCCTTCTCAACCACTCCCGAGCAAATCAACAAGTTTGATTGGCTAGAGAGATAGATCGGGCGAAAATGGAGCTTGGAGCATTTAATGGAGCTTGAGCAATAAATGAAGCTTGGGGGAGGAAGAGGTAGGTCAAAGAGAAGAAGGGGACTCCCTTTTATAGTGGGGGCAACAATTCAACCGTTGCCCCCCACCAACCAGCCCCGCACAGGGCGGTACTACCGCCAGGACAGCGGTACTGCCGCGCCAGCCAGCGGCACTGCCGCGCAGAGGAGACTAGTAGGAAAGGACCCAACCGCGGTACTACCGCAGTGGTAGGGACGGTACTACCGCTCCTAGAATGGTACTACCGCCTCTACAACCGTGACTAGTGCTGCAAAACCCGACACGAGAAAAAGACCTCTCGAATCGAGGCAGTAGGAGCCAGACTACCCAGCGGTACTATGGCAGCGGGGTCACGGGCGGTACTACCGTTGTGGAGCGGTACTGCCGCTTGTGACCCTTCGGCCGTACTACCGCTGGC
The DNA here is from genome assembly GCF_056163025.1 of Triticum urartu. Lineage (NCBI taxonomy): Eukaryota > Viridiplantae > Streptophyta > Magnoliopsida > Poales > Poaceae > Triticum > Triticum urartu. The sequence continues at coordinate 240,694,234 of NC_141877.1, read as the reverse complement.
AGTGCGGTACTACCGCTGGGGCCCAAAAGAGAGAGAGAATCTCTCAAAGATGTTGAGGACGAGGCGGAGGTGCCAGGCACCCCAGCGGTACTACTGCTGTGGAGCCACGGGTGGTACTACCGCTGTGGAGCGGTACTGCCGCTTGTGGCTCCTCAGCGGTACTACCGCTGGGTTGCGCGGTACTACCGCATGGACCCAGACAGGACAAGGAAGAGAGGAAAGATCTCTTCAATGGAATGGAGACGCTCGAAGGGTGAGAAGCTGATGTGTACGTGATGATTCCACCCATGCAATACCCCAGCGGACCCCCTCTTGATAGTACGGTGCCCTCTACGCAACTAGTCCACCGAGAAAGAAACGAAAGAGCTACACCGTCTTGAAATACACTCCGAGGGGAAGAAAGCGGCTCGTGCCAGGGGAGAATCTGTGAATTATTCAAAGCACAAGATTAGTCCGCAAACATGTTGTCATCAATCACCAAAACTACCTTGAGAGAGATATGCCGTAACAATCTCCCCCTTTTTGGTGGATTGATGACAACTAGGGATTTGCGCAAGGAAAAGAAATAAAACGAAGAAAACTAAGAACTACAAAATATAGACGGGCTCCCCCAGAATGTGTGCACCTAGATATGGCAAGACACACACATTCGGATCAACACTCCCCCTATATTTTATAGTCCAACAATACTAAGCACAAGATATATGAGAGAAGAGAATAAACATGACAAGCATGCATCTCATAATAAACTACAGTACTCTGAATAGACATAAGTAATAAGGTAGCGATAGGGAGCATATGTCTCACACCATATGTCTAGAACTTAGGTCTCACACCAAACCAAACCAAATAAAGACACCGAGAAAACACACAAGAACCCACAAGATGACTCAAAGCATGGCAACAAACACAAATCCCTACTCTCTCTCCCCCTTTGGCAGCGAGACACCAAAAAGGGCAAAGAGTGACGCTACGACTCCAGGTGATGGGAAGATGAAGATCTCGAACATCACAACTCTGCATCTTCATCGTGGGTCGAAAACTGCTCGGCATCGGAGTCGGTCCAAGGGCAATGCTGATGAATCCATTCCTCCTCTTCAGTGATCTGACCCTCAGACCCATTGGCAACTGTTGCTCCCATCTGACGCATGAGCTCCTTGTGGCGCGTCCTGTCATGCTTCTCCGCCACATGAGTCATGTACTGACCATGAGACTCCATGCAGAAAAGCTTCTTCATCTTGCGCTTAAGCTTCTGTGCCCACGACGATTCTGTACTAGAGGGGCCAAAGTCCTCCTCATGATCATCAGTAGCAGCCCCACCCTCGGTCCCCATGACAGCAGCAGCAGACGGACCCCCTGTGGCAGCAGTAGCAGATGGACCCCCTGTGTGAGGCACTGTCCAATTGTCCTTCTTCCTCAGATGCTTGATCTCATGAGAAACCAAGTCTCCAGTTTCTAGCAACACTCTGGGATAAGTCTGTGCCCAGGCCCTCTCAATGAGCCTCATGATGAATGGACCATATATAGGGCACTTGCGCTCAGACACGGCAGAGAGAAGTTCAGACCACATGACATGAGAAATATCCAGGCTCTCTCCAGTGCTTGCTTCCTTCTCATGCTGACAGAAAAGGAGCATGTCCACGAGGTAAGAGTGGACCATATCCAGATTCCTGATCCGAGGGACGAGAGTCTCACGGAAGATGCGATGAAGAATGTCCAGATACGGAGACAGCTCATAGGTCTTCTTCTCAGTTATTGGGTGAACTTTCACAGTGCAGTAGGGCCAAAGGGCTTGCTTGTGGGTGGACGTAGCATTGCGGTGAGGCCAGAAACCGGCAGGAGTCTCAAGCCCGTGATCCACCACATCAAGTAACTCCATGAAAGCCTTCCACTTGACAGAAAGCAGCTTGCCATTGGTCATCCATGTTAGAGTCCTGTCGACATCCGTCCCAAGATGGACGGTGGCATAGAATTGAGCCACCAAATCCGCATCGAAATCCTTGTTGAATTGCATGATCCTGAGAATGTTCAGCTGAGTGCACATCTGAAGAGCTTCGCCAAAGTACTCCGGGTCCTTCTCCAAAGCATCAGTGTCAATGGAGCGAACATCAACAAAAAGATTCTTCTTCGCCTTGATCACATCAAAGTAGATGGCAAACTGAAAACGGTTCCAGAACGGGCGGTTGACCAAAGTGGGTTCTTGGTCCACCGCATAGGGGTTGCGGCGACGCTTCTACCAAAACTCCTTGTTGGTCATCTCAGTCACAGTCTTCCCCTTTGGCTTGTTGGCGGATCGCTTCGATTGCTGAGGAGGTGGAGGAACACTTGCAGATGCACTTGCTGGAGGCGGTTGGGTGCTCGAGGAACCACCGGCTGGCTCTGAGGTGCGGTAGCGTTTTGATGTAGCACGCCCGGGGTTGATACGGCGACCTTGCTGCTCGGAATGGTCATCACCTGGAGCCAAACACAAGAACGCGCAAAACAACCAGAAAGAACGAGCATAAGCCAACAAACTCAACAAAAATGATCAAGGTAAGGCAGGAAAATGATGGAATTTGGCATGCAGCGGTAGTACCGTGACATGCCCGCGGTAGTACCGCCCCAAGCGGTGGTACCGCCCCAAGCGGTGGTACCGCCCCAAAGAGAGCGGCAGTACCGCTCAAGGTCAAGCGGTAGTACTGCTCCAATGAGAGCGGTAGTACTGCTTGAGGCGGAGAAACAACAGTTTCCTACAGCACGAGGTGGTGAAACAGCGGTTTCCTACTACCGTGGTCAGATCTGGCACTATCGGCCTACCAAATTCAAAAATATTCCTACCAAACTCTAATCGAGATAGTCTAGTTGCCTTCTCCAACCAACTCAAGCCTAGATTTGGCCAAAAATCTAGAGATGCAACCACCATTGCCCCTAAGAAACAAGATCTGAAAACGAGACAAAAGGAAAGAAGGAACGGGGGCAATACCGGCATCCATGGCAAGAGAACGTGGTGGGGATCGACTCCACCAAAGGAAATGGAGAGGAACGCCCCGGAGACGGAGATCCGCCGGAGCCCTCCCGCGGCGAGTGGAGGCTGGAGAGAGGAAGAGGAAAGAGGGGGCGAAGTGAATGGGTATGGGGGAGAAGAAACCTCCCCCTGCCCCGACTTAACCCCCTGGTCCCGTCCCTCAGCGGTAGTACCGTGCTGGGGGGCGGTAGTACCGCCCAGCACGCCATGGCAACCAAACCAACAAGGCTTTTGCTCGAAGGAACGACAAAAACGGCAAGAGAAATAAAAAAGAGCCAGCAAAAATACCAAGACACACCTCTTCAAACGAGGGCGATGGCCGAGGCCACCTATGTTTGAGTCAAAAGGTATGGCGCCACGAAGATTTTAACCTTGGGCCCATGACCAAAACTCGTCTTTGAAGCACAAGTACCATCAACAATGGCTAAAGTGAAAGACTTGATCAATTTATGCATAATGGCGGGAGGGAGAGTTCATTGAGAGAACAACACTCCCCCTATGTCCATGCCTACACCTAAACTAGACAACAAATTGAGCATGGTAGGGTGTGCAAGGGTTCAAGCCACATTGCTCGAATCAATGATATTTAGCTCATGCCTTAACTCGCGAAATCTTGCTTCATCCAAGGGCTTCGTGAAAATATCTGCAAGGTTGTCATGAGTGTTGACATAGTTGAGCTCGATCTCTCCTCACCTAATGTGATCCCGGATGAAGTGATACCGAATCTCAATATGCTTCGTCTTGAAGTGTTGCACCGGGTTGAGAGAAATCTTGATGGCACTTCCATTGTCACACCAAAGAGGCACTTTGTCACAAGTGACACCATAATCCTTTAAAGTTTTCCTCATCCATAGGAGTTGTGCACAACAACTACCGGCGGCAACATACTCCGCCTCAGTGGACGAGAGAGACACACAACTTTGCTTTTTGGAAGACCAACTTACCAAAGAGCAACCAAGGAATTGGCACCCTCTGGAAGTGGACTTCCTATCCACTTTGTCTCCCGCCCAATCGGAATCTGAGTACCCTACAAGCTTGAAGTTTGATCCTCTTGGGTACCATAAGCTAAAGTTTGGGGTATGAGCCAAATATCGAAAGATTCGTTTGACCTCCACATAGTGACTTTCCTTAGGTGCGGCTTGAAACCGTGCACAAATTCCCACACTCAACATGATGTCCGGTCTAGATGCACAAAGGTAAAGCAAGGATCCAATCATGGAACGATATACCTTCTGATCCACCACTTTACCATTGGGATCTAAGTCAAGTTGGCACTTGGTGGGCATTGGAGTGGAGGCCGGCTTGACGTCACTTAGCTTGAATCTCTTGAGCATGTCTTGAGTGTATTTGGATTGATTGATGAAGGTTCCTTCTCTTCTTTGCTTCACTTTGAACCCTAGAAAGAACTTCAACTCTCCCATGGAGGACATCTCGAACTTTGAGGTCATGAGAGCGGCAAATTCCTCATTGAAAGCTTTGTTAGGAGAACCAAAGATAATATCATCAACATATAATTGGCACACAAACAACTCCCCTTTGACCTTCTTGGTAAAAAGAGTGGGGTCGATTAGCCCAACTTCAAAACCACGGTCTTGTAACAACTCGGTAAGGTGGTCATACCACGCACGTGGGGCTTGTTTAAGGCCATAGAGTGCCTTATCGAGTTGATACACATGATCGGGAAAGTAGGGATCCTCGAACCCAGGGGGTTGCTTGACGTAAACCAATTCATTAATAGGACCATTAAGAAAAGCACTCTTCACATCCATTTGTTGTAACTTAAAGTTATGATGAGAAGCATATGCAATCAACATGCGAATGGATTCAAGACGAGCAACGGGAGCAAAGGTTTCACCGTAGTCGATACCCTCGACTTGGGAGTAGCCTTGTGCTACCAAACGAGCCTTGTTGCGAATGATAATCCCATGGGCATCTTGCTTGTTCTTAAATATCCACTTGGTTCCTATGACATTGTGATTCCTAGTCGGTCTTGGCACCAATCTCCACACTTTGTTGCGCTCGAAGTTGTTGAGTTCTTCATGCATGGCATTGAGCCAATCCGGATCTTCTAGCGCTTCATATACCTTGTGGGGTTCCACACAAGAGAAAAATGCGTGATGCTCACAATAATTTGCTAATTGTCTACGAGTGCTTACCCCCTTTCTTAAGCTTCCAAGCACATTCGTCATGAGATGATCCTTGGTGGAGAGCTTGGAAGCAACCTTGGCGGCACGACGCTCTAATTCCTCCTCGGGGGTGAGACGAGGAGTGGTCACTTGATCATCTTGAGCGTCGTCTTGGGCTTGTTCTTGTTCTTGAACTTGCTCGGAGGAGAGAACTTGACCTTGGGCATCACTTGATGTGTCAACACCGTCTTGAGCGTGATCTTGCCCTTGGTCATGTTCTTGAGGATGAGGGCCTTCATGTTGTTCTTAGGAAGCGGGTGGGCCTTGGGTTGGTGATGGCTCCACTTGAGTGGAGCTTTGTCCTTCTCCTTCGGCCACAAGGGGTTCCTCGATGGGTAGGATAAAGCCAACACCCATTCTTATTATGGCTTGGGGAGGAATTTCATCACCTACATCACAAGTGCCACTTTGCTCCACTTGGGAGCCGTTATTTTCATCAAACTCCATGTTACACGTCTCCTCAATAAGTCCCGTGGATTTATTGAGGACACGAAGCATGAGAGTTTGTAGCATAGCCAACAAATATGCCCTCATAAGCTCTAGCCTCAAATTTAGACAACCTAACACCTTTCTTGAGAATGGAACACTTACACCCGAATACTCGGAAGTACTTGAGATTGGGCTTGTTACCGGTGAGTATCTCATATGGAGTCTTGTTCAAGCCCTTCCGGAGGTAGAGCCGATTGGATGCATGACACGCGGTGTTGATGGCTTCGGCCCAAAAGTTGTACGGAGACTTGAACTCCGCCATCATGGTCCTTGCCGCATCCATCAACGTCCGGTTCTTCCTCTCCGCAACACCGTTTTGTTGAGGGGTGTAGGGTGCAGAATATTGATGCTTGATTCCCTCATCACTAAGAAATTCATCCAAGGTGTAGTTCTTGAACTCGGTGCCGTTGCCACTTATTATTGTCAAGATCTTTGCATTGTGTTAACGTTGTGCTTCATTTGCAAAGTCAATGACGGTTTGTTGGGTCTCGCTCTTCCTCTTGAAGAAATACACCCAGGTATACCTTGAGTAGTCATCCACAATCACCAAGCAATACTTCCTACCTCCAAGACTATCGAAAGATGGAGGCCCAAAGAGATCCATGTGAAGGATCTCCAAAGGCCTCTTCGAATAAATGATCGTCGTGGGAGGGTGAGCCTTCTCATGTAGCTTTCCTTCGATACAGGCACTGCAAGCACGATCTTTAGCAAAACTAACATTCATTAGTCCACGGACATGGCCCCCCTTGAGGAGACTTTGCAAAGATTTCATATTAACATGGGCTAAACGGCGATGCCAAAGCCATCCCACATCAACTTTAGCCATTAGGCACGTCGCGGTCTTAGTGGGTTGCTCCGAAAAGTTAATCACATATAGACCGTTCTCGACATGCCCAACAAAGGCTACTTTAAGAGTCTTGCTCCACAAGAGGGCCACGGTATCGATACCAAAGAAAGTGGCAAAGCCCATGATTGCAAGTTGACGAACAGAAAGTAAATTGTATGCAAGGGACTCAACAAGCATGACCTTCTCGATCGTGAGATCATGAGAGATGACCACCTTGCCAAGTCCCAATACCTTAGAAGATGAGGCGTCACCCCACTCGACATTGGTGGGCATAGATGGAACCTTGTGCACGTCCACCACCAAGTCCTTGCTTCCGGTCATATGATTTGTAGCTCCGCTATCGAGCAACCATGATCCACCACCGGAAGCAAACACCTACAAGAGATCAATGCTTGGTTTTAGGTACCCATTTTGTAATGGGTCCTTTGATGTTAGTAACAAGGGTCTTTGGAACCCAAATAGACCATTCAATGTACTCATGAAGAGAACCAACAAATTTGGCATAAACATGCCCATCACTAGCACGGCATAACACATAAGAAGGATTAAAATCGCCGGCTTTGTTGGGAGGGGTGACATTGCCCTTCTTGACATTGTTCTTCTTCTTCTGCTTGGAGGCACTCTCTCCCTCCTTCACAAAGGTTTGCATGAGAGGAGGAGGTCGTTTGGTCTTGTCATTCTTCTTCTTGTTCTTGGAGTCGGGCACGTACCCAACCCCTTCCTTGGCCACAACCCCCTTTTGGTTGATCAAGAGATCGTTGAGGTTCTTCTTGCCTTGTATGCAAGTTGCAAGACCTCTCTCAAGTTGTCCTTTTAGCTTAGCGTTCTCCTCAACGAGATGCACATGCTCACAACACGGGTTAGTAGCATTTGCATTATCAATTAACATCATACGAGGGAAAGTGGCTTTTTCCTTGGTTAGCTTTACTTGAAGTTGATCATGAGACTCTTTGAGGCTAGCATGAGCACCCTTCAAGACCTTGTGAGCCTTGTCAAGTAGATCAAACTCCTCTTTGAGTCTAGCAAGATCAACCTCAAGTTCGGCCTTCTCAGAGTTTAGCACATGAGAAACTATGAGGACGTGATCATAATCTTTCTTTAACTTAGCATGATCAATGTTGTGTGACTCCTCAAGAGCCAAACGTAGACCACGCTCTTCCTCAAGAGCATTGGAAAGATCCGAAATCTCATCGGCATAGTCACGACTATGCCCTTCCATCTTAGTGATGGTGTCTTCGTGAGCCTCGATCATGTCATTGGCTTCACCAAGTTGTTCCAAGAGAGCAACAAAGTGCTTCTTGGATTTTCCCTTGAGTTTACCCATAAAGGCCTCAAACTCGTTAGCCTCCACATTAGCTCCCTCAAGTTCATTAATGCTATCCGTCGGAGAAGGATGATTAATGATGGTAGTTTTGATGTTGGGGGTTACCTTGTTGGTGGCTTTAGCCATGAGGCACTTGGCGGTGATGCTCTCATTGGGTGAGTCGAAGAGAGACACCCGTGACGTCGTCGCAATGGCAACGGAGACCATGGCAACCGACTCATCATCTTCATCATTGTCATCATCCTCATTGTACTCGTCTTGCACAACCAAAGCCTTGGGAGGAGTCTTCTTGGTGAAGTTGTTCTTGTTGGGGAACGACTTGGCCTTGTCCTTTCGTATGAGCTTGCCACCATTGTCTTCCCTCTTCTCATACGGGCATTCCGCAACGAAATGACTCACGTTGCCGCAATTGTAGCAAGTCCTTACACGTTGTTTGCCCCTCATGCCACTCGAGTTGTTTTTGCTAAAGTTTGGCCTCGAGTTTTTCTTGCTCCAAAATTGCCTTGAAGCAAGTGCCATGTGTTCATGATATGCATACTTCGTATCTTTGGGGTTGCTCTCCTCTTCTTCTTCTTCTTCTTCTTCCACGGTGAGCTTGGCTTTCAATGCAAGGTTAGGCTTCTTTGCCCATTGAGAATGGAGCACCGCATTGTCGGCGGTCTTGTCCAAAATGTTCATGGCCACAAACTCATCCAACACTTCGCTTGAGGTCAAAGTGTGGAAGTCCGGTCTTTGACGAATGACGGAGGACATGGCCTTGTGATAGGGCATCATTGCCTTGAGGAATTTGCACTTGATCCAATTGTCATCCGTGTCCTTGCTCCCGTGATCTCGTAGTGAGACCACGAGTTTGGTTACTCTCCGATAAAGCTCATGAGGTTCTTCATCTTCTTTCATTGCAAACTCATCGGCCTCATCTTGTACTACTTCATAGTTGGAGCGTTGAATGCTTGCGCTTCCCCGGTAGAGAGAGACAACACAATGCCATGCATCTTTGGCCAAGGCGAAGGTTGATGAAGAGAGCATTCTCATTGAATTGATTGTCCGCGGCTTCTCGAGGAGTGAAGTTGCTTGGATCATGTGGATAGAAACCTTCTTCAATGATTCTCCAAAGGTTAGTGTTCACATGATTTAAATGACGTTTAAAGCGGTAAACCCAAGAATCAAAATCCTCATTTTTCACAATCTTAGGGGGAGGACCGGCATGATTCAAATGAGTGGAAGGAACCGGTCCACCATAAACAAGTGGTGGTTCCACATGGGCAAAGATGTCGGTGCCATTCTTACCACTAGAAGAAGGAGCCTTTTCACTACTAGCTTCCCCCTTGTCGGGGATAGCATCCGTCACCTTGTTGGCGGGGTCACCCACTTTCAACGGTGCGGTGGATAGTTTAAGCCCCTCAAGAAATTTAGTAAACATGCTTTCAACTTCGGTCGTCATGGAGGTTTTCAATGTCTCCCAGGCCACATTGAACTCCTCACGAGAGATCGAGGTTCCCCCATCGCCCGTAGACGAGATCGGGTTCACACTGGAGTGTTCCTCCACACCGTCTACGGTATCAACCATACTCTTTGGACGGTAAAGTCCTTAATAAAGAGACGAGGCTCTGATACCAATTGAAAGGATCGATATGGTTGACTAGAGGGGGGGTGAATAGGCAACTACCAATTTCTACTTTTCTTTACCAAATTAAACTTTGCATCAAAGTAGGTTGTCTAGATGTGCAACTAGGTGAGCAACCTATATGATGCAATAACAACAAGCATACAAGCAAGCACGGGAAGAAACACTAAAGAGCTTGCACAAGTAAAGGTAAGAGATAACCAAGAGTGGATCCGATGAAGACGAGGATGTGTTACCGAAGTTCCTTCCTTTTGAGGGGAAGTACGTCTCCGTTAGAGCGGTGTGGAGGCACAATGCTCCCCAAGAAGCCACTAGGGCCACCGTATTCTCCTCACGCCCTCACACAATGCGAGATGCCGTGATTCCACTATTGGTGCCCTTGAAGGCGGCGACCGAACCTTTACAAACAAGGTTGGGGCAATCTCCACAACTTAATCGGAGGCTCCCAACAAGACCACGAAGCTTCGCCACAATGGACTATGGCTCCATGGTGACCTCAACCGTCTAGGGTGCTCAAACACCCAAGAGTAACAAGATCCGCTAGGGATGAGTGGGGGAATCGAAAATCCCTTGGTGGAAGTGTAGATCGGGGCCTTCTCAACCACTCCTGAGCAAATCAACAAGTTTGATTGGCTAGAGAGATAGATCGGGCGAAAATGGAGCTTGGAGCATTTAATGGAGCTTGAGCAATAAATGGAGCTTGGGGGAGGAAGAGGTAGGTCAAAGAGAAGAAGGGGACTCCCTTTTATAGTGGGGGCAACAATCCAACCGTTGCCCCCCACCAACCAGCCCCGCACAGGGCGGTACTACCCCTGAGAGGGGGCGGTACTACCGCCAGGACAGCGGTACTGCCGCGCCAGCCAGCGGCACTGCCGCGCAGAGGAGACTAGTAGGAAAGGACCCAACCACGGTACTACCGCGGTGGTAGGGACGGTACTACCGCTCCTAGAACGGTACTACCACCTCTACAACCGCGACTAGTGCCGCAAAACCCGACACGAGAAAAAGACCTCTCGAATCGAGGTGGTAGGAGCCAGACTACCCAGCGGTACTACGGCAGCGGGGTCACGGGCGGTACTACTGCTGTGGAGCGGTACTGCCTCTTGTGACCCTTCGGCCGTACTACCGCTGGCAGTGCGGTACTACCGCTGGGGCGCAAAAGAGAGAGAGAGAATCTCTCAAAGATGCTGAGGACGAGGCGGAGGTGCCAGGCACCCCAGCGGTACTACTGCTGTGGAGCCACGGGCGGTACTACCGTTGTGGAGCGGTACTGCCGCTTGTGGCTCCTCAGCGGTACTACCGCTGGGTTGCACGGTACTACCGCATGGACCCAGACAGGACAAGGAAGAGAGAAGAGATCTCTTCAATGGAATGGAGACGCTCGGAGGGTGAGAAGCTGATGTGTATGTGATGATTCCACCCATGCAATACCCCAGCAGACCCCCTCTTGATAGTACGGTGCCCTCTACGCAACTAGTCCACCGAGAAAGAAACGGAAGAGCTACACCGTCTTGAAATACACTCCGAAGGGAAGAAAGCGTCTCGTGCCAGGGGAGAATCTGTGAATTATTCAAAGCACAAGATTAGTCCGCAAACATGTTGTCATCAATCACCAAAACTACCTTGAGAGAGATATGCCGTAACAATGACCTTCTCGAAGAACTGGTCCTTGGGGCGCTTGAAGACGACATGACAACCTAGATCTGTCAGAAAAATAGCTTGAAACAAAAACAGGAGATTTTTGCGTGATACGGGAGTCAAACCCTCCGGGAGATTATATAATGAATTTTTACTGACCAAAATACGTGTCGTGTACAAAAACGGAGTCCGAAGAGCACACAAGGTGCCCACGAGGTAGGGGGTGCGCCCAGGGGGGTAGGGCACGCCCTCCACCCTCGTGGAGCCCTTGTGTCCTTCCCGGACTGCTACTTATTTTTCTATTTTTCTAAATATTCCAAAACGGAGAAATATTGCCTTAAAAACTGTTTTGGAGTCGGTTTACTTACCGTACCACATACCTATTCCTTTTCCAAGTCTGAAACGTTCCGAAAAGTGTCCCTTATGTATTCCTCCGGGGTTACGGTTTCAATAATATTGGTTTCAACATTTATGGGATTACCTGAGATATAATGTTTGATTCTTTGACCGTTCACCACCTTCGGATTTGTGCCTTCGAAGTTGTTGATTTTTATGGCACCGGAATGATAGACCTCCTCGATAACGTAAGGACCTTCCCATTTAGAGAGAAGTTTTCCTGCAAAAAATCTTAAACGAGAGTTGTATAGCAATACATAATCACCTACATTGAACTCACGCTTTTGTATCCTTTTGTCATGCCATCTTTTAACTTTTTCTTTAAACAACTTGGCATTTCCATAGGCCTGGGTTCTCCATTCATCAAGTGAGCTAATATCAAATAACCTCTTCTCACCGGCAAGTTTGAAATCATAATTGAGTTCTTTAATGACCCAATATGCCTTGTGTTCTAGTACGAGAGGTAAGTGACATGCTTTTCCGTAAACCATTTTATACGGAGACATACCCATAGGATTTTTATATGCAGTTCTATAGGCCCATAATGCATCATCAAGTTTCTTGGACCAATTTTTTCTAGATCTATTAACAGTCTTTTGCAAAATTAATTTGAGCTCTCTATTACTCAATTCCACTTGACCACTAGACTAAGGATGATAAGGGGATGCAATTCTATGATTAACATCATATTTAGCAAGCATTTTACGGAAAGCGCCATGAATAAAATGTGAACCACCATCAGTCATTAAATATCTGGGGACTCCAAATCTTGGAAAAATAACTTCTTTAAGCATTTTAATAGAAGTGATATGATTAGCACTACTAGTTGGAATAGCTTCTACCCACTTAGTAACGTAATCAACAGCAACTAAAATATGTGTATATCCATTAGAGGAAGGAAAAGGCCCCATATAATCAAAGCCCCAAACATCAAATGGTTCAATAACAAGTGAATAATTCATAGGCATTTCTTGACGTCTACTGATATTACCAATTCTTTGACATTCATCACAAGATAAGACAAACTTACGGGCATCCTTGAAGAGCATAGGCCAATAAAAACCATATTGCAATACCTTATGTGCAGTTCTATCTCCAGCATGGTGTCCTCCATAAGCTTCGGAGTGACACTTGCGTAGGATCTGTTCCTATTCATGCTCAGGTACACAACGTCTAATAACACCATCTACTCCTTTTTAAAGATGTGGGTCATCCCAAAAGTAATGCCTCAAATCATAGAAGAACTTTTTCGTTTGCTAGTATGTGAAACTAGGTGGTATAAACTTAGCAACAATGTAGTTAGCATAATCAGCATACCATGGAGCAGTATGAGAAGCATTTATGACATTTAATTGCTCATCAGGAAAGCTATCATCAATAGGAAGTGGTTCATCAAGCACATTTTCTAACCTAGACAAGTTGTCTGCAATGGGGTTCTCAGCTCCCTTTCTATCAACAATATGTAAGTCAAATTCTTGTAGCAAGAGAACCCATCTAATAAGTCTAGGTTTAGCATCTTTCTTTTCCATGAGATATTTAATAGCAGCATGATCAATGTGAATAGTTACTTTAGAATCAACAATATAAGGTCTGAACTTATCACAAGCAAATACAACTGCTAAGAATTCTTTTTCACTAGTAGCATAATTTCTTTGAGCATTGTCTAGGGTTTTACTAGCATATTGAATAACATTTAATTTCTTATCAACTCTTTGTCCTAGAACAGCACCTACAACATAATCACTAGCATCACACATAATTTCAAAGGGTAAATTCCAATCAGGTGGCTGAACAATAGGTGCAGAGATCAATGCTTTCTTAAGTATTTCAAATGCTTCTACACAATCATCATCAAAAACAAATGGTATATGTTTTTGTAATAAATTAGTCAGAGGCCGAGAAATTTTTGAGAAGTCCTTAATGAACCTCCTATAAAATCCGGCATGACCAAGGAAACTTCTTATACCTTTGATGTCCTTGGGACATGGCATCTTCTCAATAGCATCAACCTTGGCTTTATCAACCTCAATACCTCTTTTAGAAACTTTATGCCCCAAGACAATACCTTCATTAACCATAAAGTGGCACTTTTCCCAATTCAAGGCAAGATTAGTTTCTTCACATCTCTGCAAAACTCGATCAAGGTTGCTCAAGCAATCATCAAAAGAAGATCCATAGACGGAAAAATCATCCATGAAAACCTCACAAATCTTTTCACAAAAGTCAGAGAATATAGCCATCATGCATCTTTGAAAGGTAGCAGGTGCATTACATATACCAAAAGGCTTATGTCTATAAGCAAAAGTACCAAAAGGGCATGTAAAAGTAGTCTTTGATTGATCTTTGGCTGACACAGGTATTTGAGAGAAACCAGAGTAACCATCTAGAAAGCAAAAATGTGTATGTTTGGATAATCTTTCTAGCATTTGATCGATAAAAGGTAAGGGGTAATGATCCTTTTTAGTTGCCTTATTTAATTTGTGGAAATCAATTACCATCTTATAACCTGTAATAATTCTTTGAGGGATCAATTCATCTTTATCATTAGGAACAACAGTAATACCTCCCTTCTTAGGGACACAATGGATAGGGCTTACCCACTAACTATCAGCAACAGGATAGATTATACCTGCCTCAAGGAGCTTTAGTATTTCCTTTCTTACCACTTCATTCATTTTAGGATTCAGCCGGCGTTGATGATCACGAACTGGTTTAGCATCTTCTTCCAAATTAATTTTATGTTGACATAGAGTGGGACTAATGCCCTTAAGATCATCAAGAGTATACCCAATAGCAGCACGGTGCTTCCTCAGAGTTTTCAATAATCTCTCTTCCTCATGCTCTGAAAGGTTAGCACTAATAATAACAGGATATATCTTTTTCTCATCAAGATAAGCATATTTAAGAGTATCAGGTAACGGTTTAAGCTCAAACACGGGATCACCCTTGGATGGAGGAGGATCCACTAGGATTTGAACAGGCAAATTGTTTTTCAAAATAGGTTCCTGTTTAAAGAATACTTCATCTAATTCCCTTCTTTCATTCATAAACATATCATTTTCATGGTCTAGCAAATATTGTTCTAAAGGATCACTAGGAGGTACGGCAATAGAAGCAAGACCAATAATTTCATCCTTACTAGGTAATTCTTCTTCACGGTGTTGTCTACTAAATTTAGAAAAATTAAATTCATGAGTCATATCATCTAAACCGATAGTAACAACATCCCTTTTGCAATCTATGGTAGCATTAACAGTGTTTAAGAAGGGTCTACCAAATATAATGGGACAAAAGCTATCTTGTGGGGAACCAAGAACAAGAAAATCAGCAGGATATTTAGTTTTCCCACACAAGACTTCAACATCTCTAACAATTCCCATTGGTGAAATAGTATCTCTATTGGCAAGTTTAATTGTGACATCAATATCTTCTAACTCAACACGTGCAATATCATGCATAATTTCTCTATATAGACTAATAGGTATTGCACTAGCACTGGCACCCATATCACATAAGCCATGATAACAATGATCTCCTATTTTAACAGAAATAACAGGCATGCCTACCACAGGTCTAGGTTTATCTTTAGCACAGGGTTTAGCAATTCTAGCAGTTTCATCACAAAATAAATAACATGCCCATCAATATTATCAGACAAGAGATCTTTAACAATAGCAATATTAGGTTCAACTTTAACTTGCTCAAGAGGGGTATATGTTTTAATATTGCTTTTACGAACTATAGTTGAAGCTTTAGCATGATCCTTTATCCTAATAGGGAAAGGTGGTTTCTCAACATATGCAGAAGGAACAATAGGATCATTATAAGTGACAATCTTTTCTTCAACTTTAATAGGTGCAGCTACTTTTACTTCTATGGGAGGATGATATTTAAACCACTTCTCCTTGGGGAGATCAACATAAGTAGCAAAAGATTCACAGAAAGAAGCTACTATCTCAGAGTCAAGTCCATATTTAGTGCTAAATTTATGGAAAATATCGGTATCCATAAAATATTTAACACAATCAAAACTAGGTGTCATACCTGACTCCTTACCTTTGTCGAGGTCCCAATCTTCAGAGTTGCGTTTAATTCTTTCCAATAAATCCCATTTGAATTCAATAGTCTTCATCATAAAAGAGCTAGCGCAAGAAGTATCAAGCATGGTGCGATTGTTATCAGAAAGCCGAGCATAAAATTTTTGAATAATCATTTCTCTTGAGAGCTCATGATTGGGGCATGAATATAACATTGATTTAAGCCTCCCCCAAGCTTGAGCGATGCTTTCTCCTTCACGAAGCCAAAAATTATATATGTAATTGCGATCATGATGAACAAGATGCATAGGATAAAACTTCTGATGAAATTCCAATTTCAATCGTTTGTAATTCCAAGACCCCATATCATCACATAGCCTATACCATGTCGATGCGTCTCCCTTCAAAGATAAAGGGAAGACCTTCTTCTTAACAACATCTCCGGGTACACCTGCAAGCTTAAATAATCCACAAACTTCATCCACATATATTAGATGCTCATCAGGATGTTTTGTTCCATCTCCTAAAAAGGGATTAGCTAGCAATTTTTCTCTCATACCCGAAGGAATTTCAAAGCAGACATTTTCATTTTTAGTAGGTTCAGTAGGTTGAGGAGCAACTCCTTGCTCTACTGGTCGGGGTGAAGATACCCCGAACAAGCCCCTCAGAGGATTACTTTCCATAATAACAAGTGACAGTAAATTTCAGCACACTATATAAAATTTTCCTTACCAAATTCCACCTACCAAAGGCGCTTCACTCCCCGGCAACAGCGCCAGAAAAGAGTCTTGATGACCCACAAGTATAGGGGATCTATCGTAGTCCTTTCGATAATTAAGAGTGTCGAACCCAACGAGGAGCAGAAGGAAATGATAAGCGGTTTCCAGCAAGGTATTCTCTGCAAGTACTGAAATAAGTGGTAACAGATAGTTTTGTGATAGGATAATTTGTAACGAGCAACAAGTAACAAAAGTAAATAAAGTGCATCAAGGTGGCCCAATCCTTTTTGTAGCAAAGGACAAGCCTAGACAAACTCTTATATAGAGAAAAGCGCTCCCGATGACACATGGGAATATCGTCAAGCTAGTTTTCATCACGCTCATATGATTCGCGTTCGGTACTTTGATAATTTGGTATGTGGGTGGACCGGTGCTTGGGTACTGCTCTTACTTGGACAAGCATCCCACTTATGATTAACCTCTATTGCAAGCATCCGCAACTACAACAAAAGTATTAAGGTAAACCTAACCATAGCATGAAACATATGGATCCAAATCAGCCCCTTACGAAGCAACGCATAAACTAGGGTTTAAGCTTCTGTCACTCTAGCAACCCATCATCTACTTATTACTCCCCAATGCCTTCCTCTAGGCCCAAACAATGGTGAAGTGTCATGTAGTCGACGTTCACAGAACACCACTAGAGGAGAGACAACATACATCTCATCAAAATATCGAACGAATACCAAATTCACATGACTACTAATAGCAAGACTTCTCCCATGTCCTCAGGAACAAAAGTAACTACTCACAAAGCATAAACATGTTCATAATCAGAGGGGTATTAATATGCATATAGGATCTGAACATATGAACTTCCACAATTTAAACCAACTAGCATCAACTACAGGGAGTAATTAACACTACTAGCAACCTACTAGCACCAATCCTGGACTTGGAGACAAGAATTGGATACAAGAGATGAACTAGGGTTTTGAGAGGAGATGGTGCTGATGAAGATGTTGATGGAGATTGCCCTCTCCCGATGAGAGGAGCGTTGGCGATGACGATGGCGATGATTTCCCCTTCGGGAGGGAAGTTTCCCCGGCAGAACAGCTCCGCCAGAGCCCTAGATTGGTTCCGCCAAGGTTCCGCCTCGTGGCGGCGGAGTTTCGTCCGAGAAGAAGGCTTATGATTTTTTCCCACCGAAAGACTTCATATAGCAGAAGATGGCCACCGGAGGGCCACCAGGGGGCCCACGAGGTAGGGGGCGCGCCCCCCACCCTCGTGGGCAGGGTGTGGCCCTTGGTGAAGTTCTTGCTCTCAGTATTTTTTATATATTTGGAAAACATCTTCCGTGAAGTTTTAGGACTTTTGGAGCTGTGCAAAATAGGTCTCTAATATTTGCTCCTTTTCCAGCCCAGAATCCTAGCTGTCGGCATTCTCCCTCTTTATGTAAACCTTGTAAAATAAGAGAGAATGGGCATAAGTATTGTGACATAATGTGTAATAACAGCCCGTAATGCAATAAATATCGATATAAAAGCATGATGCAAAATGGACGTATCATGCCGGGACCAGCATCTTTGTCAGCTGGGGTGTGGCTGGGTCTTCGAGCAGCGATTCCAGACACTTGATCCACTCCGCCTTTGCCGTCCAGCCCTGCACGAAAGAGAGATGATATATTATATCTAAACTTATTTACCGAATAGGTACTCGGGAAAATCATGCTTACTGATGAGGCCGGATTCTCGATGTTGATATTGATGTCCTTGGTCTTCTTTGGCCACGTTTTTTGGGCCTTGAAAAGCAACTTCCAAATGTCTTCCTGCATCGTGCCGAAGAAGTGCTTCAAAGTCCGTGGCTCCTCCAGATTAAACTACCACATGTGAGAGGGTCGGAGTTGGCAAGGGAGAGTCCGGCGGAAGAGCATCACCTGAATCACGTCTGTGAGACCGATGTTTTTGCCTATCATGTTGGTGATGCGCTTTTGCAGCATTTGCACCTCCACCGAGGACCCCCAATCAAGGCCCTTAGCGGTCCAGGAAGTGAGCCCAGTGGGGGTCCGAATTTGAAGTCGGGCGTGGCCGCCCAGTTGGCATTGCGGGGTTCGGTGATGTAGAACCACTCCTGCTGCCACACCTTGACCATCTCCACGAATTCCCCTTTAGGCTAGACGGTGTTGGGAAGCTTGCTCACCATGGCCACTCCGCAGTCCGTGTGCTGTTCATCGACCACCTTCGGCTTTAGATTGAAAACCTTGAGCCATAGGCCGAAGTGTGGTGGGATGCGGAGGAGAGCCTCGCACATGACGATGAACGCCGATATGTGGAGGAAGGAGTTTGGGGCTAGATCATGAAAATCCAGCCCATAATAGAACATGAGGCCGCGGACGAAGGGGTGAAGGGGAAACCCTAGCCCGCGGAGGAAGTGGGAAATGAACACTACTCTCTCGCCGGGCTCCGGGGTCGGCATGACCTCACCCTTGTTGGGGAGCCTGTGCGCAATGCCCGTAAACAGATACACCGCGCCTCGAAGCTCCTTGATGTCTTTCTCGGTGACGGAGGAGGCCTCCCACTTGCCCTTGGAGCCAGATCCAGACATGGCTGGGGAGGTTGGTGGCGGTGGGAAAGATTGAGATTTTGGGCGCTGGAGCTCAAAGGAAGGGAAGGCAGGAGCTAGGAGAAAGGCGTGGCGAAAAAGGACGAATCTTTACCCTCTTATAGGCGATGAAATACCAAACGCCCCCCTCTCAAGCCTTAAAACTCGCCTGTTCCCAAAGAGATCGTGCGAATGGCATGGTTGGATTATGCAAAACTGTATTGATGAGGATCCCGCAATGGGCGGGCACGATCTCTGTTTTGACAAGACGTGCCAATGAGGGCTATGCCTCGAAACGTGAAGTGGGAGGCATGAAAATGGTTCGAAATGTAAAAGAGCCAATGTGACACTTCGCCGAAAAAAAGTTGTCAGTAAAAGACACTGTTTTATCTTGATGTCTAGCCTTCATGGCTAAGGGTTGTATTAATTATACAGAGCCGGATACAGATCCTTTGTGCAGGGAGTTATCTTAAAATGTTTGAAGAGAAGGAACCCACCTTGCAATGCCGAAGACAATCCGCATGCCGAACACATCGTCATCGAAGACTGGTTTAGGGGCTACTGAGGGAATCCTAGATTAGGGAGTCCTCGGGTGTCTAGATTATGTGATATGGGCCGGACTGATGGGTCGTGAATAAGACGTTCCCCCGTGTCCGAGTAGGACTCCTATGTGCGTGGAAGGCAAGCTTGGTGTCCGGATATGTTATTTTGTTCCCCCACAAACCGACTCTGTACAACCCTAGATCCCTCTGGTGTGTATATAAACCGGAGGGTTTAGTCCGTAGAGGCTATCCGAATTCTCATAGGCTAGACAACTAGGGTTTAGCCATTACGATCTTGAGGTAGATCAACTCTTGTAACCCCTATACTCATCGAATACAATCAAGTAGGACGTAGGGTTTTGCCACCATTAAGAGGGCCCGAACCTGGGTAAACATTGTGTCCCACTTGTCCCTTGTTACCATCAATCCTCAGACGCATAGTTCGGGACCCCCTACCCGAGGTCTACCAGTTTTGACACCGACAGTGGCTGCCCCCATGTGTCTCCCCCTTCAATATATATGCTAGGGGCGGGGGAGGGCGTCCAAAACCCTCCTAGGGTCAGCCACATGGGAGAAATCCCTTTAAACTTGGAGATAACATCTTATCTCTATATTCAACCATTTAAATTAAGAGATAAGACTTTATCTCTAGGTTTAAACAACACGTGCCCTAGGGAATGGTGCGTCTAGCCCATGTGGGTTATAGCCCCACCCCTCGGTCCATGTGGGCCCTTCCCGGGTCGTTGGGCCCCATAGTGGAACCCTTGGAACCTTCTAGAACCTTCTCGGTACAGTATCGAAAAAATCAAACTTTTTTCGGAATCCAAAATATGACTTACCATATATAAATATTTATGTTTGGACCATTCCGGAGCTCCTCGTCATATCTGGATTTCATCCGGGACTCTAAACAACCATCGGACTTTCCGCTATTAATATTTCATTACTACCCTAGCACTATGAAATGTTAAGCGTGTGACCCTACGGGTTCGGAACATGCCGACATGACCGAGACTCCTCTCCGGTCAATAACCAATAGCGGCACCTAGGTGCCCATATTGGTTCCTACATATTCAACGAAGATCTTTATTGGTTGAACCACGATGTCAAGGATTGAGTTAATCCCGTATGCAATTCCCTTTGTCTAGCGATATGTTCCTTGCCCGAGATTCGATCGCCGGTATCTCCATGCCTAGTTCAATCATTACCGACAAGTCTCTTTACTCGTTTTGTAATACAAGATCCCATGAATAAACTCATTAGGCACATGAAGCTTCTTTTGATTTTGTATTACCAAGAGGGCCTAGAGTTATCTCTCCATCACACGGAGTGACAAACAGACACATTTGAACATACCTATAGAGCACCTTTATGATCACCCAGTTATGAAGTGACATTTGATAGGACACAAGGCATTCCTCTGGTATCCAGGAGTGGCATGATCTCATGGTCTAGGGAGCTGATACTTGACATGAAGAAAGTTGTAGCAAATAACTAAATGATTTGATGCTAAGCTTACGGTTGGGTGTGTCCATCACATCATTTTCCTAATGATGTGATCCCTTTATCGAATGATAACTCATGTCCATGGTTGGGAAACCTTAACCATCTTTGATCAACAAGCTAGGCTAGTAGAGGCTTACTAGGGACACGGTGTAGTTTTATGTATTCACACATGTATTTAAGTTTCTGGTCAATATAATTCTAGCATGAATAATGAACATTTATCATGAACGGGAAATATGATAATCATTGTTGAGGAAATCGTTAACTGGTAGCTGCTCGGTCGGCTGGTGAGTAGGGGATTAATAGGCTAATCGGCAAGTTAATCGGCCACTTAATCAATTAATCGGGTGATTTATCAGGTAATCGGCTACTCGGGGACCCTATGAGTAGGGATTAATCGGCAAGTTAACTGGTTAATCGGATGAATTCTTGAACAGGGATGATAATAACCAATTTCTTATTGCCTCTAGGGCATATTTCCAACACCACTACCGGCCGCACCATTATCTTTGGCCAAGTGCTGGCGCGGGAGGTCCTCTGATTCCTTCATCATTGTTGTAGTGTGGGCGGATCCGGCCTCCCGCCCCCACCTAGCCACACCTGGATGACCTTTAGGTATATCTTCCTTCGAAACCGGCCTAACTCTACTTCCCCAGCTCGCCACGTCGCTGCATGTGCATCATTTTCTACCTGTCATCCCCACGTAGCTAGGCTCAATCAAATGGTCCAACGTCACCTAAATTTTTTTCTATTGTTAGAGGTAAAGCTACTTCAAGGGTTCAAATCTTGTACTTGGTTCAAATAGGAAATAAAAGGGGGGAAAGATGTAGTATGTACATAGGACTTGGTACAAACAGGAAAGAAAGGGGTGAAAATAGTACATACTGGCCATCGAACCGGTCTCTTGGTCGAAAAGGGAAATATAGGGGAAACGTTGTACACACTCGTATGACCAGGACTAGATTTGCAATCCACACATATGAATAGGTGGATAAAGTAAACAAAAATAGGACCAACCCAGATATGTTGCTTCGATGTTTGTTTCTCGAGGCAACAAACTCTGAGTCGCCACTTTGTGCCCTAGTTAAGGTACATGGTGCTAGACTGCTGGTGCACCCACTGTCCCATGCCCTTATAGCAACTATTTAGCTATTCTTAATCTAATGCCCCTGGTAAAATAAAGATATGTTGTTGTTAAAGTAATATGTTATTGTCTTTCTATCCTTCCTCACTAAGCTAATGAAGGTTTCACCTCATTCCTACTTGTGCAAACAGGGATGATGTTGTGTCAACTGTACATTTTAGTTGAAATGCACAAGAGGATACAATGAACTATGTCCTAGCCAGTGCTTTATATCTGCGGGAAGTTCTTGATAATCTCTTCATATAATCTCACCATTGGTAAACAGAGTGATGTCAACCATACATTGGAAGTGCACAAAAAGATATACTATTGAATAATCCCAATCAGTGCTTTATCTTCTCTTTTGGGATTACTTGAATAAGCTTCCTTGCTCAGGTTGGTACCGTCCTAAGGCCTTCATCCATATTAGTGTGTTGTCATCCCTATTTGTATCATGCTACTGTTTTGCTCATGCCATGAGAAAGTCCTTTATCTTTGCACGTTAAATCTTTGCAACCTATGATACATGGCAATGCTTTCAATGTTCAACTAATTGGCACTGATAAAATAAAGTAATACCTCCCTTTAAGCAAGGCTACTGTGTTGCTAACTTTACCTATTAAGATAATGAGGATGTTTTTATTTGTTAGTGTATGTTTTATCAACTAGTGCCACTATTATAGTAATCTCACTTTCTCAATATATGTTCCAACAGGGATGTTCTATTTCAGTGGAACTGCACAAAAACTTTGGGTGGTTCATTGCCTCAACTGCTTACTTCCTTTCCTGTCAGTCGCTTAGCTTAGCTTCCTGTCAAAGGAAGTAAATTGATATGCTTCCTCACACAGGTTGGTACCAGTCTTCATCCTGGCTATTGTGCTTGTCATATCTATTGGTAATTTGGTATTGTGCTACTGTTGGCCGATTTCATAAAGGAGTAACTTGGAGCCTGAACTCGTAGGAAAACAGTTACATTGGCCGATTTCAGTAGAACTGCACAAGAAGATCAGATGGACAAATACTTATGTTGCTTCTATGTATTCCAAAGTTCACCCTGACAAGCATCAATGTTGACAAGACGAAGTGCCGGAGTGAACGCCAACAATATTGCTTGGCGCATAGCCCAGAAAAATGCAGTCTAGTCTTTGGCCCCAACTTGCGCTTTTTGGTTATCGCCATGTATGCTGGTAGTGAACTGTATGCCATGGAGTCTAAAGATTCCAGACAAGTTGGTTGACGCGTATATTCATATGGCACTTAACCAGTCTGTATGCCTCGGATGCTCCATTTCAGTTGAACTGCACAAAAACTTTGGGTGGTTCATTTTGTTGATCACCTCATTTCTTGTCTGCAATGTAGAATTTTGGCGAGCTACAGGACCAAGATGAGCTAGTAAACTAGTTGGATGAAAGTAGTGGCCAAGTTGCTCAAACCTCTCGCAGCATTGAGGCCACTATCATGAGGATAAACCTACAAGCAAAGTTCATATGGTCTGTGTTGCCTCTTCTGTACTCTAAAGTTTGCTCAGACAAGCATTAATTTTAACAAGAAGTACCACCGAGTGAACATCACTTACCAGTCTGTACCCTGAGTAATTAAACTGTGTCGATGGATGATGTTGGTTGTGATCTCTCAATCATTTGAACGGGTAAACATGTTGAACTTGTGTATATCTGAATCTTTTTGTTAATGTTAGCTATGAATATTGGCTTGTGATCTATCAATCATTTGGATGCATAGACATGCTAAACTTGTGTATATATGAATCTTCTGAGTTGTTGATTTTGAATGTTGGCTATGAATATGAACGTATCCCATGAACCTGAGTTTGATCCAAATGTTTACCTTTTCTGTTGTACTTGTGTGTGAACTTGTTAGAATGTATACTGTGGTATTATGACATGTGAGTGTCACATGGCACACCTTCGCCCCGAGAAGAATGGCACCTGTTTGTTAGGGTAGCAATGGCGCATCAACTCTTCTTTTTATTATTTTCTCAGCCCCCCCCCCACCCGGCTCAACCCCCACCATAATGTTTTCGGCCTAAAAAATAGAGTATTGCATTGTTTTTGGGGCTTGATGAGAATCAAGTGCTGTTTTCTGTAGGTTAGCCCGCCCAACAAATGGGTTGTTGGCCCGCCATCGACTAGGAGGCCAAAAATACAAGTTGTATCGTGCAGAGGCAAGTTAAAAATATGCCATCGAGAGCCATCCACTCAAAAAAATCGCATCTAATGTGCTTCTTCAGTCTTCCCTCTACTTGTTCTTCCGCCGCCCAAACCAGCAGCACGACCGAACTGCCAACTACCGCTCAGGGGCCGGTGGCGCTGCCTGCACCGTGCCCCTGCCCACTCTTAAATCCAGTTCGCTCCATTCCCCAACCGCCAGCACGGGATGGAAGTTTCAACTTCTTCCCCCTCGCGCCACCGGGGGATTGAAGAAGCGCAACATCCAATCCACCACCGGCGATGGCTACATGTCCAAGTGATTTTCAAAGAAAAAACTGTAAGTTTCAATTTCGGATAAGAAATTGCATGTTTCAGAGGCAGAGCGTATCAACGTGCCCTTTTTAAACATGGATAACAGCATGTTGCAAATTTTATTCATGGTCAAAAATGGAACTAACAAGTTAACATCATGCTGATCAACATTCATGTATATCACATCTTCATATGATGCACAGTCAAAAAGATATGCTATTTTTAAAATGCCCAGACAATGTTGAGTGTGCGAAAAATTGAGTAAACTAGGGATGAAATTTTGGCAAGTGGTAGAGGTGGTGTGTGTAGGTGACATGGCGGGACCCACATGTCAGTAATAGCCGAGGCAAAAAATTAGATATTTTTCAACTGCACCAGGTGGAATCAAACACGGGCAGTACAACTTTTGGGTGAGAGGGTTGTAGCCACTAGGCTACCGCAGTATGTTCGAAAGAATGAAGGCACGCTATTTCACTACTCTAGGCGTCTTCCTCAGCTCCAGTTCATTCCCATCCGAGTCCATGACGTCGTCCTCCGGCTTTGTGCATTCGTCGTGGCACCGCTGTCTACCGTTGTCAACATGCTCAACAAATGAGAGGAATCCGGAGAGGATTGTATGTCGAGAGGCTGACAGTCGGGACCCACCAGGTCCATGGCTGTACGCAAACAAGTGCCTCATTGAAAAAAAGCTTCATCTTAATTGTATACCGACGTTGGGGCCCATGGGTTTGTCAAACTAGTCAATAAACGAAATAAATTTACAACGAAGACTGTCATCGAAGAGCTTTTTTATGGTATCGGGGATCTAGTAGATATCATTTTTATTAAAGGGCGAACAAGTATCAGCTTGGTTGTGGCCTACCCAGCCTAGGTTTTATTTTGGAACATGCGCACCCCACGACATACCGACACAGTGGTTTCAACTTAATTTTAGGTCCATCATGTATCAACCGGCCTATGGGCCTCCCAGCCTAGGTTTTATTTTTTCTTAAACATCACCACCTCAATTTATCTTTTTTGAATAAAATGCAGATCTATGTTCTATTTTTCTGTATATAAGAATAAGAATGCCAGGTCCAATTTATGTTTTCCCTTCTAACTACATTATATATGTGTGTGTGTAATCATATATTTAATAGAAATTTATATATACATTATAAAAACATCCCACATCTTATTAACTTATAGAAATAAATGTTTAACACAAGTTGGCAAGGAAATCTTGGTTGTTTTTTACTCTAAGGCAACGAAAATCCTGGTAATTGCGTACAAAAGCTTGCCAAGATTGAAGGACCAATATAATAATAACGCGCTCATTTTTCTTTTTAGCAATAACTCACAAATTAGCTAATTTTATATTATCATGTATCAATTCTAACCTAACATTATATTTACAGCAAGCTCAACAAATTTTGTGTATTCGAAGAAAGTTCAAATGGGCTGTGATTTCTTAAAAAAATGAGCCGCATAGACGCTACATCATTTGTTCACAAAACCAACAAATGGACAGTAAATTCTAGAAAACATGCGTTAAATATGTGACACTCGGCATGCATCTTCAATCTATCGTCTTCTTCCTCCAGCGCTGCTGGGACCGCCTGCTCCGGCCTCCGGCGGCTAGCGGCTTTGCTTAGCACGCATCATTGTGAAGCGCTACCCCACCGCCGGCCATGCTAACCCTCCACACCTTCTGTTATTTTCCACCGATTGCAGCTCCACGCCACACCATAACCAGTTAACCCTCGTACTCCTCTCCATCTGCGACTCCACTCCTATGTCTTCCCATCTCTGACTCGTTCCCGTCCGAGGCCTCGCAGTCGTCCACCGCCTTGGTGTGTTCGATGTTGCATTGTGATGAGGACATCAATACCATTGTTACACCGACAGCCCCTGCTACTATACATACTGGACCAATTAGTAGAGCTCGTGCACGCCAATTAATTTACCAGGTACTTTCGTTTCTTGGTAATGATTATAATGTTAATGAGAATATGATGCTGCCTAAATTGGATACATTTGTTTTGCTTACAAATGAAGGGCCTAGTTTGGAGAAGGATAAACATTGGAGCAAGAACAATCATGGAGATGATGGCATGCGCAAGGGAAACAAGAACGGAGTTTCAAGTGATGATTTCAGGACTATGAAGCCACCGTAATGAGTGCATGAAGTCTTGGACGAAATATACAAGATGCCACTTCACAAATTTCATCCAGAGGCTATTATAGGTGCTGTGTCACCTTATTATTGGGCCAGGCCCATGTAATTTCGAAATACATAAGTATAGGCTGTTTTTAGAATCCGTATGTGTGGGGAAACAAGAGATAGGCACTAGTGCAGAACCGGGCAATAGCACCGGTTCGTAAGGCCCTTTAGTGCCGGTTTGGTAACCGGCGCTAAAATGTAGGCACTAAAGGCCCCCCCCTTTAGTACTGGTTCAGCACGAACCGGTGCTAAAGGGCAACCACGTGGCACGAGCCAGCTTCGGGGGCAGGGAGCCCTTTAGTACCGGTTGGTGTCACCAACCGGTATTAAAATGTTGGGGGGGTTTGGGTTTATGATTTCTTTTTCATTTAATTTTGTGTTTTCCATTTAATTATTTTTCGTTTGCTGGTATTTTACGATACTACATATTGTACACGTTATGCATATATATAAATAGAATTTCTAGTAGAACCGATCATAATATATATATATCATCGAATGTCTCACAACCACCATTAATTAATTCACACATATATACACACATGTATATATATATATATATACAATTTCTCCTAATTGGTGCCTTCGGAGCCAGTGGCATTAGCCTAGCTAATTGGTGCCTTCAGAGCACGATAACAATTGGAAGTGGTTCATGGGGGCGGTGGCGGGTAATAGTATTCTCCTTTGGGATCTATGACCTGGTCGAGCAAAAATCCCGCTATTTCCTCTTGAATTGCTTCTATGTGGTCCTATGCTAGGAGCTTGTCCCGCACCTCTTTGAACTGTTAAGAAGGAGATCAATATGCATGTGTATTAGTTGTGTGACTAGATATCGATAATGGTGTAAAAATTGTGAATAGTGTTCTGACAATCGATATCGTACCCACTCCTGTCTTTGAGATTTTCTCCTTTCCGACACCATCATGCGAATGTTCTCGCAAACGTAGTATGCACATAGATCATTCCCCGGCGCCTGCTTCAGGGCCTTTAGGAGAATGGAATTTGATCAGATAATAATTAATCAAGCATGATAATTAAAGAGATGGCAGCTAGCTAGTACTACTTAATTACTTACCTTGGGTCAATACCATTTCAGACTTTGTTTCCATGGGCCTGGAGTGACCCTGATGAACTTTGCCCAAGCCCTGCCCGCCGACAAAGAAAATGAATAAATGGGTTATTAAATAGTTGTTATCAGGAAATGACGAACTAATTAAATAGGCCGAGATATAGTTAATAATGATTGAAATTACCTGTTGACTATCCCCTTCACGATGGTGTAGTCACTTGCTTTCTTAAGTAGCGAGTCTAGTACTTCAACTATTCCTTCATCAACTTTAATGATTAACAAGATCCAGTGAAATCTGCATGCACACACGTTTGCATGTCTTAATTAAGCGGGCATATGTAAGAAAAAACATGTAGCTATAGCTAGTAGGGAAAAACAGAATTTGTAGTACAAGACAGTGTGACTCACTGGAAGTTGTAAGGAAGTAGTATATCTTCATTGTATTTGAGTTCCTTGAAGAACTGTAGCATGCTTTCCTCTACACATTTTGCGTGATATGGATCTATTTTCCATGTGTATTCATTAATGGTATTTGGGTCAACGAACCCAATGCCATAGCGTCCACCTTTTTTCATTTCATAAATCTTCATCCTGCATAATACCACAGAAAAGAATATAGTGAGGATAATTACAGGTAATGATTGATCAAAATGATCAGCTAGCTTGAGACTTAAATTACAGAAAGAAATCACTTAGATACAATAGCAACTGACGATAGATTTGTCCAGTGCGTCTTTATTGTATAGCTGAAAAAGTTCTGAATACTCAACGGTCACAGCTTTCTTATGGTAGTAATGCTCCTCGTTGACATTCACCATGAGGGACTCTCGATTGGAAATCTTGGTAATGTCCATGTACCATTGATGCAATTCATACATTCTTGTTGGGAGCTTATTGACCTCCTCTGGCTCGACCAAAGGTTGGCCCCGGGCATATTTCCGTTTTATTTCCTCCTCTCTAGTCGGAGACATGGGCTCGATATCGAGGAGTTGTCCAACAGTGATCCCGATCGATTCAGCCTGCGCAATATGCTCCCCGGTTATTACCACATCGCCCACCCCGGGAACGTTAACGGTTTGCCCACAATAATATTGGGCGCGCCTACTCTCATGTGTTGTTGGCACAACAAGTGGGGGATTGATTGTGCCGCCTGTTCTCCCAGCTGGGGAACGGTTTTACCGCTCCTTTTGCTAGTTGATTTGATCGATCTCGAGCTCGCCTCTTTCTGTAGACGTGCTCGATTTAACTTCCTGAGGTGGCGCTCATAGTTTGTGTCAACAGGCTTGGGAGCTGGTGGTCTAGCCATACGAATGAAGTGGTCAATCTTTTCCACGGGCACTTTCTCCCTTGGCGGCGGTGGCGGTTTCGGTGCAAAATGGGCTTCCACCTCGGCCTTCGATATGGCTACGTTTTCCTCCTCGGACTTGTCGTAAGGCCTCTACGGAAGAGGCGCGAGGCTTGGACCATATTGAAATGGCTTGCCTCCGCCTGTACCTGCAGTACTACCTCGACTTGTACCGCTACGCACCATAGCTGAGGCGGCTCTCTTCCGTGATTGTTGAGGCGGCGAAGACGGCTGACGTGGCTGAGTTGGAGGAGGAGGAGTGGCCTGAAGCTATGCCGGACTTGGAGGAGGAGTGGCCTGAAGCTGTGCCGGACTTGGAGGAGGAGTGGCCTGATACTTTGCCGGAGTTGGAGGAGGAGTGGCCTGAAGCTGTGTCGGACTTGGAGGAGGAGTGGCCTGACGCGTTGGTGGACTTGGAGGAGCGGGAGTCTGCTGACTCGGTGGTGGACTGCGACGAGGAGTCGGATGACGCGGTGTCGGTGGCCTTCGAAAGATGATGCAATCATTTCTCCATAGGATGATACGATGGTTGGCCTCTCCTAGTGTGTGCTCATCGTCACCTCCAGGAATGTCAAGCTCTAGCCCCGAATATTGGTCCACCACCTCATCAACCAAGACACGAGCATAGCCCGCTGGAATTGGGTTGCAATGGAAGGTTGCCTCGGGGGGATTTGTAAAAGCAAGGGCGTCCGCCACCTTCATGGATATGTTCTTCATTTTGAAGTGTAGCTCGCAGTTAGTGTTCTCCATGATGTCATCCACTGGGTAGCTATCCAGCAATGCGTCGCCCGGGGCGGAACCCATGCTGCTTCTCGGCATGGATGGGACGATGCTATCCATTGGTGGATCATCCGCTAGCTGCTGAGACCCCCTTTGCTGGCTAAGTGAGTCGATCTGCTCCTGCTGCTGCTGGAATTTGATTGCCAAGTCCGCATGCGCTGATTCTAGGCCTTGAAGGCGTTCATAGTCTAGCTTCCTCTGCTCCTCCTCCATCTTCCTCTTCTTCTCCTCTGCAATCTTCTTTCTCGCACGGGTTCTGTAGTCGGCGTTCCAGTCCGAAAACCCCTCATACCACGGAATAGCGCCCATGCCTCGTGTTCTTCCCGGGTGTTCAGGATTTCCCAGGGCACGCATAAGCTCGTCGTTCTCTCTGTTGGGCTCGAACAACACGGATCGAGCCTCTTCTATTGCAACAAGTAGCTTATCTTCGGCTCCGTCCAGACATGCCTTCTTCGAAACTTTGCCTGTCTTCGGGTCCAACTCCCCCCCCCCATGCGCATAGAACCAAGTCCTGCACCTGGGGGGCCAGCTCAATGTTTCTGGAGTGACACCTGCATCCAGCATCTCTTTCTCAGACTTATCCCACTTAGGCATTCCCACCGCATAGCCACCTGGCCCCAGCTTATGGAACTTATCCTTTTTTGCGGCATTGGCCTTATTTATTCTCGACCGTTCCTTAGATAATTCTGAATCCTTGAATTTCACGAAATCGTCCCAATGAGCACTTTGGTTCTCTAGTGTTCCCTCGAATACTGGAGTCTTCCTTCCTCCGTTGACATACTTGACCCATTCACGAATCTTGTGGTTCTTGAATGCAACCGCCATCTTCCTAAGAGCAGCGTCCTTGACTTTCTCCACATCTGCATCTGTGAAATGATCTGGTAGGGTGAAATGTTCCATGAGCGTTTTCCAAAGCAAATGTTTTTGTCTGTCGTCGACAAAAGTAACTCCTGTACGTGGCTTTGCTGGCTCTCTCCATTCTTGAAGGGAGATCGGGAGTTGGTCCTTCACAAGAACTCCGCACTGACAAACGAACTTGTCCGCAATCTTCTTAGGCGCGAATGGTTCGCCATTAGGTCTGATTGCCTCGATATTGTACTTTACGCCCTCCTTCAACTTTTTGTTCGGGCCTCGTTTCGTCCTGTTGCCTGAAGATTTGCTCGATTCAGATGGCTGAAAGAAGAAAGATCGATTCGTTAATATATCTTCAAGTCATTTAAAACATGTGATGATCACCAGATGCCTGCTTATATAAATATATATACCTCGCCGGTCTTTGTTGTTTCAATATCAACATTTTCTTCGTCATGTTCATAGTTCATGACTTCATCAATTCGGTCATCGCGATCGAATATCATATCACCCTCCCCGGTGTTGTTTAGATATTCGGAGCCATCATAATCTTCTTCATTCTGATCATCATCTGGCTCGCGAGGATTGCGTATGATATTGAACAGGGCCTCTTCTCCCTCTCTGTCGGTATTGTCCGCCATAGGTTTTGTTTAACTAATCCAAAAGAAATATATTCAAATTACAATGCATGGATGCAATCAATTAATAAGGAAAAACTGAATCAATCATAGTACATAATAAGCATCATCGAATATAATCTCGAATACGTCATCTCGAATAATAGACATAATCTCGAATACATCGTCTCGAATAATAGATATAATCTCGAATACATCATCTCGAATAATAGATATAATCTCAAATACATCGTCGGATCATGCGGAGCGGGCGGTGGACACCCAAAGAGAAGGAACCCTCACAGGATCATAGCTGAAGCGAGATCCCTGAAGAAACTGCCAGGTATCGGAGAACCTGCCGCCCTCTAACGCAACCATGTAGCGATGGACGTGCTCGTCCTCCTCCCTGACACGGCGACGTACCACCTCCGGCGGGGCCGGCTCCCTCCGCACCAAAACTGGCCCACGCGAACGCCACCAAACGAGATCAGGGTCGACGACCGGGGCCGGGTTCCTCATCAAGCGGCGCGCCCCTCCAGGCAGCACCTCCCAGTGCCAGCCCGGCGGAGCCCAGTCTCGGACATGGGTCACCCGGACGTCGTCGCGGACGGGTCGACGGCGAGGATGCGGGCCGAGCATCGTCGAGAACAAATACTAGCTATATGCCCGCAAAAAGTAACATTTTTTTAATGATTGGATTTTGATAACTAAAATTTCTAACATTTCTATATAACTAACATTTCTAACAATGCTATATAACTAACATTTCTAATATTTCTATAACTAAAAAACAGAAAAAAAATTATAACATTTCTATATATAACTAACATTTGTATAACATTTCTAATATTTCTATAACTAAAAAAAAGAAAAAAATTCTAACTTTTTTCTAACTATTTCTATAACTAAAAAACAGAAAAATTCCTAACAATTCTAACTTTTCTATAACATTTCTAACAATGCTATATTACTAACTATTTCTATAACTAAAAAAAGAAAAATTTCTAACTTTTTTATAACTATTTCTATAACTAAAAAATAGAAAAATTCCTAACAATTCTAACTTTTCTATAACATTTCTAACAATGCTATATAACTAACTATTTCTATAACTAAAAAAGAAAAAAAATCTAACATTTTTATAACTATTTCTATAACTAAAAAACTAAAAAAATGTGTGTGTGTGTGCTCACCGGCGAGGCGAGAGGCGACGGGGGGCGGCGATGGGGACGGCGATGGGCGCGGCGACAACGGGGATGGCGACGACGGGGACAGGGACGGGGCGGCGACAACGGGGACGGGCCGGGGCGGCGACGACGGGGACGGGCCGGGGCGGCGACGACGGGGACGGGGACGACGCGGGACGGGCCGAGACGGCGCGGCGGTGACGACGGGGACGACGGGGCGACAACGACGGGGATGGGGCGGCGACGGGGGCGGCGACGAGGGATATGGAGATGGGGGCGGCAGGCGATGGGGCAGAGGAGAAGAAGCAGATGAGAAACTGAAATTTTTGAAGTGTTTAGTTATATAGGATGGACCTTTAGTACCGGTTGGAGCCACCAACCGGTACTAAAGGCCTGTTTTGGCTAGGCCAAGCGGCGGGAACCGCACACCCTTTAGTACCGGGTGGTGGCTCCAACCGGTACTAAAGGGGGGCCTTTAGTACCGGTTGGAGCCACCACCCGATACTAAAGGGGGTGCGCTGGCAAGGTGCTGTGCGGCAAGTTTAGTCCCACCTCGCTAACCGAGGGGCGTCTGCACTGGTTTATAAACCCCCGTGCGGTAGCTCTCTCGAGCTCCTCTCCAAAGCAGGCCTACTAGGCCTACATGTTCTGTGCTGCCCTGTGGGCCTACTGGGCCTTTGCGGGCCTGCATCCTGGCCCAACAACAGGTTGGGTTTCTAGTCGTATGCAGGCCGCTCTGGCCCAGTAGGCGGGCTTTTTTTAATTTTTTTTGCTTTATTTATTTTTTAGTTGTTTTTTTGTGTATTTAGAGTTTCTTTGTGAATATTTTTGCTTTAGGTACAAAAAATTACAAACTTTCTGTTAGTGCCCATAGTTTTCAAATTTAAATAGTTTAAATTTTGAATTATTTGAAGTTAGTGTGAATCACTAGTTTGTGAATAACTTAACTTTAAAAATCAGTAAAGGCAGGAAAGAATTTGTTTGCACATAAAATTTCTTCGCGTTTCAAATGCCAAAACACATAACTACCCTAACTATTACAGAGATTCCCTCCTGGGTGTGAAACACAGAAGAAAGTGATGATAGTGAAGCCGATCACATCCCAGATCTTTGGGTGTGAAACTTTTTCTTCACGTGTGTCCCTTTGCGCCGTAACCATGGAAAATCTTCATCATTTAACGGGATGCTCAGGTCAATATTCATTGTGAATGGAGCAATTTCATCAAACTTTTCATAATCTTCTGACATGTCTGTCTTGTCATCCACTCCCACGATGTTTCTCTTCCCAGAAAGAACTATGTGCCGCTTTGGCTCATCGTACGATGCATTCGCTTCCTTATCTTTTCTTTTTCTTGGCTTGGTAGACATGTCCTTCACATAGAAAACCTGTGCCACATCATTGGCTAGGACGAATGGTTTGTCTGCATACGCAAGATTGTTGAGATCCAATGTTGTCATTCTGTACTGCGGGTCTTCCGTTACCCCGCCTCGTGTCATATTGACCCATTTGCACCGAAACAAAGGGACCTTCAAACCACGTCGATAGTCAAGTTCCAATATGTCTTGTATATAACCATAATATGTTTCCTTTCCTGTCTTGGTTTCTACATCAAAGCGGACACCACTGTTTTGGTTGGTGCTCTTCTTATCTTGGGCGATCGTGTAAAATGTATTACCATTTATCTCGTACCCTTTGAAAGTCATTATATTTGAAGATGGTAACTGGGACAGCAAGTACAGGTCATCTTCAATAGAGGTGTCATGCATGGTACGTGTCTGCAGCCAGCTGGCGAAACTCCTGGTTTGTTCACGTGTAATCCAGTCATCAGACCGCTCCGGGTGTTTGGAGCGTAGCAAATTCTTGTGTTCATCCATATACGGAGCCACCAAGGCAGAATTCTGTAGAACTGTGTAGTGTGCTTCAGCGAGAGAATGTCCGTCCATACATATTATTTGTTCCCCTCCTAGCGTGCCTTTTCCATCCAGTCTGCCCTTATGCCGCGATTCAGGAACACCAATCGGCTTAAGGTCAGGAATAAAGTCAATACTAAACTCAATGACCTCCTCATTTTCATGGCCCTTGGAGATGCTTCCTTCTGGCCTAGCACGGTTATGAACATATTTCTTTAAGACTCCCATGAACCTCTCAAAGGGGAACATATTGTGTAGAAATACAGGACCCAAAACGTTAATCTCTTCGCATAGGTGAACTAGGACGTGCGTCATGATGTTGAAGAAGGATGGTGGGAACACCAACTCGAAACTGACAAGACATTGCACCAAATCATTCTCTAACCTTGGTATGATTTCTGGATCGATTACCTTCTGAGAGATTGCATTGAGAAATGCACATAGCTTCACAATGGCTAATCGAACGTTTTCTGGTAGAAGCCCCCTCAATGCAACCGGAAGCAGTTGCGTCATAATCACGTGGCAGTCATGAGACTTTAGGTTCTGGAACTTTTTCTCTGCCATGTTTATTATTCCCTTTATATTCGACGAGAAGCCAGACGGTACCTTAATACTAATCAGGCATTCAAAGAAGATTTCCTTCTCTTCTTTGGTAAGAGTGTAGCTTGCATGACCCTGATGTATGCCGTCTTTTTTGTGCATACGTTGCTGGTCCTCCCGTGCCTCAGGTGTATCTTTTGTCTTCCCATACACGCCCAAGAAGCCAAGCAGGGTCACACAAAGATTCTTCGTCACGTGCATCACGTCGATTGCGGAGTGGACCTCTAGGTCTTTCCAATAGGGAAGGTCCCAAAATATAGATTTCTTCTTCCACATGGGTGCGCGTCCGTCAGCGTCATTCGGAACAGGTTGTCCACCAGGACCCTTTCCAAAGACCACCTTCAAATCCTTGACCATATCATGTACATCAGCACCAGTACGGTGGCGAGGCTTCATCCGGTGATCCGCCTCACCTTTGAAATGCTTGCCTTTCTTTCTTACGGGATGCCTGCTCGGAAGAAATCGACGATGTCCCGGGTACACATTCTTCTTACAATTAGCCAAATATATACTGTCGGTATCGTCCAAACAGTGCGTGCA
The DNA here is from genome assembly GCF_056163025.1 of Triticum urartu. Classification (NCBI taxonomy): domain Eukaryota; kingdom Viridiplantae; phylum Streptophyta; class Magnoliopsida; order Poales; family Poaceae; genus Triticum; species Triticum urartu. The sequence continues at coordinate 240,658,614 of NC_141877.1, read as the reverse complement.
TGCGCGGTATCCCTTGTTTGTCTGTCTTGAAAGGTTACTGAGAGCAGGCCAATCATTGATGGTCACGAACAGCAACGCCTTTAGGTCAAATTCTTCCCCCATGTGCTCATCCCACGCACGTACACCTGTTCCATTCCACAGTTGTAAGAGTTCTTCAACTAATGGCCTTAGGTACACATCAATGTCGTTGCCGGGTTGCTTAGGGCCTTGGATGAGCACTGGCATCATAATGAACTTCCGCTTCATGCACAACCAAGGAGGAAGGTTATACAAACATAGAGTCACAGGCCAGGTGCTATGGTTGCTGCTCTGCTCCCCAAAAGGATTAATGCCATCTGCGCTTAGACCAAACCATACGTTCCTTACGTCATCTGCAAACTCCTTCCCGTACTTTCTTTCGATTTTTCTCCACTGCGACCCGTCAGCGGGTACTCTCAACTTTCCGTCTTTCTTACGGTCTTCTCTGTGCCATCGCATCGCCTTGGCATGCTCTTTGTTTTGGAACAAATGTTTCAACCGTGGTATTATAGGAGCATACCACATCACCTTGGCAGGAATCTTCTTCCTGGGGCGCTCGCCCTCGACATCACCAGGGTCATCGCGGCTGATCTTATAGCGCAATGCACCGCATACCGGGCAAGCATTCAAATCCTCGTACTCACCGCGGTAGAGGATGCAATCATTAGGGCATGCATGTATCTTCTGCACCTCTAACCCTAGAGGGCAGACAGCCTTCTTTGCTTGGTACGTACTCTCGGGCAATTCGTTGTCCTTTGGAAGCATATCCTTTATCATTACCAGCAACTTTCCGAATCCCTTGTCAGATACACCATTCTCTGCCTTCCATTGCAGCAATTCCAGTGTGGTGCCCAGCTTTTTCTTGTCACCTACGCAATTCGGGTACAACAATTTTTTGTGATCCTCTAACATGCGCTGCAACTTCTTCTTCTCCAAATCACTTGCGCAGTTTCTCTTTGCATCGGCAATGGCCCGACCTAGATCATCAACGGGCTCATCCGATGCCTCTTCTTCAGCTTCTTCCCGCATTGCCGGCTCAGCTTCTTCCCGCATTACCGGCTCAGCTTCTTCCCTCATTGTTGTATCATCGTATTCAGGGAACCCATGGCCAGGATAGCTGTCGTCGTCCTCTTCTTCTTCATTGTCTTCCATCATAACCCCTCTTTCTCCATGCTTGGTCCAAACATTATAGTGGGGCATGAAAGCGGACTCAAACAGGTGGACATCAATGGTTCTTGACGTAGAGTAATTGCGACCATTCTTACAGCCAGCACATGGACAATGCATAAAACCATCCGCTCGCTTGTTTGCCTCAGCCGCAAGCAGAAAAGTACGCACACCATTAATGAACTCGGGAGAGCATCGGTCATCGTACATCCATTGCCGGCTCATCTTCAATACACAGCACCGAAAACATCAAATTAATACAATAAATAAAGTTCATACATAAAGATCATACAACACTTAAATGCAACAAACAAATAACTCTCTAGCTAAAGAATTTAAATGCAACAACAAATGCGATCAAGATCGCAACTAAGGTAACAATTGATCCAACAGCATAATGATACCAAGCCTCACTATGAATGGCATATTTTCTAATCTTTCTAATCTTCAAGCGCATTTTCTCCATCTTAATCTTGTGATCATCGATGACATCGGCAACATGCAACTCCAATTCCATCTTCTCCCCCTCAATTCTTTTCAATTTTTCCTTCAAATCCTCGTTTTCTCTTTCAACTAAATTTAACCTCTTGACAATAGGGTCGGTTGGAATTTCGGGTTCAACTACCTCCTACATACAAATATCTATGTCAACTTGATGGGCATAATTTGTCATAAACACGAAATGCAATGAATAGTTTTAAAAGAGAATATACCACATCCGAATCATAACCCGGACGAGGGCCGACGGGGACGGATATCAAAACCATGGCACTATGCATAACAAACAACGTGTGGGTAAGATAATTATAGAGTAACTATATATCCAAATCACACAAACATCATTTTTTATATAAAACTTCATGAACAAGAGGCTCACCACAAGGTGGTGTCAGCGACGGGACGTTGCGAGCGATCGACGGTGGTTACGACGGAGATTTAGAAGGTACTAAGTAAACCACACCTACATATGCAAAACTAAGTGTTATTTTTGACCTCAAATTGCATATAAATCAAATACTAGCACATATATATAATTCCTCCCAAATTACTAAACTCAAAAATCAATCACTATATAAAGCATTGCACGAGCTAATCTAGCAATGAGAGATGAAAGGAAAAAGTTGCTAACCTTTGTGATCATTTGAATGGATGGGGGCCTTCAAATCTTGGGCAAAATGTGTGATGATCTTGAGAGGAAGAGGGAAAAGAACAGAGAGGAGAGGGGAAATGGGAAGAACAGAGCGAGCTCGGGTGGACGAAGGGTCTATGTAGGACGACCTTTAGTACCGGTTCGTGATACGACCCGGTACTAAAGGTGCTGGAGGGGCCCCGGACTGACAACATCCTGCCACCACTCACTTTAGTACCGGTTCGTGGCACGAACCGGTGCTAAACGTTCGTCACGAACCGGTACTAATGAGAGCGGCCCGGCTATCCGTTGGAACCGGAACTAATGTACACATTAGTGCCGGCTCAAATTCAAACCGGCACTAATGTGCTTCACGTTTGACCCTTTTTCTACTAGTGAGGGTTGGTTTCGGACCCCTCCTCCAAGGGCCACGAAATTCCCCCCTCTTCCTCCATATATACAGCCCTTAGGGAATCGTTTTGACTTTGGGTTTTGTTTCGATTAAAAGTTCACCATAGCTGCAACTTCGTGTACTTCGTTTGTGTTCAACGACTAGACCAAGGCGTCACAGAACCCCACCTTGATCAATAAAGCTTTCATCTTTTATTCGCAATATCCAGATTGCAATCTTAGTTTTTTGCTTGTTCTTCATTTGCTTGCAGGAAATAGACCTTCATGGTCAGGTTGATCGTGCTCCGGCGTGGTCAATAACCTCTCGGAGTTGGTTTAGCGATTGCTAAGGCGCGATGTCCTTGCACGTTCGTAGTCCGATCGTGAAAGTCTACTCCCCCGAAACGAAAATTACCATCTTATCGAAAGATAGGACACCTTTGCCTCTATCAAGTGGTATCAAATTTCCAGGTTGCTTGGTGAGATTTTATAGTTTTTCATAGTTTAGACCGAGTTTGTTCTTCATACCTAAAGTCCACAAAAAGCAAAAAATAGGGTTAGTTCATCATATCTAAACCAATCTGAGCCTTTGCATAATCTTTTTAGGGTTTTGCTTTGTTGAATTTGTGGTTGCATCGTCGTGTCTAGTTGCTGGTCTTTGCGTCTAGTTCTTTAGAGTTTCGAGTTCTGTCATAGTTTTTCACGCCGCCGCCGCACCATCTTCATCGCTACTGCCATATACCACCACGGTTGCCATATCTCACCACCGCTGCCATACACCACCACCGCTGCCATATACCACCACTGCTGCCATATCATACCACCGCTACCATATACCACCACCGCTGCCATATCCCACCAACGCTGTCATATACCACCACCGCTGCCATATCCTACCACCAATCGGAGTTCTTTTCATATTAGGTTTGTTTTTGAGATCCATCTAATTTCCGATTCATGTTTCCTTGCCTACGTAGGTTTTGAAAATAAAGAGTCTAGAGACCCCCGAGCAGTTTTTAGGCCAAAATTTTGGCAGGCGAATTTTTTCCCTATCCTGTTTTTAGGCTTTTCTGAGTCTTTTGAGACACTCGCGATCATAGTGATTTTTTGTCGCACTTTTTTGTCGTCGCTGCCCTGATTTCCGAAAAAAATAGTCAAAAAAATTTCGTTCCTATCTTGTCAATTTGACTTGGGAAGAGTTTTGAGACACTTGCCATTATAGTGATTTTCCGCAAAAAAAAGAGGAGTGCAAAAAAAAGAGCGATTTTTTTTCCAGAGTGCGCTTTTCCCTTGTTTCTGTGTCGCACCATGATTTTGTTAGTGTTCTAGGCTCGCGTCTCTAGTACGGTCTAGCCTGAGACCAGCACAGTACCATTGTTGAGCGTTTATTCAACTTTGCATCTCTGATTATTGCTGACCCCTTTTGCTACCATATTATAAGCCTTCCCAGATCCACATACATCTACGTCGTGCGTTTGACTCTCCCTGGTAATCGCTCTATCCAAGCTTTGAGAGTTTTGACTACAACGGTTACCAATCACCACCTGTCGCTTGGTAAGAACTGGTAAGAATTTGAGATTTGCTTGACGGATTTGTGACACACTGCCACTTTCTAGTAGTTTGTAGGATCATATTCTTGTGTGTTTCTATTGCTGCTAACTATGGCAGGACCACAAGCTGACGAGATTGACTGGGAGAACATGACAAAGAAGGAGCTTCATGATAAATTTCAGCAAATGTTGAGTCAACAGGTGGAAGACGTCATGGCCACCTTCGGAAAGGCACTGGAGAGGACTGATGATGTTGAGAAGACAATTGACACCATGTTGGACGCCAAGTTCGATGAAGTACTCGTGCATCTTCCACAACCACTGCCTGCTGCACCTGTCGCACCTCTACATCATCAACAACAACAACAACATCGCCTTTCAAATCAAGTGGGACGAGCATTGCGCGTTCCCCTTGAGCCTGGTCAAAATTCTGGTGCCGCTGTACCTACTGTTGATGCTTCTGTAGCTCCTGCTACTAATGCAGAGGTGGAGGACCATTACGAGGATGAGGTTGATCAAAATCAAAACTACGTGCAACCACAAGCACCACCACCACCAGGTCGTCCTCATGCATATCATCGCGACGGTAGGGCTGCACCACCACCTGAGGTACGAGATCATGACCATCTTCCTAAACTAAGATTGAATATTCCACCGGGTAGATATGTTCCCGATATATATATCTTACTTGGGAGTTCGAAACTGCACAACGTTTTACATGTTTACAATATCCTGAGGAGAGACGTGTTATTACTGTTGTTTGTGCTTTCACTAGTTTTGCATGTGTTTGGTGGTTTGAACATTGTAGATTATATCCTATTCCAGCTACTTGGGTTGCTTTGAAAACTGCTATGCGTACTCGTTGGGTTCCACCATATTATCAACATGAATTACTTCAAAAATTAGAACGTTTAAGACAAGGAATTTTTTTTGTAGAAGAATATTATCAGGATTTACAAACTGGAATGATTAGATGTGGTATTGTTGAGGATAATGAAGCTATGCTTGCATGTTTTATGGGTGGATTAAATAAAGATATTCAGACCATTCTAGAATATAAGGAGTATAATAATATCACTCGTTTATACCATCTTGCTTGCAAAGCTGAACGTGAAGTGCAGGATCGACAGGCATTGGCGTGAACTAACTTTTCTGTAGGTCGACCTTCATCATGGACACCGTGTGCATCCTCTACTCCACACGTCCTACTGCATCACCACTGATTGCAGCTGCCAATTCCAACCGAGATACAAGAAAACAGGCACCACCACCATCTGCCAGGAGTACACCTTCTGGTTCCGCACAGAGCTCTTCTTCATCCATGGCATCAACAGGGCAAACACATGATATTATTTGTCATCATTGCAAGGGTGGAGGTCATTATGCGAGAGAATGCCCATCTAAGTGTGTGATGATTGCTACTGAGGATGGTGGGTATGAATCCGCTAGTGACTATGATGAGGAGACTTTGGCTCTTATTATAAGTGAAGAACATGGTGGAGATGATTCTGATCATGATACGCAATACATGGATCCTAAAGACGCTGACAGGTATGAATGTTTAGTTACTCAATGTGTTTTGAGTGTGCAGGTCACACAAGCTGAGCAAAATCAGAGGCGTAATTTGTTCCATACAAAGGGAGTTGTGAAGGAATGTTCTGTTCCCATCATCATATATGGAGGGAGCATCAACAACTTGGCTAGCATGGAGATGGTGGAGAAGCTATCTCTCACCACAAGACCACATCCACATCCTTACTACATCCAATGGTTCGACAACAGTGGCAAGGTTAAGGTAACACGTACTGTTCGTGTGCATTTTAGTATCTCTACATATGCTGATTATGTTGATTGTGATGTGGTACCTATGCATGTCCCTTATTACTTGGTAGACTATGGAAATTTGATAAAAATGTTGTACACCATGGTAGAAACAATCAGTATACTCTTGTTCATAAGGTAATATTACTTTGCTTCCTATGAC